>NC_086294.1:9696969-10000000 GCF_963924245.1 Chroicocephalus ridibundus
AGCTGCAAGACATCACAGAGATTCAGCAACCGCTAGAAATGTCATTAATTCCCATAAAATGGTCCTGACAAGTTTTGTCATTGGCCTCTAGGTTGCCTTCTGTTTTAAGTAGTCTCAAACAGAGTAGCACTCAGCATTTATTTAAACTATGTGTTAGGTTGTCTCATTGTTCTCTCTTACTTAACTCTTACAGTGAGCGGTAAAGGCAAGACACCACTGCGGAAGAGATGTAGTGCCAGCCAAGCGGGCCAGACAAAGCAGTTCCATACTGAGGAAAGCAGCTGTGAGAAAGGTTGTCAAGTAACAAGTGAGCAGATTAAAGCAGACATGAAAGCAGCAAGTGACATGCCTGAAAGGAACAAGAGCAAAGATTCTTACACAGGTTGCAGTAATGCTACAGGATCAACGGGAACATCCAGCTCCTGCAGTGCTGTTTCTCCTAGCCCTGACTGTGCACAGACAGCTAATAGCCACTCTGCTGGCACCAGTCCAGCACTTGGAGATGAATCCAGGCAATGTGTCTGCTCGCCTTGTAAAAGTGAAGGTTCCAGTGAGAGAGAGACTGAGGAGAGCTCTGTTTGTTCCAGGTGTTCCTGCTACAAGCCACAGGACGCACAACAGAGGACTAGTGGGTGTTGTGATGGGGAATGCCCATCCACGAGTGGAGCCTGCAGGAATGGACCAAACAGTGCTGGGTCAGATTTTGCACTTAGAACTCTGCCAAACTGTGGGCCTCCAGGAGACACAAGTGATGAGAGGACTAGTGGGAGTGCCCGTGGGCCTGCCAGTGAGGAGGAGAGCACAGGCTCACAGCGAAAGAGCTGTGAGATGGTGTATAAAGAAGAGTATCCGCGCCGACCGCTAACAAGAGCTAGAAGCAAGCTGTCCCATGTCCCTCTGGTATCGGAGTCAGGTATGACCTATATGCATATATTAATTTGTGAGTAAACTACTGTGCTGGCATGAGACAGTATTGAACAACTGCAACACCCACAGATAATACTGAAGCTAAACATGAAGTTTATTGGTTAATAATTTAAAACTAAGTGGTTTATCAAAGGTCAGAATATTGATGGAACAGAAATCGCTGACTTCACTGCCATAGCTAGGTAAAATAAGAGATCTCTCTGAAAGAGTGCCAGTGACTTTTTCTCCAAGTATTTCTGTATGTGTTATCCGTACATACTAAACAGTGTTTGATTTACTCATTTGAAAACCAAATGCAACTTCTTTTGACAGCTTCTCTCTTCCTGTGAAGGCTGTTATTCATTGAAACATAAGACTGTCTCCCCCATTAAAATTCTCCCTTTAAAAGGAAGAAGACAGCAGGTACGCTCAGATCTTAGCAAGAAGGCAAAAGTTAATAACTGATACTTTATCAACCAATAACGAAAGCCGTAATTATAATTGAGCCAAGCTTGTGCACCTACATATTGGATTCTACTTCCAAGTGTATAAGGCGTGGTGATCAATCTTGTTGAAAATTGTCTTTTTGTTAAATAGGTTCATGTTTCACATCATGTAAAACAAAAAAAACCAAGAAAATAAAAAGAAAATCCTGAAGGGCTGGAATGAAGGCAGAAATGTTGGGAGAAAAGAATAGATGTGAGAGGGGAACTTGCTGTTTCTTCCAAATATACTTGCTTTCCAAAATAATCATCTTAGTTTGGCATAGCACACTTTATAATTACCTCATATATCCAGGATTCTTTGATGAGAATATCTGGCAAGTAAAATGAAACTGAAAAATGAAACGTGCTGGTTACAGAACTGTATGCGTTGGAGGTAGAAAAGATTGATAGCAAATTCGTATCTCTGTTGATGTGGGATGATTCAAACACAGTATGTCCTAGTGTCTGTCTTTCCAGTTTATCTTAATGTTCCCAAGTGTTAATGAAACCTAAATCACCTAAGATATTGTTCTGTAGCTAGATGCATCTCAGATTAAAGAAGTGCTCTTGCTATTAAATTTAAAATGTCTGTTTTCTACCTTGCTCCATTATGACTAGTAATTAGTCTACAAAAATCAAAAGAAAATACTTCCTCTCTATCCTCATCCATTACCAAAACATGAAGTGAAGTCAGTCAGATCTAAGCATTAAATTAGGGTATCTTTCTGAAAGTATCTCTGTTTTCATGTTTCAGTTGTTAGTCAGGAAAAAGATCTATTCTGCTTATGGAGAAAAATGTCTCGGTATTTCCTGTATTTAGCCTACACAAGACAGAACTGTTTTCCCAGCTCCATAGAGTTAAGTGCATAAAGACATACACGTATTTTCCTCTTTGAAGCAGCAGATACTAGTTGATGCTTGAGGCAGAGTATGAGACTTGATGTGTCATTTTTATGTTTTAAATCTGTTTAATACATAGGACAGTGAGACTTCTTCTGCCTGGCTGTTACATTGCTTTTCTTCACTAGGATAGGATATACAACTCAGTAGAGTATAACCTGAGAATGCTTTGTTACAGAGTTGGAAATGTTTTTCTATAAATAGTCTAAAAATGTGCCTTGAATATGGCTGCTTTCTATTATTCTAGCATAAATGACATTGTGGTTTTTGGCTTCTGTAACAAACCTATGTTTGATAGTAAAGTATTTTTTTTCTCTTAAATTATTTACTCATATCAAACAGTGGAACAAGTCAAATATTAAAAGACAGTGAAATTTTAAAAGAATTATCATCACAGACTAGCTGGCTAAAGGACCACTCAAGTGTGTAGTTTTGATTTTTACTTTAGTAAAAATGTAAGCCACACTTTTTCTTGTAATAAATGGGTGTTTTAAAACTTATTTTGGTTTGCATTTGTAGTGAAGCAAGCTTTTCACGTTTTAAAATGCATGTTATGTTAAACCTTCTGTAAAGGTTTCTGGGCCCTCGGCTGCAACACAAAATTGGAAATTTCTTCCTCTAATATATCTAGGAAGTATTTCAATATCTGTAGATACTTTAGGAACTGTCAAAAAAATTCTCTGGGGATGATGATTCATGGGTGCACAAGTTGAGTACTTAATATTATATCTTTCAACATGTGGACGCGTAAAGCAGTAGGCTGAATTCTGGAGCTCACAGGCCCACTGAATGTCACATTAGTTAATAGTTTACATGTATTGGTGGAATTTGATGATGTTAAGTAGGAAAAGAGATATTTTTTTAATGTTAATGGTAATATAGCGTGGAGTAGTTCATACATAGTCTCTAATATTTTGCACTTCTATCTTGATTGCGAATCTTTGTGAACATGCTAAATGTTTTAACAAAAAAGTCAAAGGAAGCTTAATTTTAGTAAAATAATTTCTTGTTTTGATCTGGGAGTCACAGAAAATTAATTCTAGGGCATTTTTTTTCCTCTTACTGTAGGAGGTAAGGGTGGTCATCTATCATTATTTCTCTCAAAGCCTCATCTTTTAAGTCAAGCGGGAATTTGATGTCACTGGTGCATGAAATGGAGTAAGCAGCAGCTTCGGAATATCAAAGTATTTTATACCCAGGCATCCCTTGCAATATTAGGAAAAACTTAGTGAAAGTTATAAAGAGCAGACTTTCAAGTAGCTTGAGATTATTTCTACTATTTAAAACATTAAAGCTATTTTGGTTCTTAGATTTATCAAGAACATTCTCTTTGCTGCAGAGAACTAAGTGTAACCTAACAGTTCATCTTCTGTTCTTCTCCTTGCTCCACATCTTTCTGTGTCGTTGAACTTGTAGGTTCAGCATTCCTGTGTCTTCATCGATAAACAGCCCACCCTGCTGCCCCTAGTTATTTAGTATGAATGATTCTGAGCAACAAACCTGAAAGTAGTTTTTGTGCAAGGAAAAGAGATATTGTTGTTTTCAAGCCAGACAGGTATTTTGATCTTATGTAAGAAATGTATGTTCTTACTGGATGTTTTCAGCTAGGCAATGCCTCTATTGTTATCATGAAATGTGAACAGAGGAAAGATTTTTCTGGTTTTCTGTTTCCAGAGGTAGCCAAGCCAAAGCCTCGGCAAACCACAAAGCGGAAAAGGACAGCTGACAAGTCCACAAGTACAAGTGACCCAGTTATTGAAGATGATCATGTTCAAGTAAGGTCTTTTTCTTCACTTCCTACAGGTTTATCAGTTGGCAATGCTCATGAATAATGTAATTACACAAGCTTGTCTTGTGTGTAGAGCCAGATGAGTTATAACTGATGTTGCTGCTCTGTTTGGTCTTAACCATATACAGGAAATATCTCTCTTATGTGCAGTGGTACTCTTGACTGGCCCGAGAAGAGCAAATGATAAGCTAAAGCTAAACTTGAAATTTGTCAGATGCTCATGGCTATAGTGCTGCATGAAGTCCTGCCTTCCCACAGTGTCCTTCTTGATGTGTGTCCTGAGTTGCACAACACAGAACTAACTTCTAATGCTTGGGAAAACTGCACTTTTAGAAGACTCTAGTGTATGAATTAGTGAAAATATTTACTTCATAGCCAGCTAGGCTATGTGGGATTCAAGGTCTTGGTGTTTTCGAGCCTTGCCAGGTGCAGGGATGAGGAGGAGCAAGACCTGGGCACTTGACCCAGGCTGGCCAACAGGATTATTTCATACCGTGAACATCACATTCAATATAAATTAGAAAGTTTGCTGCATAGTTTCTCTCTCCCTTGATGGCGTCGGTCCAGAGAACTTCTTGCCCAGTGCCGGACCCCTGAGCGCTTCCCTTCCTCCTGAAGGCATTGTGCTCGCAGCGTCCGACATTTGCTGTCCCCTGCTGGGAGTGCACAGCTTCCTACTCTTACAATTGGCTGAGTATAATCCTCGTATATTTTATATTAGTATCGGGATCAGTACTGATTCTTTAATATTATTGTTAATTATTTAGTCTTACCTTTAAATCTATTTATATTTCAGTCTTCGTGTTTCCTTGTTTTCCCGGGTGGGGAGGGGTTATCGATTGATAGAATAATTGTCTAAACGACAATAAATTGTTATGGGTTTTCTCAAACCTTCACAACATGCAGGGAAAAAAATTATTATCTGGCATTTATTTTTGAAATGACAGTGTGGGCTACTGCTGTTAAAAGAAACATGGAATATGTAATTACCTGTGGACATAGCAAGTGCTGTTAGTTTGCAGGCTGGAGGTTCTCGTAGTATATTAGTAACACAAGTTAATTCTGCTGCAGTGAAGATCAGTCAAGGGAGGAGAAATTCCAAGGTCTGGCTCACAGTATTGAGGCTGTTTATTCAAGGCTGATATTGTAGCCGAACATGAGATTGCTTTAGGGGCTGCCTCTGAACATCTCACTTTAGCTTCTCTTCTGAGTTCTGCCATAGAAGAACCCCCTGTGTTTATTTTCCCCTGTCTGTCGAGTGAAGAGCTTAGCCTCACTGATTTAAGATAGCTTTTGTGAATGTGTCCCATAATATTTTTCTGGTTACTAGGATGCATTACAGCTTTTGTAATTAGCATAAAAGATATTTTCGGGTATGTGATTTTTCTTCTTTAAATATGCTATTTTGAAGAACAATATTATGAGTTTTTAATTTTTTTTAACTATCTGTGGTTACAAGAAACAGCTTAAATTGCTGGAACTGAAAGAATCCATTGCATAATGCTTCTTTTTTCTCTTTACACGTGTTTACTTTGTTTTAATAGAACTCTGTTTAGTCGTCTTTGTATAAGAATGGTCAGCTTCATCCTTGGGCTGCTAGATTTTGCTGCAGTTTTTAATATAAAACTTTGAATAATTCAGATAAAACCCCCAAAAGATCCTTTCTTATTACATTCTCCCTGTGCTCATGCTTTTGGAAATGATTCTGCTTGAGCTTGGTGCATGCTTTATTTTTCTAACACTGATAGTGGACATAGAAGTTTAAATAAGTTATCTATATAATTTTAACCATCCATGCGCTGGGAAATTACATTGGTATGGGAAGTTCATGATTCTCTGCAGCACCTTTTTTCTGTGTTTAAACAAGTGTTACTGTCCAGAATTGCCATTTTTGTCATTGTGGTTGAAAAACAGAAATTGAATAGTAGAGGATTTGAAGTTTCTGACAGATGATACTTAGGTTATCTGATAGAAATTGTGCTTTCTGATATGACTCCTCTTTTAGTTGTGTGAAGTTGTTCTTTTGCGTTTTGTGATGTTGCTGATCTGCAGATAGTCTTTTTTTTTTTTCTTATTGCAGTCAGTAGCCTAGTCATCTCAAATACCTGCTGCGAACAGAAGCTGTATTATATTGATCATTATCCAATTAATATCCTTCTGTATCTGGCAGTGTCTTTTAAAATTAAGTTTTGTTTTTTGTTTGTGTTTTTTTTTTTTACTGTCATTATTTCTTTGTTTTTAAATTTTCACCAGGTACTGACTTTGAAATCCAAAAACCTTGTTGGAATCACCTTGACCAATTGTGGGATAACAGATTTGGTACTGAAAGACTGCCCCAAAATGATGTTCATACATGGTATGTAGTTAAAGTCATGTGTACCTCCTCCATCTGGCATGATTAGAAATTTCTGGAAGAATTAAAGTCAGTCTACTACTTATTTTGTATTCATCAGCTGCTTTGCTACAAGTCAGACTGATGCTTAGTACACCAAATATTACTACTTCTCAGTTTGAATGCCTCTTTCCTTATAAGTTGTAACAGGTTTAATAAAGATTAATATCTGAAAATCAACAGATGAAATTATATGACAATTAGGAAGATGAGATGTTTATTGAAGAGGGATAATAAAATAATTGGAAGTTGATGAAATGAGTTTCAGAGTACCTTGTTTTTTCTCTCATTTCTTCCTGCTTACATAGATTATTTATCTGACATCATGATACTGTCCTCCTTGACATGATAAAAATCTGTTTTAAATTATGGCACTTAACCTGCATTGGATTCAAGGTGTGTGACTAGTCCTGTATTGAAGCATTGGGTCATTTGTTGTTTTGTGCAACTTCTACACTAAATAACACTTTTTCTTCTGAAATGAGGTATCTCTTTGCATCACAGAATGAAGAAATTCTTTCTTTCTTTATTCCAGAATACTTCTCAGAATATAAATTAATTTTTAACTAAATTTTGATTACATGAGCAGGTTTACTAGGAAGGAAATAGCTTTATTTTACATTGTGTGGCTTCACAATACTCTATATTTGATCTGATTTTAAAGTCAGTGGTTTTCCATTGTGGGAGCCCGCAGGCCATTTCAGGGGCCTTTGTGAAAGGAAACAAAGGGAGAAAAAGGTTATTGTTGGATTAAATTTGACATGGCCTTTTAAAAGGACTCTTCTTACAAGTTCACAAATTAAAAGTTTAATCATAATGTGGAAGAAATGAACTAGTCTATTTCTTCAATACGCTTAAGTCGCCAGCTATCCAAACCACTTCAGTAATTGTCTGTTACTTACATTACTTACTCGCCTTCTTTTGAAACAGTCAGCTTTGAAAATCTCTGACAGGATGCTCCTCAGCTCTTTTCAGTATTATATTTCTTTTCTTTTAATAATTTTGTTTGCTGATTTATAGCTACAAGGTGCCGTGTATTGAAACACTTAAAAGTAGAAAATGCACCAGTTGTCAATCGGTTTGACTATGCCCAGTGCAAGAAGTTAAACATGGATCAGATTTTGGATCAGATTCTCAGGATGCCACCGGAAAGAAACCGGATCATTTATCTTCGTCCAATGCAGCAGGTACACAACGAACTTTCATTTAATCATGAACAGATCTGAAGTTCTACCTGTATTCTTTCACCACTCTTGGCTTCCTGTGTTGTTCAATTAATGCAAGAAATGTAAATGTTACAATAACACAACTCTGAGAAACCTGTTTATTAAAACTTTATCCCATCAAAGCTTTTATTGCAGATTCTGGAACTTGGATGATACTGAATTTTAGGACTTAATGTTACCATCTCCAATATTCATTGCATCAGAAGGTATTATAAAAAATCATGATGCACTGAATTCATTCCAGACTGAGTAACTAAAAGTAACTGTAAGAACCTAGATGCTACTAAGCCAGCTTGTACTTTTGTGTAAGCAGAAGCATGACATAGGCATAGGTATCTGAAATCTTTAACCCATGTCTGTTAGATTTAGTAACAGCAGTTAGTGTTTTGAATATTACTTTGCTGAAAGCTGCATCCTCTTTTGATGCTAAACAGTGTTGTAAGATAGTTGTGGTACTGGGAGCCACCCTTTCCTCCCCCAGATTGCGAGTAGGAGATGGAAGCACTGACATCTAGTGACATGTTGCGGTCATTTGACAAGTAAATAAGAGAGCTTAATTTAAGATCCAGAATGGTTTTTTGACTTTCTCACTCTAACTGGAGCATTCTGTGTTACACTGTGATGCTGCTTCTCTCATGCAAAGGAATGCTTTTTCTGGCTCAGTTTGCCTGTCCAACAAAGAAATGCTGATTTGATATAAAAGCCAGCTTTTCTTTGAAAGTAGATCTTTCGCTATAGCTCTTAGAGGACACTGGTAAGACTATAAAGAATAAAAAAAAAATTTCTACAAAAAACAACCCCTCCCCCCAAACCAGAGACAAATTCTGAGAAAGTGAATGTAGTTTAGACCAGTATATAATTTTATGAAAGTTTACATACATATGGCAGTTGTGAAACACATCAGAAAATAGACATTTCCCATCAAATTCCACTACTCAAGAAGATTCATTGGCAAAGCTGCACTAGGAAAGTTTTACTTTAGTGATATATTTACTTACATATGCTGTTACAATTTCTTTTCACTGGACGTGTTCCCTCAGAATTTGGGGGATTTAGTGGGTGTCTGCTCTTGACTCTGAAATCACATCTCTTTATTTCTCTTGTTTACAAGTCTTTGTTTGCTGCCTTTCACAGGTTGACACGTTGACTCTCGAGCAAAAGATATTTAGTGGCCCTTATCCATACCACATTTGCATCATTCATGAATTCAGTAACCCACCTAATGTCCGCAATAAGGTGCGCGTTCGGAGCTGGATGGACACAATAGCAAATATCAACCAGTGAGTACTTACCTTTCAGTAGCTTTACAGAAAAGGCATTCAATCCTTATTCAGTAGCTACAGCTTCAGTCAAGCTGTAGACTTGCTGCATATTCTGTTAGCCAAACTAAAAAAAAAAAAATTGTTGACTAGCAAAGGTTGAATTCTGGATTGTGTGATGTAGAATTTCAATGTCAAGATGTATCTTACACAAAACGTAGATTAAATAAACCTAACCATATGAAAAATACTGTAGAATTTTCCGGTTCTATTCCACCCAGGAGTAATGCAATTGAACATTGAAGTAGTCAGAATGGCTGAGGAATACCTTCGAATCTGAAAACAAGTTTATTTTATTAGAAAAGAGAAAGACTGATTTACTCCAAGAAATAGTGTTAGTTTCTGAGGACGATGATGTGCAATCAGTATCAGCTCCTTACTGAGGAGCAGAAATTCCCAGAAGCAGGGAATTGTCTACAGTTGCTCTCATCCAATTGTTTTCAACCAGTGTTTTTGTCCTAGTTGTTCACTAAAATGACTAAGAGAATAAATTTACTTTTGAAGTTTTGTTCAGTTGCAGCTATGTTGGATCGTTCCTTACAGATAGAAGGCTGTGCTTAAAAGGCAGCTTAATTGGATTCTCATCTAAACAGTTCATTCTCTGTGGTTACACAAAAAAGCGAAGGGACTGCATACTGAGTTTGTGTGAGGGTCTTAGAGAAGTGTTCCTGTGGATTCAGGCTCGTTAAAGGAAAGGTTGTGTAAAAGGATTTCCCATTTGGTTTTTCTCCCTCCTGTCTTCACGTTTCCTATCACTACTGGCTGTAATCTCTTCCTCCTCCTCACTACTGGCTGTAATCTCTTCCTCCTCCTTTCTAGAGAGCTTATTAAATATGAGTTCTTCCCTGAAGCTACGCGAACTGATGAAGACCTGAAGAAATACACTAAGTACCCTTGGGGACGAGATATTTACACTCTAGAAGGTGAGTGTTTATAGAGAGCTGAAAGCTGATGATCAGTCTCTTGTTAAGTAACTTTCCATCAAGTTACAAGAGATATGAATAATAACTTTTGTGAGGGAAGTGGAGGACCTTTGCCACAGAGTGGGGGAATTTTAGTGAGGAGGTGCTTTTCCTGCAGTAGAGTGACCAATCTATGTCAGAGCAGTGAAGTTTACTTGATGAAGAGTGCAGATGCTGCAGGAGTGACATTGTTATATCCTCATCCTGTTCTGTCTTCTAGGCATTGTGGATGGTGCCCCTTACTCCATGATTACTGACTTCCCATGGTTGAGATCTCTGAGAACAGCGGAGCCAAACAGTTATGCAAGATATGACTTTGAGGATGATGAGAGAAGTGAGTAATCTTTTTTGATGTGTTCAAAGAACTTGAACTTGTTGCTTGTTCCAAGCTGACAATGTGTTCCTTTATTTTTCAGTTTTCTAATTATGCTATTTTGGGTATCCTAGAAATAACTACTTGTAGCAGTGTTGGGAGCTGGAGGAGGGAGGGGGTCCAACAGAGGAGAGGGCCATAGTACTACAACGGTTTCTTGACCAGCTGGTCAATATCGACAGCTGGAGACCACTAATACTGAAAAAATCAGCACCAATTTGGTGCTTATCCTAAAAATGTGATGGGTTTGTCACAGCCAGAAGAATGAGTACATTTAAAACACACACAAAACTAATGTTGTGATGTGTAATCCCAGCAATTCGTGTTCTGTGGAGTTTACTGGCATTACTGCTGAAAGCTCAGCTGGACTACTGCCTCTGGCTTTGCTTTATGAAAGGTTGTGAAGGTAGGCTGAAGAGAGTCCAGCAGAGAGATGTGAGACTCATAGAAAATTGGGAGAAAAGAGGAAAGAACTGGACTTGAAAACTCTGTAACGGAGATGATGTGGGTTAGAGTTTAGGACAGATATGCCTCTTTCTATTTAAGACCTTGTATTATAAAATATTATAGGGGCAGTTCCTAGGGCTCAATCAAGAACCTTGCTTGGTAGCAGGGAAAAATATGTTCTTCCACTACTAATTAGGAAAATCTTGGAATCTCCTTCATTAGAGGTATTTTTAATTGATGATGGTTTGGATATTCTTGCCTAGCTCCATCTTTTTTGGCTCTGCCTTTCTCTGATTTTTATGTTACTTTTATTTGAAATTGAATAATAGACTTAATGCCTGTAGTTCAGTATGTAGTCTGAATTATTAAAAATTGATATGTATTTGATTTAAAAGAGTAAGTAGATAAAAAATTATGTTAAAGTCATAAAAAATAAGAAGACTGCTGCTTTATCCTTAATTGCTCTTGTTTATAAAACATCTAAGTGATCACTGAAATGGATAACCTGAAAGCACATCAGGTAAGTCTCAAGAGGAAGGCTTTGTTATGTGCTGGGATTCCCTTCGCTCACAGACATACGGACTTTGCGTACATTAAATGAGTATTGGAGCTATCGAAAGGTTTAAATATGGGGAAGGCAGAGTACCTTTTCTGCTTGAATAATATTCCTTAAACGTTGTTGCTCGATGGAGGATTTTTGTTTGCTTTGCTTTCCAAGACTATCTAATTTAATGCAAAACACATTCACTTGTGAATTTCTTTATAGGAAAGATTTTAGTCTTTATTCTTATGTGCCTTCCACAGCTACTATTTATGCACCCCGAAGGAAAGGACAGTTGTCTGCAGATATCTGTATGGAAACAATAGGAGAAGAGATCTCTGAGCTGCGCCAGATGAAAAAAGGTGTATTTCAACGTGTGGTGGCTATCTTCATCCATTACTGTGATGTCAACGGTGAACCAGTAGAGGATGATTACATTTGAGTGCATAGCCTCCCTGACCTCTCATCTCTTCCTAAATTCTGATTGGCACTTGCTGGCCACGAAAGCAGGTGGATTCTTTCCAAATGCAAAGCATTTTCTTGAAACACATACTTCGCAGTTGCTCTCACACAGTTTGGAAAAGAGTATGTAGTAAATGTATAATGAAAAGTAAAAATTGTATACTAAGATTTGTACATAGAGGAAAGAAAAGAAAAACTTCCTAATACTGAGACTTTATTTCATATGTTTATACAATTTAATTTAAATTCCATTTTAATGAAGGCCAATAATTAGGAACAGGGAAGAATATTTGAATTTTTCAGCCCATACAATTCATAGCAGTATTTTTTTTTCTTATAAACAAAATCCCATTTGCGGTGTTCAAAAGAGTCATCAGAGTCTCTTTTAATCTGTGCCTTTTTCTTGAGCATTTAAGAGTCCAGTCTGAGTAAACCTGTTGAGCACAATCTTTGTGTCTTGCGTGTATTTTTCACAGAGAATTATTCTACAGCTGCTGCAAAGAAGGCCAAAAGCAGAAAAAAATGTGGCAAAGTTGGTGATCTGGGGTTGTTTGTAGAGTTCATTAAAAACATTTTTTTGGGAAAGAAACCCCCCCACATTTAGCACCTTGGAAACAGAAGATGTGTTCTTAAGTATTTTGTACCATTAGATTTCATTTAATAGTGTATTTGACTCTGTACTGTGAAAAGTAAGTTGTTAATTGTTGGTTTCACTCTCTTTAACATGAATCTGCACATACTAACTGGCTGAAATCTGAATTTTCCCTTAAGACAGGCAAGAAAAGGGATGTGTAATTGCTTAGTTATAGCTGTGTCAGTACAGGATCCATCTGACTCCAACAGTGAGCTTTCAGGCTGATTCATGCTCACTCATGAATGCAGATTTTCCGTACAGTCAGTAAATACAGCTACTCTTTGCCCCTGAGTACTTGTTTTTATTGTATATAGAAAATGCCTCTGGTTCCCACAGTACCCATAGATGTTTTGTGTATATGTCCAGAATTTGCTGCAGGTCACTATACAGGTATAAAAATGCACAAGTTAGTATTAAACTAGCTGGCTTGTGTGCTGCTGGTGATGTGCCCTGTGGGGGTGGGAGACCCCTTAAAGGCTAATTTGCTGTGCTGTGAAACAGCGTCTGCATGCGTACACGGCTGGGACTGCACAAACGCACCTTTGGATGTGCCATATCATCAACTGTGGCCGGATCCATCGTTCACGCTTTTTAAAAGTTGCGGAGTTACCAGCCTAACAAATGGCAGTGGTAAAAGCCGTAGAGCAAATTAGTTTATACCATTATACAATTTTACACAATATTGTTAATGATTTTAATTCTTTGAACTTTGGTATGAATGTGACTAATGGGGTTTTCTATGACGTTAGCCCTGTAGAATTGAAGAGGCAAAACTGTTCAACACAGCAAAGCCAGTGTTGGTTTTCTCTGCGTCTGTCCCTCTGTGGAGATTCTTGAGGTAACGTGGAACTAGAAATACACTAGATAAGAGGAAGAGAACGGTGCCCAATGGAAGCAGCAAGAGATTTGGTACAGTAGCATTTTCTCACATGTGCCCTCTCTAACTGGAGGTGGAGTGCTGAATACCAAATAATGATGTGAATGCTGTTAAATTTGCTTTAATGCAGGATCAAAGTTAACGGTTCAGGTGTAACAAATATATTTAACTATAGATAATATATTCAGTGATATTCAGACAAAACATAATTGTGACCCTTCCTAGAAGTGTTTCAAGTAATCTGAGTGATCGATTCAGTCATGTTTACCATTTGAATACCGCATGTACAGGAAAATGTTACTGCGTTTCTGGAGTATTGCACAGATCTCCAACTGGTACCTCTGACTTTAGCCTTTTGAAGAAGTATTTATACAAATAATGTACTTACTTATATCCAGTATTTCTTTCTGTAAGCAGCTGAACCTTCCAGCAGTTTTAACCTTCTAAACATTACACCCATTTTACAGATAGTGGTAATATAGTGACCAAATTCATTGTGTCCATCTCATGAGAGCTCTGGGTGATTGAGACTGTATTGAGATTGTATCTGGGATCTGGACAGGGGACCTGCTGTTTTCACTAAGGTCAGTATCTGAAATTGAGGAAAGGAGCAAAGCAGATGAAAAGAATTATTTTCCTGCTTAACATTCATTAGTTAAATAAATAAGTAATTGTTACTAATACGTGAACGGATGTAGTTTGTGTCAGCAGGAGCTGCTGGACAAACAGTAGTTCGCTTGCAGCTCTCTGGCTTCAGTTGTGCTCTGCTAGTGGCAGGCATACACACACGCAGCACCACGTCATCTCCAGCTGAGAAGCTGTCCCAGTTCTAAGGTCTGAAGATGTCTTGGTTTGTTTTCCACCATGAAGAACAAAAAGTTGCAGTTGTCATTTGGGTTTCTGATTTCTTGTGTGGATCCTTGAGTCGCTGCACCAGGGGATGTGTGTTTACAGTAAAGATTGCTCAGACATCAGCCCAAATTAGCTGATGGGGTGTGCAGTAGCCGTGAGTGTTTTGTTTTGCAAGTTGTTTTTGATTTTGTCAGCTGAAGAGGGTTAACTGGATCAAAGAACTATCTGCAAGAGCAAGGGAACTGAAACCTGGTAACACGCATGAACTTGGTTCAGATACCCTTCATTCACGTCTCAGCTTTTTACATGACAGTCTTTTCCCATGAGGGTTACTTCTCCTTTGCAGGACACGGAAGCTAACCACTGTGTATTTGAGCTCTCTAATTTCAGTGTTTAAGATCGTTTGTGCGTCTAATCCAGTTGGAACGGTCAGGTGGCTCTCACGCTGCTCCGTGCGCGGCCAGGGTGTGCGGCCCGGCGCGGCTTGGCTCGCTTTGGCCGCTGCCGGTCGCCGATGGCGGACGGGGCCGTGGCTCTGCGCGGCCCCCGGCGGGCGGCGCTGCCGGCGCGGGGCTCACGGCTCGCTGGCCGCCCCGCTGCTCCGCCTCCTCCTCCGCCGCCTCCCCCGGGCAGGCGCGTCCCCGCTGCGCACCGGGCGGCGGGGGGAGCTGGCGGGCGGGCGGAGCGTCTCCCTTCCGCGCCCCGCGTTACTCGGGCGGGCAAGGGTAGCGCTAACGGGATGTAAAAGCTGGCGTTGTCATAGCGAACTGTCTTTGCATAACTGAGCCCCAGCTTAAATGCAGTTTCTTGGGAGGCAGGTTCATGTGCAAGGGCTGGTTTCAGGAGCACTTTCTATATAAAGCAATATCTCTTACAAACTTGCGGATTTTTATGTATTTTTGTGAAATTCTGGCATAAGGTTTTTTACCACGTAGGGGAAACTGAGGCTTAGAATGAAGTAATTTACGATCACGAATTGTTCTCTTGTTTTACTTTAAATGGAACTTGACTTTTTTCTCTTTCAGAAACAATTTTCACTTCCTTGTGTGAGATGCAAGTCCTTTTCATGACATGGCTGCATAACTCCTTCTTGCGCTAAGATCAGCAAAGAACAGCTGATATAAATAAATAAATACCCTTCCCTCAGAGCTCTAGGTAAACTAAGTAAAAATCAATCACTTCCTTTCCTTTTTTTTGGTGCTTAAGCAACTTGATTCCAGGAGGTCACAAAAGGTACAATAGACTATATTTAAACATTTAAAAGTATTATGTATTGCACCATGCCAAATCTCCTGCATGCCACAGAGTGTTTTAACGATCTCTTTTAAGAGAGTTTAATGTAGTATCTAGAAAAGGTGATACTTCATGTCTCTTTCATTTTCTTAAGTCCTACCTATGTCTCCAGAAGATCCTGTACACCATTTGGAAAACTGTCACCACATTTATAGACACAGATGTAGAGATACCGGGCTTGAGAAATTCTGGTTTGCAGCTTCCAGGTTGTAAAGAGAGGTGATCTTTTGTGCCTGAGCTTCCCCCTGTCTCTCCATTTTATTTCCTTTTGGGGCAGTCAGTTATTCAGTTGCCATGTCAAGTCCTGGAGGGCAAGAAGGGGTTTCCATTGGTCTGCCAAGTTGTTAAACTTTGCTCAGGAAGCAGCCCAGATGCCTTCTGTCTGTATGTGACAGGCTTCCCTCTTCACACTGAAGTCCAGTCTGACACCTCTCTTTTGGTCTCTGGCAGGAGGAGCAGGCTGCTATCACTGCAAATAAGATGGCTGAGTGGTCCTGCTCTGTTCATCTTTCTACAACAAAGAAAACTCTCAACTGGGGCTTTCAGCTTTACTGTGCTCGTATGTGGCAGCTTTGGAATGAACTATGAAATCCATTTACAGCCCACTTAACAAACAGTTATATTTGCATCTGGATATCAAAGCAAGAGTTCAAAGGCAGCTTTGCAAACATTTAATCTGATAGGTAAGGAAAATGACAAAGGAAGCTCTGATACGAATGTGTAATTTCTGTCCCCTGCTTCCTTCATATGCTTTGTATGCATGTGGCTTCAGGGAAAGAAACAGGAAGGATTCTCTTCCCTAGCTTAGCTCTGACTTAACAATAGATTTCCTGGGTGGGTTGTACCTTTGTTAGATTTATATGCCTATAGTGCAGACGCACTAGTCAGAGGGGTCTCCTCTTACAGTCAGTGAAAAGGAATAAGCGCTTCCAGGGCCTAATTCTGCTGGCCAAAGGCAGGTCTTGACTAGCTCTCCGCTAACTGGAAAGCGAGTCTGAGGCAACTTGTGCTGCTGCAGGCAAGCGCTTGCTTTGAGCCTCTTTTTCCCCACACCAAGTAAGGGTAACAGCTCTTCCTGAAAGACGATGTGGTGGTCATGGCTGTGAGTTGCTCAAGTGGCTGAGACACGTCATCTGGAGAGTACATAAGGTTAAACAGATAAAGCAGAAAGCATGCTTGGGATGTGGGCGCTACGGAGAGGGGAGCACAAAGCATCGTGTCTCAGAGATGGGCAGTGTGCCGGTTCTTGCTTTTTTCTCCGATTTAGGAGAAAGACAAAATTAGTGTTTGGGTTTTGAAAAGAAAAGGATTGAAGGTATGTTTTTTATTTGAGGAAAAGCTATAAGGAGTTGATGGAGATAGGAATTTGGCCTCTACCCTCACTGTAGTGTCAAAGCTCTTCAGTGTGTTAGAAGCAGCTGCAGACTCCTGCCCTCGCCCAGGATTTCTGCTCCACGTTACTAGTTCAAGCAATTCAAGCTTAATCCTTCGTCAGGGCGAAGACAGGGCATTTGTATGTACATGTGTGCACTACATGTGACAACAGGACAGCCAAAACTAGTGCCTCATCAACTAGAGAGTTTTCATTAGCTCATTAACGGTCATTAAGTGTTGAGATGAGATAAGCTTTCTCCACTGCAGACTTGTTACAGACCTAAACCACCTGCTTTGAGTTTGCAGGGAAGAACTTTTGCTTCCTATGATATGATGTCTCCAAGGGAGTTACCTAAACTGGAAACACACCATTTAATATGAGAGCGTGAGGACATGTATGAATGCATAGGTGCACTTTGTTTGTGACGAGGGGTAAGGAGACGTTCCAGTGTTGGGAACTGCCCAGTCTGAACTGTGGGTGGTGACCTTCATTTAGCCAGTCCCACTGTATCACACGCTTCCAAAGAAAGGTGAGGGAGGAGGATGAAACATGTTAGCAAAGCAGCACAAGAAGCACTTAACTTCTCTGGAAGTACCACCCCAAAACCTGTCTTCATCCCAGAAGAAAACCTTTGGCTGTGAGCTTTCAGTACAATGACTCATTGTTTTGAAGTGCTTCATTTATGAAGACCCACAGCAGCTCCCAACTTTCAGGGACAGGCCATTCTGAAGAAGAGGTACCGGAGAAATGGAAGTATTTCTGGTAAGGAAGGTGCTTGCAGAACAGTCATTTTCAAGAAAATATTCAGCATTGGCAGGATGGGCTGTTAAAAAATGTCCTTGCTTCCACAGGACAGATGGATCAAAAGCAGAAGCAGGGGACAGGTCAGCTTTCTCCTTCAGCAAGTATTTCCCATGGTGGTCGGCAGTTTGGATGTGAGCCTTTACAAATAGAGCTGTAAAGGAGACAGGAAAAGCTGTACATTGGAGCTCTGGTATAGAAGAGGGAGGTGGCAGGGATTATCTGCTACATATAATTATGCTCTGAGGACAAGCTGCCAAACCTGTGGCTGAACTGGAGGTATGCAGACAAGGGTCTGAGGGTGATAGTCAGAGACCATAATGACAGTCCTGCTTTGGCTGCTGCCGTTTGAGGAGAGGGGACAGGGGTCATCTTTCAGGGCTTATTAGATCAGAGCCACACTTCTGCCATAAAAACGAGCAGCAACATTTTCACTCAGTTTTCTAAACATAAGATGATGTTTCTTGGTGGTCTGTGCTGGCCAGCTCTGTAACTGAGGTGGATTTCTGCTTAAGGATGTTTCCTGATGTAATCTCCTATCTATCTATCTGACTATCTATCAGTCTCTTCCTCCTCCAGGAGCAGAGACAAAAATCACAGATTTTATGTTAAAGTTGGACGCCGGATTTGCTGCACTCCTCTTTCCAACTCGCTAGTTGGGCAAGGAAGGGGGCAAACAAGTGGAGGTTATTGGTTTAAACATGCCTGGTCTAGCAAAGGGCAAAAAATTTGGCAGTTTGAAATGGGAAGCGATTTGTCCACAGGGAGCCAGCGCTGGTGACGCAGAACTCGATGTAGGCTCTCAGGGGTAGGTAACTCCTCTCTTGGCTGCTCATAGCTTATGCAAGAGGAGCACAGATGTTCACAGCTTGAATTTCTGAGTGAAGATGATTACCAGTAATGATCTTGGGACTGCCATTGAGGGCTGTAAAGGTGGTAGCAAGTGAAGTCACTCTTTCAAAGAGAGTAATGATCGAGTGTAATAGTGTTGCACAGTTATGGAAACTGGTCTGGAGCAAACGTATCTGTGTTAATCTATACAGTCCTTAAAGTAACCCCTGAATTAATAGCTGTTGCTCAGTCACTGGCAGTGGTTATTGCAGTAAGGCTCTACACTCTCCTTTGTGTTTTCTGGTTTATATAGATAGAGGGATGCCCCTTGAATAGGGTTGGATTTACAGATTAGTGATATGAAGATGCCCGTTGATACAGTTTGGCAGCCCTTTCAGATATTCATTATGTCAAGAGCCCTCGTTGACGGTTGGGATTCAGCTGTCAGGAATATGAAAACAGATTCATTACTCAGGCTGCTGGGAGGAATTTAATTCTGATACTCTGTCTGGATCATTGCCTGACGGAAACATACCCCATAGCAGCTGGAGGTCCTCATGAGGAGCCTCTCTAATCTTGACCTGGAAGACAGCTTCAAGGAAGTCAAGTGTGCTACTTAGAAAGGAAATAAATTTTCCTCTTGTCCCAGAGGATTGGGAAGCCCAAACCACGACAGTTTCTTAGAGAGTACAGACTGTGGCACTACAGCTCTTGTGTAAGGATCAGCTAGCATTGCATTCCCATTCTCTTGGGGTCCAGGAAAGATACTTAGGGTTTCTCTCGTTTGTTTTTTTTTAATGATTGATTTCAAGAACTTCAGAAGATCAATGAAAATCATTAAAAAATGACAGAATTCTGTAAATTGTCAAATAACGTATGCTAAAATAATGTTAGGCTCTTCTGCCAACCCTTTGAAATCCTTTAAGTAATAAGCATATATTTGACAGGAAATCTACTAAATTTCCTAATAGCATAGGCAATTTCAGTTCAGTTTAACAGGAAGTAGAGGAACTCAGATACTGGGTAAATTCTACTTAAATTATATCTGGTTTTTTAATTATGTGAGAAAGTTCCTGTGGTAAGGTAAGTCTTTATAAGATGCTGAGTGAATATGTGATTATTTTTGATTCAGGAATATTTAAGCTATACAAAAATTGAAAGAACTAAAAGCTTTTGTATATTTTTATTGAGTTCATATTAGTAGAAAAAACCCAACAGATTTATTGCCTTTTGGCATGACAGTACTCAGAGATGGCTCAGGAAATCTAATGGAGAGAAAAAGATTGGATCCTAAACCACTGAAGGATTTACAGTTGACAGTTAAAGAATGAAAATGCTCTCTTTGGCTTTCGTGTTTATGAAGATGGGTGAGGAAAACTCTTCAGAATGACTCAGAGTCTGCCGTATGTGCGCGGCCTGCTCCAAGAAACCATCATTTTACTGGCGTTGTTATGTATTTTTCATCTGTGCTAGGAATTAAATGGACACGATTTGGGCCCAATTGGTTAGTTCTGTTGCACACTATTAAGTCAGGCTGACAGCAATAAATACCTTAAATACCTTTTGATTCTTCCTCATCTTTGCTGAGCAGAGACATTTTTGAGTGTATTCAATTTTAAAAGCCCCAATCCTTTGGTCATATGATCTTTAGGTTGAAGATATTTGCTAGTAATACCTAAATTAAGAGGTATTTTGAGATGCACAAAAACTTTTAACTACAACTAATACACTATTACTGATTATTCACAGAGCTCTTGATCCCATTTAGGTGACAGTAAGAGAAGGCAGGGTAAAAGAAAAGCCATTTTGAAGTGTGCTGAAGTCAAAGGCAAGGTGAGTATCATTTAGCCCTCTCAGCTCTGACTCAAATTCAAGTTTTCAGTGGTTACCTAACACATTTCCAATGTACATTCTCACTGATGTGTCCTTTGTTATAACAGAGACTCATGGAGGACCAGAGTTTGCAAAAAGAAAGAGACTCTCTGGAGCCAGGAATTCATACTGCTCAAAATCAAGATGGCCCTAACAATGGTTGTCATTGCTCATGTGAGTCCGTTTTGATTGCACTCACTCTGCAAGCTAGACCAGCATCACAGTGCCCCTCAAACCTGAGAATCCTTCAGGTAGACATGCTAAGCCAAGGTGGGGGTTCCTACAATTGCAAGTAAATCATAACCAGTAATGAATTAAGCTCATTAATACAATAATATCTCTGTAAGAAAATGGCATTTGTATGTGCCCTGCTATCTGCTTGTGTCTAGAAATGTGCAGAGAACAGAGCATTGAGAAAGAGGTTTTCAGTGTGATGCGTTTGGTTTTTTCTGTTCAAGTCCTCTGCACGTGCATACTCTGTGCATGGCCTCTCTTTGAAGCTTCTGTATTGAGATCGGGGGCGATATTTTAGCCTTCAAACAAGCTGAATGTGGAAAATGTAGACTGGAGCCAGGCACCATGATCCCACATTCGCACCGCGTGGGTGAGAAGCGAGTAAGGGCTTCCCACGCATCTCTACAAATACCCCTCTGCTCCAACACTGTCAGTCCCACTGTTTGCACTGTCAGCCCCTTCTCAGCTCTGCTAACGCACTGCAACTGGAGTGTGTGCATAAGGGCAATGTTCTGCGATGTAATGCAAATGCAAGCTATTGCCCTCATTTTTAAGCCACTGCGGTAAATACCTTCATTTCTTATTGTGCTTAGGTAGACATCAGATCCTGCAATAGGAGCAGGTCATGTATTACGTTTCTGAACTACATGAAAAGGGTTCTGAAAATTTATTGGCAGCATTTTTCTAATTGTTCTGCTGAGATACTGTTTCTCCCTTTTTTTTTTAATTGCCCTCTCCAAGACTAAAAACTGAAATATATTCAGTGCTGAAGGAACTGTGAAGGATAAATGTGGAATGGACATTTCCCCATAAGGATTCATCTCTCTGCATGGTGTTTATGAGCATGACCTGGTAGTACACTTGGGCTGCAGCCGTATCTCCATACATCTCACTAAGAAACGCAGCTGCTGACTGCCTCAAGCACTGACATTTGCAGAGCCTGTATCATCCAGTTATTGCTTCACACTTTTACACTAAGCAGCCACGAAGGCCTGTGAGAGATTTTGTTCTGCATAGGGGTGTTGAGATCTAATAAGTTTGCCATCAAATTTGTAGTGGTAGTGGACCCTCATGTTTCCGATCTGCACAAGTATGCAAACACAGCAGACATAATTCCCTGCGCTATAAACAGGAGATCAGGGACTGTAAACTGTGCAACATTTTTGAAGAGCGCAGCCACCAAGGGTTTCATTTGTCAAGAAGTCCTAGCTTTTTGTTTTAGCTGACCACTCAGCCTTAACTGCTTTTTCATTTTGTTTTTTATTTGTTCTGTAGTTAGTAAAATAGATGCCTGCTGTGCTCTGCAAGTTAGGGAGGACATTCTGCCATTTATCCTGTTGGCCTCACTCTTTCAGAGTTGAGACAAGACCCTTCTTCCTGAGTGCTCATTTGCTGTAACGAATTTTTTATTTCCTCTCAAGAAGGAAATGTTCTACTGGACTGATTATCTCCACGCAGTTAACCTGTCTTGACATATTATCTGCCTGATTCAATTACTGAAGATACTTAAGGATTCTGCCAAGCTTCACCTTGTACTTGGAGTTTTAGGCTTGTAGCA
This sequence comes from Chroicocephalus ridibundus, assembly GCF_963924245.1. Classification (NCBI taxonomy): domain Eukaryota; kingdom Metazoa; phylum Chordata; class Aves; order Charadriiformes; family Laridae; genus Chroicocephalus; species Chroicocephalus ridibundus. The sequence continues at coordinate 9,719,099 of NC_086294.1, forward strand.
CAGCTTGGGTCTCATGACCTCATTCTTTGATTTGCAAGCAAGGAGTTTTTAAAGGAGTTCATTCCTTTAAAAACAAGGCTTTCTTGGTAATCCTAGTATTTGCAAGAAAGTGAAATCCAGACACTGTTTCCAAATTATTTTATTTTTTAGAGTTGCCTAAGTTTTCATGAAATTTGGCAAGCGTATGCCAGTGTGAAACCAGCAGGTTACCTGTTGGTCTTCTTCCCTGATCCTTTTGCTTGGGATCTGGGGCAATCATTGCCTGTTATGTGAGAACAGGTCCATCATTTACCTTGCACAGAAATAACTGCCCTACTAGTTGCATAGCTGTCATGGAAGCTTTTGGAGAGAAAATAGTTTTGGTTTGATAGTTTTTTAGCAATGTGTCTGGAAGGTTCTTGAGACCTTCCTCCAGGCAATAGCAATCCTGGAGTCCCACTGTGGAATACCCACATGGGGATGAGTGCTCTGAGAAGAAGTGGAGTTCAGATTTTGCTCCAACACAACATTCCCTTCACCATGTCCTTGCTTTCTTTGTTGGAGTTCTTGGAGTTTTGAGACTGAGAAATGCACCTCATACATCTTAGCTCCTCGGGAAAATATTGGGAAGCACAAGGTAAAGGGATTGTGTAGGCCTACTATGCATTGTGGGAATGATTGCTTGCAGCACGTGTTAAGGTGAAAATTCATCCAGAGGAATTCCATTTAATGACAAATTACTCTTGCTTTGGTAAATAATTTGAAATTGTATGCTTTATTTGGGAACATTTGTATTATCAGGATGCAGGTCTCAGAATTCTGTACTGGCTACTACAGCTACTAGAGGATTGTTGTACTAAACATTTTTCCAATTAAACACAAAAATAACAATAATAAAATGAAACAATTAACTTTGTCAAATTGGAAACTGTTCAGAGTTGTTAATTTGTGGAGAAAATAGAAGTTTAACTTTTGTTATTCATGGTGAAATCAGAGTTCAAGGTCTTGCAATTTTATGCATGAGAAATGTTCAGGATTTTTGTAAGTTATATTAAATGTTTGGAAACAGGTATTGTGAAAGATGCTTATGTCAGTTTGAAAACCTTCATGTACATTATGTACTGTTTAACAGTATTTTACATTTATGTAGATTCCTCTAAAGAAGCAGGAGCTGGAGCTGTGGATGATGGTGATTTTATTAAGGCATTTACAGATGTTCCTACTGTACAGGTAAGATACTGTGTATACTCATGTTTGTTTTCAGAAATATGCGATTTGCAATATTGTATGTTAGCCTACTTTTAAAAGTGCTATAATTTTACGGTCTTCTAAGCAAGTGTCATTACTTTTCCTTCTTTCTGTATTTACAGTCTCCATGGAAAGCTCTTTACTTTTTCCAGTTAGTTACCAAAAACCCCCACCTTTTCTTTACTGTCTTACTAATTATTATCACATTGTGTTTCAGCTAAAATCCGTTATTGCTTTTCTTAATCTTTTCCAGGGAGCTACTAAAAATAATTTTATGTTTTAATTTTAATAAGAAAAGATTTCCATAACATTTGGGAAATTTAGGACTGCAATTTCATGGGATAATCAAGTACTAATAATACAGGCAAATATTTTTAAAAAACAAGAATTGTATTTTCAAATGTGTCTGAATTGTAATGATGCGTGTCTGGCATACATGTCCCATCTCTAGCAATACTTAAAAAAAATCTAGTACCTTATTTGAATACTAATGAACCTGTTGGATTCTGAGTTCGTAGTTGAAAGATCAGATTTTAATTGCTATTCTTTAAGTGTGGAAATTGCACACACTTGGTACTTTCAGACAGTTGAGACATTTAACATGCTTCTATCTTCCTAGGCCTATTTTGAATAAGTTTTTCTTGAGCAGCTGAGGTGTGGATGGCAACCAAAAACTCAGTCAGCCATAGTTCCCAAACACCAGAAGGATTTCGTATGACTCCCTTTTCTTGATACATACTTTTGTTCTGATTTTATTTCCCAAGATGATAGTGTAGTTATTTGTTAGATCTCCTTCTGTAGGCAGAAATACTGTCTGCTTTTATGAAGGAACACTTTATCTCCATGGTTTCTGTCACATTGAGGAAATCTTTGTCTTACACTGTGAGAGCTTTATGTTTCTCTGCCTCTCCAAACTGTGTTAAGAATTCTTTAGAGGGCAAAAACACGGAGCTCTTAATATTATTTATCCCCATTATGTTGAATAGAGCCATATTCCACAACACAGAACATGTGCTGCCCGTCCTTAGATGCCTTAATATTTGCAGTCCAAAGCAGAGTTTTCTCATCACTCAAGATGGTTAATAACATTGCAGAAACAAAAGTGGGATAACTGTATGTTGCTGCTGAGCACCTGTGATTTTCTGACTGCTGGATGACCTAGGAAGGCAGGTCATTCCTTAACTGCAAGAGGTGGAGGAGAAAGACCCACTTGTCTTTACTAATCTCACCCAAGTTGAGGTGAGGATGCAGTGGAGAACTGCTGACCTCAAAATAACCTATTTGTTTCATGGATGAGAATGTAATGAGAATTTTTTTGCCTCCTGACCAGGCCAAAAAAAAGAGGGTTTTTTTGGTATCCTTAGGAATAATGACTTCCTGCTGTCCAACTTCATGCTTCTGGTTGGGGACAATCTCTGATCTTTCTGAAAAAAGGCAGATCCCACATTCTGAGGCCATGTTAATTACTAAGGAAGAGAGAAGTTTCTGTACTAGACCCTGGGAAGAAAGAATGTTTATGACCTGTAATTTGCCAGGTTATTCTAAAAGCAAAGGAAACTTGTTAGAATGGGGAGAGGGAGTCATTTGTGCATCATTGGGTCCATTCCTGTGTCTTTCTGCTTTCATTACATTTGTGGGTTTTAGTAATGGCTTCAGTGGAAGTAAGGAAGGGAACTATATTACAGAAGAACAGATCAAATTTTGAATCAAGATTAAGTGCATCTGGATTAATCAAGTAAATTGAGGTTACTTACGGTGTATGTTGGTTTAACAAATTCTTAAAAGCCTCCAATAGTGCATCTGCCTTTCCAGTAACCTGTTCCAATGGCTGTGCTCAGCATTAATTTTTTAGGGATATCATATTGTTTACTCACATCTAGTTTGTAATCCCCATGTTGGAAATACTTTATATAGTTATTACTCTTCCTTGTGTTTGAGCTTTTAATTTTTCTGTCTTTGATGCTGCATTTACCGTTAATGATGCGTGTCTGTGTTGCCCTCTAAACAATAACAGCAGTTTTTGAAGAAGACAGGTGATTTTGAGATATGCTGTGATTGATCTCTGTGCTAAAAAAATGCTTAAGCACACTGATGACATAATTCCACTTCCTATAAAGGGCTCACTTCCTTCTTCAATCTAAAAGAATTATAATCTACTTTTCAGACATACATCTACCTATCACATTTAAAAAGTTATTTAAAAATATGTTTGTAAAGACACCTGCTTTCCTGAAATGGAAAAACTATTTCCTGTACTATATTAATAGTAAGACAAAGGAAAAAGTTAAGATTAGTAATTTTGCTTTCCTGGAAATTCACCTCTGAAATTCTTAGGTGTACGAGTTCTAAACCTCAACACATGCTCAAAGAACAGCAGAGAGCACATCATAACAACCAAAAATTGTATGATAAGCAGATTTTAATGCAAGACATGTTTGGTTTTCATTTGGAGGGGCGGAGTGTTGTATGTTGTGGTTTTTTTGTTCTGTTTTGTTTTTTAAATGCACACATACACACTCTGGCATAAATCAAGTCAGCTCCTCGTTGTTCCTGTTCCCTTTCTCAGGAGCACCTTGAGGGGCTGAAAGGTGACTATGGAGCTGCATGAGCTCTTCAGAGCTTTCTCTGGAGACCCTATAGTCCCCTTGCTCTTACTCTGTGCTTACAGTACACATTCTGCAGAGCTGATGCATGTACTATTTTCCTATCTACCTGGAGAAGCTAGAGCGTGCTCAATCATTACCCGAAAAAGTCCTCCAGCCTAATCCCACTCGCCCTTTTTTATGGTAACCACACAAGTTTCCTCCTTTCAGGAGAAAACACGGGTGCTTACCCGTGATTCGCTTATATCCATGATATAAGCGAAACTCTGAGAAAGCACGGTACACATTGCTCACATACAGCGTAGGAGAAGAGGCAGAGGGTAAGGAGAGGAGGTGACACGAAGCCAAGGCTGGAGCATACAGCTCTCCTTCTTCCTGGCACTTGAATGAGCCACGTGACTTGCTGTGCTAGGAAAGCTCGCCAACACAGAACAACATAATCCAATTAAAGGATTCAATGAAAAGATTTCTGTCATAAAATTCATTAGCAGTTTATTCTTGGGGAACAAGTATACTGGCCCATACCTTTCCAACAAATGTGTTCGCCACTCTTCGTAACAACAGGTCTAAAAAGTCAAAGGAGCGCCTAAAAAGACTGAACAAAATGTTATAATTAATACTGCTTGCGGAATAAATAGTAACTTTATTCTTTCCCCCTGAGGGAGACAAATACATAAAATAAAATTACGTTTATATGTCAAATGAGGACTTTGTTCAATTTATTGCAAAGTTAAAATATTCTGTATAGAAAGCAAACATGCAGGCTAACTAATCCTAAACTTCAAAAAAATAGAGGTGGTTCAACTAACCATCTGTCATGTTATTACACATATGCAATGTTAGTTTTATTAGCCCCAAAATAACAGGCAAAAATCAATAAAGTTCAAAAATTGTACAAACTCTTAAATGTTACTATTAAAAAAAAATAAAAATCATTACTTAAAAAATTCAGCTATTAAGTCACAACTTTTCTCTTCTGGGTCTCAGCTGAGGGGGACCCAGTTGGATACAGTGGGCTGAGCCCACAGGGGAGGGTAATGGAAATTGCACTCATTTAAGAAAAAGCCAGTTGATGAGGCTCTGGATTTTAGTTATCTGCTGAGCACTTAAAGATGTTAAATGCCGTGGGGTTACAGCCCCTTAGAATTGTTTATAGTGTTCTTGCCATTAGGAATGCAGTAGTTGAACTTGTCTGTACTTGGTCAAAGGATTATGTGTTTTGTGGGTGAGGTTAAGAACATGCAGTCTTCGGCGGAAGGCATTAACACTCGAGAGTGATACTTCTAAGAAATTTATAATCACAGCTTGGTCTGAGAAGGTAAGCAACAACAACAAACCAGCTTATCAGAATATGTGTGCTCTGTCAGATATGTCGGTTTGGAGTCTGTAGGCAGTACTGCCTGAAATAAGAACTTTGTAAAGCTCTGCTGTTGCTTTTGTGGCAGAGAGTCAAGTTCTTTGAAGGCATCTGCATGTGTGTGACTATTATGTATCTTGGTAGCATAGTAAAAGACTTTCTCCTGAATTGTGAAAGGGCAGGTTGAGTTCTGTCATTTTTTGGTAGTCTCTACAGCAACAGTGACTTGGTAAACAGAATTGGTAAACATACCGACAAAGAGATCGGGAAGGGAAGGAAAAGGTCGAACAATATTTTTCCTCCTCGTGAAATACAGACTTTTGACTTGTATACAATATAAAGAGAAGATGATTACTTTGCACTTTGTTTTGGTATGCATATGTGATCATGCAGTTGAGGAGGAGAAAGATTAGTGAAATAGAAGTGAATGTGCTTTTAGAGATAACTTTTAAAAAGCCTCACCTGACTGAAAAAACCACACATAACCTTTTTTTTTTATTACCAGTCAGAGAGGCAATAAAACAATTTTCTGGGAGTATTAATTTCAAAAAAAAGTGGTCCGTAGAAGGGAACTAGTTGTTGAGACTAGGGAAGGTGGGAAATGCTGTATGCCCGGACTAATGGATTTTAAATCGTAGTCTGTCCTTCCTCTTTCTGTCTTTAAAATAATAAATTGTTATTGCTTCTAAGCAATATCTTTATCTATATAATAGATATCTATATAATCTATATATCTATATAATAATATATCTATATCTATAAAGGATTTTCTCTTATTCCTTAGGATGCATTATTGGATGGTGTTAAGGTGCTAAAAAATCTGTCATGTAGTCCATGCTATATCCTGATTTTAAAAGCAATACTTCAAGGCAGACTAAAGAAAAAGAAGTCTACTTATTTAGCAAAGGCAACTTCATCCCCTTTTAATCTTTACAGTGTTCAGGAGTGTGCTACGAATGCTTGAAATCCAAACATTTTGTATGGTTTTTATATTCATGGCCTGTATGTGTCAGTTTTAAATGTTTGATTTCTGTAAGTTTTTGGTAAGTAAGGGATGGGAATGCAAAGTACTTTTCCCCCTGCTTTAACAGTGGCATTTGGGTATTTATGTAACTGAGTAATAATACAAGACTTGTATAAACTGTTAATTGCAGGGAATTTTTTTGCCACTAGTGTCACGGGATCACTGTAGTCTTAATATTTTATCAGGTTGCAAAGAAACATGTAGTATGAGCTTTATAGGGGTTCACTGTGTTGTGACAAATACTATGGGTTAGTTTTGACTAAGACAATTTTGATAAGAACAGAAACTTTTTACAAACTGTTTATATAATTTTAAACATTTTAAAGAATAGGTTCTTTGACCCTATGGAAACTATGTTTTAACCTTTAAAAATTAGGTTTTCTGGTCACCTTTTGGCTATTGAAGATTTCTTTTCCATTTACTTTTCCTAAGTACACACTGCGTATTGATTGTGATTATTTCGGTACTCGGAGACTTTCTAAAATGTCAGAGTATTTTGGGAGGGACAAATGAGGTTATGAATTGAGCATCCAGGTGTCTGTTTGTACCACCTGCTTTAGCATGGTGCCCCTGTGCCAAATTCTTTCTTTTCAAGGTTTCTTTCTACAAAATTCTGCTCTGACCAGGGCATCCTCCCTTTTAGGAGCTGTACAAGTTTGTGTGGCAGAAGAGTGTGTTCTAGGAGTAAACGGGATCTTTCCATCTTCCTTTTCTTAGCCAGTCAGGCACTCATTCTCTTTGGGGGAGGACTTGTTCCCTCTACTGTCTGGAGGGAGAAGAAATAGGCGTTTATAATTTCTGCTTTCCCTTCTGGCTGCCCTTGGCAATTATGACAGATGGTGTTGGAGATACACATGTAGAAGTGTGTTATGTACAGCATCTCTTTACAGCATCCTTGAGCTTAGGCTGTCAAAATTTTTAGATGTTCCTGTATCAGACTGAAGGCACCATGTCCAAATTTTGCTAGATCATCAGCTAATTAAAGCTTATGGCCTTTTCTGCACTCTTCCTTGCAGCTCCTGTTTTGCGGAGCTTCCCATTGGTGGCATGTTTATTATGTCTCTGAATTTTACTTTGCAGCTTGACTGTGACTTCGTTTCTATTTGAGTAAACTGAGTACCAGAGACATGGAAAGCTGCTCAGTAGAAAGGATGTCTCACCTGGTGGTGTTGTGCACCCTGACACTGTCAGATGGCCCACAGTTTTAGTGTTAGGCTAGGTTTTCAATCTGCCTCTGAAAGTAGTCAGCCTGTTGTTGCTCTGCTTCCATCTTTCAGCACAAATAACCTCAATGCATTTTTGGATTTGCTTGTCTGGGCATATGCCCTGCTAACAAATGTCATCCAAGATCTCAGAAATGCTTCTGGAGCCTAGAAAATACAGAAATATGGAAATACAACTGTGATGACAGATCAGCCTCCTGAAGATAGTTTAGCAAAGGCCCAGCCAGCCAATTTCTTATTAGCGAGCTGTCCTGCTAGCACATTCTCTCTGGCGAGGGAAAGTGTAATCAGTTGTAATCCAAGAGAACAGCTACAGCAGGCATCATGCGTAACACTTCTGAGGCTTACTGCATTCAAAAAACTGTAAAATGTTCCCAGATCATAAATGTAGTGGTGTGGTAATTTGCTGATGATTTCTAGTGTATTTATGTGAAGGAATAAATATATGGTTATTAGAGTGAATTTGTGAGAGATGATGGGAAAGAGATGGAAAGGAAGGAAGAAGGGAACATCCTTTTTCAGTCAAATTCACTGGCAACTCAGAGAAACAGAGCTGCACAAAATTATATCTGACTCCCTATTTGCAAATGCCTATCTTGATCGTGATGCCCATAGCAGTGGCATCTCTCAGAGCAGATAGTGAGAGATGAGGTGGACACAGCACAGGCAAGGGAGAGAGAGGGCTCAGTAGCAATCGAAGCAAAAGCGTTCACGAGAACTTGGGGCGGGAGGCAGGATTGCTCTGGTAGATAAACATTAGGCTTGTGCTATAACCCAAGAGCTCATCAGTATTGTCAGAGCAATGGGGCCAGATTCTCCCTGGCTGTTACAGATATTTGAGTATATTGCGAGGCAGGTGGAAAGTATTACTTGGTAGTGTCTTACGTTTTGAGTGAAAACAATACAAGAAATGAGCATGAGCTGGAGTTTACTGCAATGTACATAGAGGATTTTTTATTTTTAGAAACAGCCAATGTGTTACACATTATTCAGCACAGGAAAAGACTCTGACACCACTAGCCAAAATGGTCAATGGGATGATGAACTCAGAGGCTACAAGAGCAGCTACCTTTAGCAAAGGAAATCAAGTACTGGTCCTTTCTGTGAGACAGCTCCTTTTCCATAGAAATTCTAATATTATTGATGATGGACAATGTCATTTGCTGGGTTCACAGAAGCATTGCTGAGATAATTGACTTATTAAGCAGGAACTCCCAGGTGTTTCATGACAGATTTACTGAGTCCAACGAGCAATTAGCCAGAGATGACACAGAACACATTTCGTGTTTGGTATTTGATTCAAATATGGTGTTTGGAATTGGAGTCTGTTTTCCAGTTGGAGCTGTTGACCGTTTTGGCTAGTGAGCTACTGATCCCATTGATAGAGCCTTCTGAACGTTGCCCATGAGTAAAATTCAGTGTTGAGAAGTTCATTTTAAATTAAGAAGAGATATATTACTAAAGCACATAGAAATATAGGAGAAAACAACACTTCAAGGACAACGGAAACAAAGAACACCATCACTATAGCATCCCGATGCTGCTGGTTCCATATCACTCTGAGAAATTTCACACCAATATTTTGATGCCTTTTAGTGGGGACAGAGGAAAGCTTTTCTAGAATTTCTTTAAGAAATTTGATACTTGAGGTGAAACCAAGACAACCTGTTCTGCAGTCTTGCATATCCAAATCCAGACAAAACCCCCTATGAGCAGTTCCACAGAGGTGTGTAGATCATAGGACTGAAGTGGCCCTGGGTAGATTTTTTTCCAAAACCTTCAATAATGGCCTATTTTTTTCACCTGTTTTGGTGTTAACAATAGAGTTGAACGGATAATGAGTTCTTTTGGCAACACTACCCTGTAAAAACAGGTCATTGCCAAACTGTTCCTAATGATAAACCAGGAATTGGCTCAAATTGTCTCACCCTCTCTTTTCAGATAGTTCATGTTCTTCCCATCAGCACCTATCACCACAAACAGCTATAGTTTGTCTCTTTCTAACTGCTAGCAATTTTCTACATTGCTAAGTGTCTGGTTGCTTCTAATTAGGGCTGTTTCTGCTCAGTGTCCTTTTGAATCTTAAAGAAAAATTATGTGAAGCTTTATCAGTGACTTTTATGTGGAAGAAGTATTTAAAGAAGTCAGACACCATAGCAAGGAAGCTAGTTGTTCTTATCATGCACAAGTTTTTTTTCCTACTGAGCAACATTTTTGTTTGTTCAAAGCAGGATATGTTTGTTTGTTTACAGTAAATACCTGTCACATAGCAACAGAAATATTACTAAATAATAATACATATAATGTTAAGCTCCTAGGTCTAGAAGCTTTTAATGAAAAAACCCACATGTTCCTGATAAAAAATAATAAATAATGTCACCTTTTCTTTTTACATTAAAAATATCTGTACATGATTACACAATATAACAAAGTACAATTTTATTTTCTAGGCTCAGGGTGGCATCTCTGGGTTAGATCTTCATCTAAAAAGGGTAGAGGCCTGTAGTCTTGATCCTGCATATTTCCCACTGCATGAAAGTAATTTTCCCAAAGTTGCGATGTCTGCAGCCTTGCCTACCCTTTCCATGCAAAGGTGGAAGCAGCTCACAAGGAACATAGCAACATCTACATGCGGGAAGCAGCTAAAGACTGAGATCTTTGCAAACAGAGATGTGCATATGGTGATACTTGAAAGTCTTGAAACTTCTTGCCTCAACTGGAAGAGAACAGAAACTAATAGAAAAATAAAGATGGAAAATGTAAGTAGAGCTCTGTCTTTCTAGTGTAGCTAGAAAAGTTTTTTAGATGGTATATTTTTCAAGATGGCACTTAGTGATCTATTACAGACTAACTCTGTCTCTTGGCCAGCCTTTCTTCTTGGTAAGAATGCCCAAAGTTTGCTCAGATGAGGACAGCACTAGCAGCTTGCCTGGGGTTTGAGGGCCACATCCCATCCACTGGCCTCTGAAAAGCAGAGGATGCCAGTGTCTTTTAGCAATTGGGCTGGATTGAAGCAGTGCTTGCAGGGATGTCTGTTGGCTGTAAAATGTCTCTGTAGGCCCCACTCCAGCTTGTCAGGCACTATATACACGCCATGAGTCTTCTACCAATGAAGGTGGCCAGGAAACACAATAAAAGCATTTACAAAGAAAGCTCTAGAGGGTAGGGTGAATCAGCAGCTCATGCTGACCTTTCACCAGTAACTGTAATCAAAAGGCAAATATTTCCTCTTATTTTGCTAAAGAAAACGAAGTGCTGTTTCTCTCCTGACAGCATCCGTTCACTGGCAGGCAGGATCTTGCGCAGATAAAGCAGGCATTTAGTCTCACATCATGTTAGGGCTTTAGCCAGAACTTGTAATCTTCAAGATCATGATACCACAGGACAGAGAGGTGGCTTGTACACAGATGGCAGCTGGAAAGGAATAAGAGAAGTCCCTGCATTGGGTGGTTTGTATCTGTGTTGTTTCCTTAAATTGACTAAAATCGGCTCCTGAAGTAAGGCTCTGACATAGTCATATAGTGCAGAAGTCCTTGCAGATACAGGAAAGTCTCCTGAACCGTTCTGCTCATGTACCGTCCTGTGCCTCCATTGATCTACACACATGCCGCTGGACATTCATATGAGGTCAGTGCAAGAGGCACCATGACAATGCAGATGAATGAGTCCTCATAAAGTCCTGCTGTCCATGAATCCTTCGGGTATCCTAAAAGGAACCTGTTCCTTTAGCTGGGCCATTCCTCTTCTAGGACCATGACTAGAAACAGGACTCCTGGGATTCAGGGTCATTATGGATGGGAAGCTTCTCATGTTCCTGATGATGTCCATTACGTAAAACGGTGTACCTGGGAGTGGAAAAACATAAAGACTTGTTAATGCTAGTTAAAAGTACAAGGTTACGTAAAATGAGTTCATGAAAACCTCAAAGTACATCTTAAGACAGTACATCTTCTAAATATCCAGATCCCATATCAAGCAAATGTGAATCCCTACTTTGCTCCATAGCAGGAAACCAAATCTTCAGTTTGATGCAGTCAAGGCAACCCCTGGAAACCAAGAACCTGTTGGTTTTGATGTATCGAAGGTGCAGCTGGTAATGAGAGGAAGCCAGACCAAAGAACTAGGAAACACTGGTCATCTGTGGGTGGACTAAACTGAAGGCACTTCAGTTAATGTCTTCAATGCAAGCATCTAAAGAATCATTTGAGACTAGCTTGGGAAGGGAATGCTGTTTAAGATGAAACCAAGACCAACATTACAGGGCATTTCCACTTACAAAAGAAAGTAGCCTCTGCCTATTGCAAAGTTGGGTTTAGCACCAATTCTAGTATGTTTTATCAAACCGGTGCTGTTCACATTCATGTCCTTTGGAGGTATCATGTCATGTGTGTACCTTTCTGATACTTTTACAGGCTTTGGGCCAGGTATGGAAAAGCAGAACTCAGTTGTAAGGAATTCCACACTGTCTCTTACCCTGTGCCTCATCTACCAGCCCCTTTCCTGCTGCTCATCTCAATACGGCTCTCTGAACAGAACTGTTGATTTAGTTTGCTAATGACATGCAGCTCTTTTCCCTGGGTGGTGTGCAATGTGTAGCAGGAATAAGCAGATCTGAGGTGGTAGCAAAAATGTTGGCTAACTGGAGCAAAACTGATATAGCACATCTTTCTAGAATTTCACATCTAATCATTCTTGCTTGCAAACCCCTGAGCAAGACAGGTATCTTCTATTGGCAATCCATTTCATTTAAACTAAAGCTGAACCAAACCATCTTTCAAGTAGGTCCAGAAGTAGGAAGCTGCAAAAATAACTGTAAAAACATGCTTTTCCCTAGGCCAAATGCATATTGGGAAAATCAGGTCCCTGTTAAGACTTTCCTCTCCTGAGTGTTTAGAGATGTAGATATATTATTTCTCTTAGTAACAAACATCCAAGTCATACCTAAAACATCCACATTTACTCTTAATAAAGAGTAAAAAAAGAAAAATGCCTAAGAAAGTAGAAGAATATATCAGTTCTGATTTTGGCAGAGGGGAAAGAAGTAGCATCAGTCTTGGGATTTGTTTGAAAAATCATTAGAAAAGAGGTCAGGAACTCCCCATTGTCTGCATATTCAAAAACTGATGTTATGACATCAATTTACTTGGCATGCATCTGGATGCATCTCTTTCTCCATTGACTCTACTTGGGACTTAGGCTCCTAATTAAGGTGCTTACAATGCCTCTGAAATGGCATCTGAAGTAGATGAATATCTTACAAATGATGTATCCATTAGTTCCAGTAGATCAGCCATGGACTCAAAATGAAAGCCAGTGTATAAACTGCATTAGCCTGTCTGATTTCGTCCTGGTGAATATTCCTGGAGGAATTTACCTTCTAATGTATTAAATGCTGTTTTACGACATGGTTAGGCTTGGTTGCTTTAATACAGGTCACCGTATATGCAGATATATCCATTGAACGTACTCCCTTAGTACTCCATCACTTTAACTAATGATCATAAATTTCAAAAAATGTGCTAGTTTTACCAACAAGATACAGACTCGATGTAAGAAACAAGAAAAGACACTTTGCATCTAACACTGAACAGACACTCCGATTAGACAACCATGAAGCATACAAGTCATAATGCAATTTTAATTTTATATACCCAGTCGGACAATGCACACTGTGTGAGGCAATCCACCAAAGAGACTTCTAGTATGGCAAAGCCTCTCCTAGAGATGGTGATACAGAGGACGAGAGCCAGGAGACTCCCCGCTCGCTGAACAAAGCGGACATAGTTCAGAGCAACTCAGGACTTGCTCAGGAGCACAACAGACAGGCACTGAACGCTGACTGCATACAGGATGCCCAAAGAGCCAAACCTTTCTTCCTCTTCTTCTGCAGTAGTCAGAAAACAGTTGTGCAAGATCAGCAATTTAGCAGGTCGTGCCGTTTCTTACAAAGATGCATTAAGCTAAAGAGAAGTCATTAAGATGTCCCAGGATCTCCTGTGGCACAAAGTGTCTGTCTGAAGCCTCTGGCAGTGAGCTCAGCACTTCCAGCTGTTTACCCTGTGGGGAAAGAGGACGGGTAGGAGAGGAGGAAAGAGCATTCGTATGCAGGGTGTGAAAGCTGCGCTGCAGGGGTGATGGTTTTCTCTGGTAGTGGCACATCATTCCTAAATCCTTACCAACATCTCCAGGAAACTGCTAAAGGAGTCCTCTGCTGGCAGGCCTTTGTGTTACCAGGGTTGTTTCACATACTGTAGTTTCTCCCTTCAAATGAAAGTTCAAAGCTACCTGCCAGTTACGTGGCACCGATTTAGTGTTGGATAATGGGCAGGAGTATAACAGCCCTGCTTTTTTCACACCACTGTGTCTTAACTGATCTGCTCTCTGAAAATACAATTAGTTTTCCAGGCATCAGTATCTATGGGAAGCAAGTTTCAGAGAGAAAGCACAGCTGCAGCTGAAACTCATTTTTACCTCACCTACACGAACACACACCTAATATGCCTCAGCCCTTGCCCAGTGAAGAAGCCAAGCACTGTGGGATTTCTCCTACGGACCACACGCAGACACCACCACTCGGAACCTGCATGTGTGGGCTGAACGTTTCAAGAGAAATTTGTCAAGTAGGTCTTAGTAATGAATGTATCTGAGGAAGCCATAATATATGAGCAGGAAAAAAATTTAAAAGGCTTAAATGCATTAAATTAGTTATCTGCAGCAAATTAGTTGCTCAACTTTCCTGCCTATAATGAGTTCCTTCGGTGGGATTTGTATACGCTAGCACGTTAAGCTACCAAGCTCAATTACAAATAGCATCCCACGCTGCCTCTGCATCCAGCTCCTCCCAGAACTGGGGGCAAGTGTTACTGTCAGTTCACCTGACAGCTTTACTCAGATCATAAACACCACCACCCGGCAATAAAGCCCAATAATGAAAAGGCATTACCACCTATAAAGGGACCCTGCTGTAGGCTATTCACATACTTGCCAAATGGTACTTTAATTGTGATGATGACCAATTTGGAGATAATTGCTTCTGCATCTCCTGCTGTTTCTGACAGTCCAATGGACTCTTTAATTAACTGGTTGGATTAGCTCTCAGCACCGCAGAGGGGAGCTGTGTGGAACAAGAATCTCCAGCGTTATTCCGGGAACTCAGCAAGAGCCAGGAAGAAAACACCAAAGGGATGTGGTGGTGTTTGTAATCTTCCCACTTTCTTTCCCTGCAGAGCTACCCCCCACACCAACTGGTATGCTTCATTAAGGAAGCAAAGCCAAAAAATCGCTGGTCTTTGGCTTCCCCAACCACAATGAAAAAGAGTCACTGTTTCCATGGAGCCTGAGGTCCCTGCTTAGTCCTCTCCTGATGACCAGACCTGTGGTGTCCAGCTCTGTTCCCTGGGATCACACCTGTCTCGATGCTAAGCAGAAAGCAGTGCAATTTTGGGGCAGGGCTCTTGGCTCTGAAGAGCGTGGCCCAGGAGGAGTGGAAGCAATACCCCGATGCTGTGTGTGCGACCTCTCTATCGGAGCTTGCAGCCACCGGGTCACTTTCCCGAAGGGAGCCTCTGTCTGGACACGGTGCCTGGGGACCTTTGGACAGCAGGGAACAGCCGGGAATTGGAAGGTATCTGCTCTCTTTCCCAAAAACGCTCCTACCTACCCTTCATGCTTGCAGTATCCATGTAAAGCAGCCTACAGTGGTCACACATACCCATGGCTCCTCTGCGCCAGCCGGAGAAGCTCAGCTTGCAGTTCTGCAGCTGTTTTACCCCGACTTACTCCCCTGTCTTTTACCCATAGTCCTTGCTCTGAACACTCGTATCCATCCTTCTTCCCTAAGCTCCCCGCAAACTCGAGTTCATCAGCCCGCAGGCAGTTAATCCTGGTGGCTGCTGCGAAGGGCAAAGGGTCCCTCACAGGTACAGAAACTCTGCGAGGGTTTAGATCACGTTAGTAGGTATGGCTCACTAATAACAAACCGACAAAGAGAGAGCACAGCCAGCCTTTCCCAGCTACAGCTGACTCACTAATGGGCTAAACGACTCGTTTGGCAGCGTCTCCTGCGCTTTCCAAAGCCTCTTCGTGTTGTCTCAGCAGCCTTTGTCCCTGTAACCTTGGCAGGAGAAATAATTTTACCTGGAGGGTCATAATAATAGCAGAGGAAATAAATGAAAGAAAAAAAATAATAATAATTGCCTGCAACTGTCCAAGCACGGCTAAGCTTTCAGCTGGGCTGGAGGCATGTTAATGGAGGAGACCACAGGATCATAAACCACCGCAGGTGCGCAGCTGCCTTTGCTCTCTGTTTAGTAATCCTTTCCCAATACACCTGTTTACATTATTAATTGCTTCCATTTTTGAACTGGCAGAAGGTGGTTCCTGTTGTCCTGGCGTTCACTGGAGACTGAGGTGAGGTTTTGCAGCTGTCCCTGGGCTGGGCTGGGAAGGGTTCGCTTTTGTGCTGGGGTACTGGCAGCTGCTAACTCTCTGTTCCCTGGGGCCTTGGCACCTAAATCCACTCCCCCCGGCGCAGAAAATGAAGGACACATTGTCACCAGGTAGAGAAGAGATTCTGCACACACGTTCAGACACCGAGAGGTTAATGTTGCCGCAGAAGTAGGTGGATGGGTGCACGTAGGGTACATATGTCTAAGCTGTTACCGGGGTAGCTCAGGTCTCAGCAGAGGCACAAGTGGCCGCAAAGTCTGGGGAAGTTTAGACATGACCTATACAAAAAGCTGACAGGCACCAAGTTTCATTGTATTTGCAAATCCTTTTGATAGCCTTTATATTTTAAATGCAGAATAGTTACTGCCTGAGTTTTTAAATGCCCCCTGGTAGTGCAAGAATGCAAGGGAAAAACCTTTTATCAAATTCTTTGAAAGAAGCGTTGTTCTTAGCTGTTCATATTACTTTTTTTGAAGCCTGTAATATACTCTGATCCTACTGACTGCACACTCGCAGTCACACAACTCAGGGGAAAATTACCCCTAACTGAAATGAAACTGGGATCCTTGGACATCCCTGTACTGGGATTTGGGGTTTGTTGCTGGCTCTTCATTAGCGACTCCCTCCTGGACTGATGGAGGATGGAGGAACTCGGGCATGGCAGAGTCAGGCAAGGAGCATAGTTTTAACTGTGACATTCTTAAAAATTTGAAATAATAAGAAAAGAAAAAGACCTGCAGGTTTTGTGGCACTGAAAGCTTTCCTGAGCTTGTGCCAGTTTCTCTGAATTTGTCTTTTTAAAAAAAACAATTAAAAAGCAATAGTTCTGTAAAACTGACAAGTGAAACCTCATTTAAAGGCATTGCAATTTGTTGTTTTTGAGAAGTGTCCATTATTAATATTTTTACATTAACTTTTTTTGTCAACTGCTTGCATTCCAAATGAAAGATTTCAAATTAAACCAAGCATTAAATTTCAGTAAAACCAAAACTCTGAAAAGTCTAAATCTATTCATGTTTTCCTGACAGTAGCACACTGTAGTCCAAATTAATGCAGAAATGTGTTGTGCTGAGCTCTAGCTAGCTCCTTTTGAAGACAATGCATGCCCTAAGAAAACGTACAGGCTAATTTAGTTTACAACTAGGAGATTTAACAGGTTGGAGTGGATATTTAAGGGAGGTCAGAGTATCTGAGAAACATGCAATTATAGACTTACTTGCTTGGTCAAAAATAATGAGTTTCAAGCTAAACTCGGAGTGGTATAGAAAATGCTTTTCCCATTCTCCAAACGTTTTCACAGTTTCAGATATTTTTCCCATTTCTGATCTGGAGCAAGTCTGCAACTGCTCATGAGACAGAAAAGAAAAAGAAAAAAAGAGCCGACTCCAATTCACGTTCAAGGCCTTTTTCTGCCTTTTATCAAGGTGCCTGATCTAACCGCTGGGTTATTGGCAATTTTGTGTAAGTGAGCACTCAGCTGCCTCTTTCATTTTCTCCTTTTTCCACTTGTTGATTGCCAGCACTCCAAATGAAACATTTCAAACTATATTTCTTCCTTCATATGCAAGTAGAAGCTCCCAGAAAACTTCTCAGTTAACAGCTTTTGTACAGCGAGTTTGCATCCTTGAAGGTTGTGATAATGTTTGCAGAGGCAACCCAGAAAACACAAATATTTCTGGTTATTAGTGAACACAATCAACTTTTCTAGCGGTCTCCTATCCCTCCCACCTTTGGGTCTGCTCCCAGTGGGCTCAGACAGGCAGAAAGTTCTGCACCTTTGCATCTCATTCTCCACTACTTCCTTTGACTTCTGTCTGCAAAATTCTGATGACCCCGTGGCTGTGCCACAGCTGTGGGGTACGAGCGATGCCAATTGCTTTAGTGCAGAAGAGCAAAGCTTCCAGCCTTAGGAGAGCTGTGAACTATGTTTCTGAGCAGCTCAACAGCAGCACAGCCCTTAGGTTGTCCACTGAGTAAAGATCGTCTGCCACAAATTGCATCTTTGAGGTAGCCTGTGTAGGACATACGCACAAGGAGATGTGAGGGCCAGGAATTAGAACCTGGATAATGGCCAGAAATAGAGACTCCTTCAATCACAACAAAGAAACCTTGACATTATGTCTCTGCTTTAATCCGTGTTCAGACCAGATCCTGAAGTCTCAATGTGAAAATAGTGGGGCAGGAGATCTCAGAAATAAAATACTGCAAAGGAGTTGAAGTGCAAAGAATTGTCTCCAGATCCATCACAGGCCTTGCAAGAGGAAGCTGGTAAAGTGAAGCTGGTAAAAGGTTTCCAAGAAGGAAGGCAAACAGGTGATGATCGCTCCCAGTTCCATCACGAAACCTCTTATTTGCAGAAGCAACAGCAGAAGTAAACACTTTTTGGGACAAGAGGAAGACAAAATGTTACTGTGTGACATGTGCTAAACTGTTAAGATTTACGTTTTGCCTGAGCAGAGATTCCAGTTTTTAATAATGGAAACTGCCATTATTGAACCCAACAACCTGAGGCAATAGGCTATAGGAAGAGCTTGCACGTAGGTAGAAGCTGGCTGGAGCCACGTTTTAAGTGGAATTGAGCTTCCAAATTGAATAAAGAATTGAAACTTTTCTTAGATTTGAAAATTGTGTTGATCCACAATTTATCCTTCCCTGCATATTTCTTTCTGTCACAGCTGCACAACTCTTCAGTGCTTTCCCATCTGGAATATATGCAGCACCGTTATTGTAGCTTCACACTCAATATAGTGTCCATTTCTCAAAGCTCCATTTCTTTCAGGTGGACTTAAAGAGAAAGAATAAATATCTCTCTTCAATATCAAATTGGGATCACAGTTAACAATCACTTGGCAGATCAGAGTAGGTTATTTTAATGAACACATCATTCTGAAATAAGCCTTCCACCATCTGTTCAGTCCCATAATTATAAATGCAAACAACATAATTCATAAATGTACTATAAAAGAGAGGAAAAGAGAGAACAGTTTAAGATGACTGTTTGTTAGTTGTTCCAGGCAGTGATGCATCTGCTTACTTTATTGTTGTTTCAGGAGCAGGTAGGAACCAGTCTTTTAATTCTGTATTTTATGGCAGTCACTAACTGACAGTAAATGATTGCCTGTCCATGAGCGAGAGGCCGTTAAGTGCAGTATGGTTTCTGGTTGGCATCATTATTTAGCCATGTCTACAATGGAAACACCCAAGAAAGATCATACAGACTATCCTGAATCCCAGTGGGCCAGGAATAAACTTGGAGCCTGTGGTGTTCAGGTGCCCTCCAGGGTTACAGGAGCTAAGGGTAAAGATGACAGAGCTATTTCCTTCATGAAAAGATGCTTTTGACGTTTTGGAAAACTGGGAAATCTTGGAAAACAGAAAGTTGAGAAGGGTATGAACAAAAAATCTAAGAATCTCTGGAATTTTCTATTTTAATTTGTGACATTTTTCACTTTGAAAGAGGCAATTTTATTTTTTTTTAAGTCTGAAACACACAAAATGCCTAAATGAAATGTGAACAAAATATGTTGTTTCATTCCCATTTTCTGTTGAAAAATATTAATATACTCCAAACTAAATGTATTTTCATGAAGTGTTTGATTTAAATACAGCTGCATATTTAATTTGCAAGAGGTCAGTGCAGAATTGTCCCTCTCTCACAATTACCAGGTTCATAGACTCCATAAAATTAAAGCTTTCTAGTAACTCTGTAATCTCTGGTCTGGGTGACTCATGTTTCCAGCCACTAAAGTGAACTTCTACATTTGGCCATCAGTAGAAAACTTTATAGCAGGATAAGAAGAATACTCCCCCACCTGCTCAATACAATTCCCAGGGCAAAAGGGAGCCATAAATTACAAGCTCGTTATGTCTTTTTGTTGGTATGCATCGACACTGCAGAACACACAAAAATCAATTTCGTATTCAATGCTGAAAAACTAGCAAAATATTTAATAATTCTAGGATGAAGAGCTCCTGCTGTTTCTCTGTGGGTTTCTCAGTTCTTCCCGTTTGAGATGAGCAAGATTTCCCAGCAATAAGGTTTAAGGTTATTGCATATCATCCTTCTGCTGCATCTGATCGACCTGCAACCCAGAGGAGACCAGCACATTATCGAAGGTGAGTTTACTAAAGGTGGGTCTTTCACTGCATCTGCGCATGACTACCTGTGATCTGCTTTGTCAAACAGAACCCAATTCAGAGAGAATTTCTCTTCCTAATGTATGGGAAACCAATGAATATAAGAAGAGTGCACGAACTGAGAAAACACATTGAGAACTGCTATAAGAGAACTCCCTCAAATATCAGATACATTCCTTTAACTCTATAGAGATAGGCGTAATGTTCGTGTCTCGTGTGCCTTCAAGCGCAGGGCTCCCACCCAGGGGGCCTGGGAGCTGAGTTGGTCTGGATGTCAGATGGGTGTCTCCATCCTCTCCTCCTATGACTATTTCTCTTTATTGCAAGCTGACAGCCTGCAGAGCCCGTAAAGATATGCTACGATTATCTGAGTAAAGTGGATTGGCAGATGATTTGCTACATCGCTTGTTGGAGCTCTGGCGGAGATACAGCCAACCAGACACAGTGGGTGTCTGTCTGTCCGTCCCTTTGCAGCCAGGGCCAGGAAAGCACAGTCATGTGGCCAAGAAGTCCATCCTCCCCAGTGAGCCTTACAATAGGGAGTTTCCTTTGCCTTCAGTGTGTTTTATTCCACTCTTGGGGAAGGATCGTCTTCTTTCTGTATGTAAAACCCACCTAGTCAGTGGATTTGATGTCTCAAGCAACATCAGTCTAGCCCCAAAGAGAAAATATTCCTAAATTCTTAAAATGCCCTAGACAAATTTGAAGTCTGTGCTAGACTCACTATTTAATTACTTCTTTTTAAATAAAGGGGAGTAACTATCAGTGGACCATTCCTCCTCAGAGGTGATGCAGTCCTTTGGGAAAACATGGGTAAAATCCACAGAAAAGCCATCAAAAGTTCAATTTTCCCATTGCAGCTGAATGGTGAAAATCCGGATCTCAGGAAAACATTTGGACTGCTAAATTATTTATATGGCTATGACAGCAATGTTGATTTTAAAGTCTTTTGTAGTCAAATGTAAATACAAATTTGCCTCTATCTTATGACAAGTGTTTATTTTTTTCCACTCTTGAGCAGTTATGCTGAATATCTTAATAATCTTTAAATCAAATAATGCTGCTCAGACCTTGTGAGCTGGAATTAAGCACTCATCATTCTTTACTAAATTTCAGTTAGAGGTTTTAAAAACAGCTGTCTCCAGCCCACATAATCCAGCCTTCAGTACATTTTGTAAGACTTCTACGTGCCTCCTCAGATTTAAAATTAGCAGGCAGTTCTCCAAGTAAGCAAAGCCCTCGAGTGAGAGAAACATACCGCTGGAAAAAAGTGACTTTCTTTGTGTCTGACAAGTCACAGAAAACAAAGAAAGCATCTATCGGTACATTTGGTTCTCTCCTTTCTTTTTCCTTTGTTCCATCATTCCTGAAGGATGTTTTCTTTAGCTGAAGCTCGCCTGTTCTCTCACTCCTAGAGGCCAGCTCTAATGACCTGCAGCTCCAGGGCATGTCCCCAGGACATCTCCGTCAGACATGGGTCAAAGCATTCCCATACCGTGCCAGGGAAGTCACTGAAGCTACATGAGGGATGTCCTCATCTCCAAAAGTGGAGGTGCGCAAATAGCGCCTAGTGGATGTGCGACTGCACTGACTCACAAGCACTACTGCTTTGGGTTGACGTAGAATAGAAATGTTTCATTATTTTTTTTCTGGCAAAACAAGACCAAAATCCCCTCCAGTTAATTTATTTTTGTGTTTACAATAGAAGCATATCTTTTTTAAGGAGGATGTTTAACTCCTTTTAAAAGTGCAGGCAAATAATAAACTGAAATATGATTTTGAAATAGAATGTCAAAACACTTCAGCATCTTGTTTCCTTTTTGTTTTCTCCTGCTGAAAACATTTGCTGAATTTGACCCAATCAATTGGTTTCCCTGGAACTGCAACTGTTTATTACATCTTCCTTTTTTTATTTTTTTATTTATTTTTTTTTTGCCAGGCTCT
The DNA here is from genome assembly GCF_963924245.1 of Chroicocephalus ridibundus. Lineage (NCBI taxonomy): Eukaryota > Metazoa > Chordata > Aves > Charadriiformes > Laridae > Chroicocephalus > Chroicocephalus ridibundus. The sequence continues at coordinate 9,741,062 of NC_086294.1, forward strand.
ATTAGTGATTTTGGTCTAAGAAAGATTATAGGAACCCATTTAAACTACTTTAACTTCAACAGCTAATCCCAGCACACTGCTCTTTTGCTCCAAAGACTCTTGTTCCATGAATGGAGGAAAATCATATCAGTCTCTCTGGTGGAGTGCTGAACACAACCCTTCACTTGGCAGAGGGAATAGATAGGACAGAGATTGATTAATGAAGATAACTAATTAGGAGCCTGGCCTGAGTCAGCCAAGGCATTTCACATAGATTAGCAAAGAAGCAAAGAGTCGAATTCAATAAAAATTAGGGCTGAAGGAACACATTTTTGTATGCCATTATCTGTGGGAACTGGCTAAAACCTCTTGCATGATGTTATAAAGTCTCATTGTTGTATTGAAGAATAACCTCTTAAGATGATAATTACATCTTTGATAGACATCAAAAGTTAAAAACAGGAACATGACTACAGATACTTTAATGCCAAGTAAATTGATAAATTCTAAACCTGCTAATAAGATCAGCTACGTTCTTCAGTGAGCTATTTTAAGAAATTGTTGACAGAAGATTACCAGGGACTTAGGACACCTCAAGACTGCAGATGTGGCTTTTCCAACGATTCCTGCTTGATTGTGGGTGAGCCATGCCATTTCTCTGAGCCTTCTTTCATTATGGATAAAATAGAGGCAATAATACTTCCTTTATATGCCTGTTTTTAGATTTCAGCTTCTTTGGAATAAGCATTGTGTCATTTCAGATACGAATAGCGTCTCGTACAACTAAATCATAGCTTGGTTCAGGGCTGTGGTGCTTCAGCAGCAGCAATTAATCACATATACAAAAATAGATTGTTTCAATTTTAAAATGTAAGAAATACTTTCCAGGACAGACCAACCTACAGCTGTAGGAAAGGTGTTTTATTTACTAAAGAACTTCTTTCCTTCACTAAATCCTTGGCACCCTCAGAAGTTGGGAGTATCCTACCGCTGGGTCACTGACCGTAATGATGCTCTCAGGCTGGAGAAATAGAAACAGGGAGATGGCTGAGTTCGGTTTGGACCTCCTGTTCCTCATTGCACAGCCTCAGTAATTAGATTCCACCTTTCCTTTAGATTCCACATTTCTTCCGATGCTTACAAAAACGCTGAAGCCTCCCTGTGCTGCAATGGTCAGGCGCTTGTGGAGCATCACAAGCTGGTGTCGGGATGGGACGCTCCCTTTGCACAGAGCAGCAGCTACCAGCAGCTGTCCTCTCTTCTGCTGACCATGGAATACTGCCGTCCTGGTTTAAACTGCAGCAGCTTGGGTTTGCCTGACATAATTTCAGACAAGGGGAAGAGCTGAGACTGGCCAGGCACTGTCCCTGTTGGCCCTGACCCACATTGAACAGGTTTATTTTCCATTGCCTACAGTGGAGATCGCTCTGAACCTCCATCTGATGTTTGTCACTGTTGGCCCATTACTAATTGTAACACGGATGTTGCTAAGCTATGCCTGAGATTATTAATAACTTTTAAAGTAAGAACAGCGAGCGATCTCTGAGTGGGGCCGGGAAGAGGCCAGAAATACAGGACGTGATCCCTCGAGCAATTAACGTTTGTGACTCTGTTCGTCTAGCTTTTGTATCTTCCTGCCTGCCCATTAGCTCTTGTCTTATGAAACCAAACCTTCAGGAACGAGTAGCTGAACAGGGTAAACTTTTCAGCGTAAAGCAGTGTCACCATTGAGAGAGTTAATACTTTGGGAGATGGTTACCAGATCTCCTCCGTGAGTCAGGATCACTGAGCTGCTGATGGCTGGGTGGCTTTTTGGACATGAGCCACCAGGGCTCAGCTGGACCTTAAATAAGCCAAATAACCACATACCCAGAACACACCATCACTGTTGTCAAAGTTGTTGGCCTCTGCTGTCAGCCTGCCCCAAGAAACAACGCTCAACTGAGAACGAAGTTTCTGTTTCCTGGGGAGCTGATAAACTCTCGTTGCTGTTGCCCCTGTGCTCCCATGGTCTGATTGCATTTTCCCTTTCACACTCAGGCAGATGCCTGTGCCTTCCAGAGCTGTCAAATGTGGCAGCTTTCAAACAGCAAAACTCACTTTAAAAATAATCAGCCTCATTATACCGTTAGCAGTTTTGATCCTGTCATAACAATAGCTGCCACGTTTCTCCAGCGCATCCCAAATGCATCTCACGCTCCCCTCACTGGGAAGATTAACAGTTTGTATCTCACCTCTCCCTGGGCGTAAGGAAGAGAATCACAGGGACCCCTACGCGGAAAAACACTTGACTCAGGATGTGCAAGGGGGGAGCGCCGCCTCTCTGCTCCCCTCCGCCCCATTCATGGAGACCTGCTGTGTCTCTGGGACCCCCAGCTCTCTCCCCCACTGCTCTGGGTGCTGAGCAGTGCTGTGGATCTTAAACAGAAAGATGTTTCTAGCAAATGCTCCTCCTGACCCTGCTGGAGGGGTTGAAGACCCCCCCTCACCTTGATTGCTGAGCCTGACTGTTGCAAAATACCAGCGTATGGTGCAATAATTTAAAAATAAGCCTTCTTTGCTTTTTGTTTAGAGCTGCTGAGACAATGTCTAGAGAAGCAGCCTTGGATCTCATGTCAGAGTGAACCAGGGGATGAAGAAGGCATCACCAGGAAGGTCCTCAGGCACCTAGTCTGAAAGGTACTTTTCCCTTATTGTAACAGGTGGAAGCATTAGAGAGATAACAGAGATTATCAGCTACCCCTGCCACCCCTCTGCTGATACAGGGCTGTACCACTTGCCAGCTTTATCCAGCTTAATTTTGGTCATCCAAAGGGTGTTTCTGCAATGGTTCCCTCAAGAGACTACTCAGTGTGCTAACAGACGTCATAATTGACTTGCTTTGCTGATAGTCATCTTAATTATTATGCTTGTCCTATCTCCTGACTTGGAGTTTTCTCTTTTCCCAGCCTCCTTATGCTTACGTCTTTCAGATGCTTGACCTGAATGATGTTTACCAGTTTCCTTATTTTCCATTGCAGGATGTTCTGCTCTGATTTTGGGTATTATGAACATAAATGTGACAACGACTGGTGACGAAAAACATGGGATCCACACAGCAACGAAGATGAATAAGTAAGTCCAGAGATGTTGACTTCTTCCATCACAGATTTGCAACTTGTTAATGTTATAATAGTTGATGGTTCCACAAGAGAAACAGAAACCTGGGCACTGGAGGACAGAGACTAAGCTAACTTTAAAATCAACACAGGAGCTATTTGTGTTAAGTGATCTAAGTCCATTTTCTAATTATAAACACCAGGGTAAACAAGTAAGCAAATGAGTGAGGCCATTCAATGCCACGCTGCAGAAGATGGGCGCTTTTCCCTTTTTCTCACATTAACTCTGTATTTCCATTTCTCTCTCATTAATGTTATGTTTGGCACTACATTATATGCTCTAATTACCTGCAGACTTTGGCCTACAGTTCATTTTTACACCATAATAAATGCAACATTCATAAGAGGCCTAAATCTGATAATTAGGAAAGTACTTGGAAGTGCTCACTTACGTTAGGAATACACAGCATCACATTAAGAGTGGTTTATAACTACCCGCAGATGGGATAGCTCATAATAGGCTTCTGTTTTTTAAGTAAGGTGTTTCAATTACTGAAGTACAAGCAGGATCAATTAAGGATATTCAAATGGAAGATAATGAATGTTTTTTTAATAAATGGAGATCTCACAACTGGCATAATTAGATCTTTCATCTGCTAGGAAAAAAACACAAGCCATTTGTCAAAGCTGTGGAATGAGGTAGTGACAAAAACACTTGGAGCTGTTTCCTTGTGCAATGGAGACACCACAATTTCCAAAGGTATTGCAGACCAACAGCCATGAGCCATAAGACCGACTTTTGTTTGTCAGGCTTCACATGCCCCAGTGTTAGAATTGCAGTATCTGGGAATTGGGTGGCTTTTCTGCAGTGAAATATCCAGTGAAAAATGACAACTGCAGTTTTCTGAAATCTTCTGGCAAAAAATTCTTCACCATTTCATGAGTTTACTTTGTGTGTGCAATAGCAGAACATTTTTGTGTCAAAACAAGACTTTCTGTAGAGAATTATGTGTTTTATAACAAAAGTCTAGCATATGCACATTGATAATGTCAGTCCCTACTTTAAGTTCCTTTCTGAATAGCGAACTATCACAAACTCCCTCACAGCACCTGGGGCTCACGCATGTTCCCTCCTACTCTGTAGCCAGCCCAGTTGGTGTTCTGGTCACCAGGGTTCCTGCTCTTGGTAGGGCCTCCTCACGCACGTGCCCATGCAATGTCTGTGGTTTTGTATCCTTGTAACTTCTGGATATCCTGAAAGTGGTGTTAGTAAGCTGGCCATATCCTAAGGCACCTGATGATAAGATCTGAAAATTATATTTTCTGGTAATGGAACAATGACACAAAAATTAAATAACAAAAACCAGTATTAAGATCAAAAAATATAAGACGGATCCTTGTTGGTGCCTTTGACATCTCAACTAGTATCTACTTTGCTTTAGGTTAAGTTGTAGTAAGCCTCTCTCACTTAAGGTAAAGTTTCTTTGGCTACAGTAGCTGCTGCCTTTTCTCAGCAGGTCAGATAGCAAACACCACGTTCCACCATGTTGTGTTGAATGGGAGCTGCTGTTCCTCTCTCTTTCCTCCTCCTTTTTCAAGTAATATTTCTATGCTATGCATTAACTAGCACATTCCTGCCTTTAGACCACTTCTGTTGTACAGTCGACTGGGTATGAATTCATAAAACTTTGTACATCATATTATGAAAAATATTAACATGGCAAACTTTTGAGCTGTGCTCATGACTACTCTTATTTTGTAAGCATTTTATTAGGATTAAATGTCATACCACAGATGGTGACATTGGAAATGGGTACTTAATCTGAGTAAAATCTCCCTATTCTCCTCCATACAGCTTTGGTTTGATAAATGCACACCGTGTTTTCCCTCAGTGCACTCAGGGCAGCAGCCGACCCTCTGTGCTCCCCATCCTACTCTGTCCTCCTATATACGCCCCACTTGCAAACAGTAATTCCCTGCGTCACTTTCATAGACAGTTGCTCCTCATTTTTAGCTTGGTTAAAACTGATACCAGAAAAAGCCAGTAAGTACATATTGCTCGGTGGCTGTGTTTTCATTCCCCCGTTGTTCTTCAGGAAGGATGATGCTTCGTTTGCTCATCCACCTTCCCTGCCAAGAGCTATTTCACAGCTAGGTTAGATCATCTTCAGGAGTGTGCTGGGGAGGATAGGAGGCGCCTTTGATGGCTTCTTCATTTCAATATGACTCAGAGGTTGCTACATCCCCATTTTCTGTTAGCTAGATCCCCAAACATCCTGTGATCTGACTTCAGCCTTTCCAGTCTCAACAGGAGCAGTTCCTGGACATCTGCTGGTGAGGATCACATACAAGTGATGCCAGCTACTGCTCCCCTCCAGGCTCAGGGACCCTCTGGACTTCTGTGTGCAAGAAGGACATGAGGAAAACAGTTTTCTTGTTTGAGCATCGTAGCAAGCAGAACCTCATGTCTTCTAAGATGTCCAAAAGAAAAATGTCAAACTCAGTCTGAACATTTGAATGCCCCATGTGCAAGGATGCTTCTCCAAGTGTCAAGAGAGGCAAAAATCTGAAGAGAAAAGAGCATGGCTGCAAACAATTTCTAATTTGTGGGAGGGTGGGGGGAATCCAAGAAACTAGGGAGCATAATCAAAAAGAGATGTTTATTCTCTGGTGGGTTTCATAAAGTAAAAAGACCTTTTGAGATCCTCTGTTACACAAATGCCTTGTAGATTGGAGCATGACACTTAAGAACTGTATTGATCAATGTATTGATTTTGACCGTAGGAGGAAGTAAATAGTGCAATCAAAATATCTGGCAATCAGAGAGAAACGCATGCAATAATCACTGATAAAGTCATATCCCTTCCCCTGCTGACACAATTAAATTTTCAGTTTTCTTGCAGGTGGGCAAATTAAGCTTCAGGTGAAACTAGTCATTCATTCTACTTGACGTAAAGTGAAATGCTGGCAGAAAACAATCCAAAAATATTTTATGAATATTGATTCTTTGGATTGGCTCAGACAAGTTTGAGTCCTTTAAGTGTATGTGAAGCTCTGGAGTTTGCTGGAATGGGTCTGTGGAATATATATTTTCATTGACATTCAAGTCAATATCATAGTTACACCTGCAAATGGCAGAGAACAACCACGGAGTATGTGGTATCTAAATCTGAATGCTAACTGTCAAGACGGATCATAAATATACTTGTCATTTGTGCTATGGCAATAGTCGTTGTATGTTTTAAGTATCATATGGATTCAGAATCAAGAGACTGATTTGCTTCAGGTGGGACCAATAACCCCGAAGTCACCAAACCTTGTAACTGGCAAATTCTGCTCTGCAACATCAGCTTTTTCAAAGTCTCCTCAATTCTCAGCACAGTAACAACTGTTCTCCACAGCAGAAGGAGTTCAGAAAGCACAAGAACCCAAGCACAGGCGCATGGGAAGAAGAGTGGATGTCCCAGCAAGCCTCAGGTGCAGAATCGCCCTTCGATCCACAAAGGTAACTTTTGTCTACATGAGAATTGCTATTAGCTTACTTAACGAATCTCTTTGTAGTCAATCCAGCACAAGAAATATCAGTTTCTTATTTAAACAAAGAATGTTTAAAACAAAACTAAAACCAGACATTAAGTAAGCAAAACCCCATCTGTGTTTTTCCTTGGTTTATGCTGGTTTAGGTCCTTCAGCCTGAGCCAACGAGGTTGTATTGGTCACGTTTGCTTTACAGGGTGGGACCTTGACCATGTCCTTGGAGCAATTTTCCCTGAAGACATCTGCTTACCTGGCTGAGCTCTGTCCCGACTTTCTAACTAATGGGATCTCAGAGGCTGTTGCTGCCCATGGGACTCCCAGACCAAAAGAGGAGGTTTAAAGAGAAAACACTGCTCTGGCAGTTAAACACTGCTATGAAAACATGCTGGGAACATTCAGATAAGACTTGGAAAACTTTTTTGGAAAGATCAGATTGTGCCTTTTTGTGCTGTTTGCCACTACAGTGAGGACATCTGCACGTGCTGCCTTGGAGGTTGATTCCTTCAGGCAGAGCTGTTTTTCCTAAACCAGCCTAACCACAGAGCCGATTTCTTTCTCCTCTCACATAACGAATCTCTCGCTGGTGGCCCCAACCCTTCAGCCTGTGGACCTGATGTCCAGAGCACCACAGTCCTCTGCTGTACAGCAATTCAGACGTACTGTTGAACCCGCCATACTGCAGCTTTTCTGAGCCTTGGCATAACCGGTGGAATATCACCCTCTGTCTGTGTCTCTTCATGCTTGTGCCAGTGTGTGTAAATACTTAATTTGCATATACCCGCTGGTAACACGAGGCTACTTCATTTCTCTTAGTCCTGCTGCAGATGTGAGCGTTCCTTCAGGGCTCACAAAACCATCAGCCCCTACCTGTCCATAGCTTTATGTATTGCCTTCAAATTGAAAGTGCAGAAACAAACAAGTTCAAACTTCTGAAGGTTGTGCTATCCCCTTCCTTGGTTGTTTCTAGACCTCTGTATTTTCTGCTTCAGAGGAGATGACGTAGTCTATAAATCTTTGCCTTAGCCTCTGCTTTGGTAAATAAATGTTGCTTGGATTTGTGTTTGTTCCCGTTCTTGAGGAAAAGCAGAGCAATGATACATGTAGGAAATGGAACAGGAAACGGCATTTTAGCCAACAGGTTTCAAATGCAACTTATGTTTTGCCTCAACTACAACAATCACCCAACAATAAACCAAATTTTGTACCTACAATTCTTTGTGTTACGTTGCAGCCATCTAAGATGCGCTTTGCCTATTAACCTAGCAAAAGCTCACACCCTGCATGATTAGCATGGTACTTGCTACATGTATAAAATAAAACAAGGTTTTACCCCCTTTTTATGTAAACTCACTTCTATTTCTATAAAAATGTGAAGGTGTATTAGCCCTTATAACAGAAATAATAAGAGGTGTGCTGGAATTTGCCAACATTTGTTCTTTATTATTCTATCAATACTTATCCTCAGTCCTTTGCTTGCACTTCTGTTGCTTCTTAGAATAGTCTGAAGGTACTAATTATTTTTAAAAGTGAAATGGTTTATTCTAGAGCAGAGTCTCTGATCAGAGATCTCTGTTTTGGCCAAAGCACGTGATTTTCACACATAGCATCTCTAAGCCCTTTGCTTGTGCTTGTAATCACTTGTTATTTGTAAGTGAGAAAACTCAAATATTCACCTGTGGGTGTCCAAATTGTGGCACTTTTTTCCATCCAGAACTGTGCTATCTTAAAACTAATACCTGAGAACAGCATTATCTGGGGAGGACATTGTCACACCCTTTGTGTGACAATGCACATTTGACAAGTGTGATTTCACCCATACATAGCAATGACATTAAAAGTTTCCAAACATCCACTGTGATATTGATAATATCAACACTGAGCTTCTGGTTAAATGGTCCTGTTTTGAAGCTGGACTTGACCCTGAGAGCTCTGAGTTTCTGCTCCTGTTTCTCGCGCAAATAGAAATAGAATAGAAATGGAATGGAATGGAATAGAATAGAATAGAATAGAATATTTTCCCTTCCAACTGCAAATACTCTCTCCTAGCCTATCCCACCCCATTCAATCCTATCTTACCTTACCCTGCCCTCGCTGAGTACACCACTGTAAAGTCAGGGTAAGAAAACAAGTAAAAGAGCCTCAGGAGCTCACTACTGTCTCTCCCTTAGAATTCACCAATGTGGAAAGACAGGAGAATATGAAGGACTTGCGAAGCTGAAGACGATGACCCAAGGTGGCAGCTTCCCTTGCTACCATGACAGAGCAGCCATCCTCGGCTTTCTCGCTTTCTCTGGAAGCCATGGAGCAACCAGCCCCCAGAATGCCTCAGTAATTACCTGCATGGTCATGGGAAGGATTAGAAGGAACCAAACGATCACAAACCTCACAGTTTTCAGTGCACAATCACACCAATTATGTCAGGGAAACACAAGATTTTTAGGATCCTAAAATGACAAGCAACTTTTTGGATCACGAAGGTTTCTCATTTAACAACCAACTCACCTCCTTACTTCATCCCCAGACCCAGTCTTGCTCTTGCAGACCCGTTGAATGGGTTTACCCGCCACGATGTCCACACTGAGCTGCCTGGCTGCTTGCAGCCACATCTCTCAGTGTTTTCCCTAACAGCATAGAAGAGGGGTCTAGGATGGGTTACTTGAAAAATGAGCCTTATTTAGCAAGCGAAGATGGCAATTATACTGTCCCCCGGTTCCTAATGCAGTCAGGAAATTACCTTCAAGCAGGACCACAAGATCTGGTGGCTCCAGATAGGCTCGTCACCTCATATACCATCCAAAAAGCAATTCAGTTACCAACATGGAAGTAATTTCAGCTGACTATACTGGTGCAAAGAGCGTTTTTCTTGATGAGCTTTACAGCTTTTGGGTGATAGAAAAACACTAAGCAAGATCTCACAGTGATCAACAACAGTCTGAAAAACATGGTTTCAGCTACAAAACTCGGTAATATACTGCTACTTAACTTCAGTGGGAATTCCCAAACTGGCTGTGAACATGCCACGAGGACACAAAACCAGGACAGTGTGGTACCGAGACCCCAGGCTATTTAGGAGGAGGCATGGCTTAAGGAAACAACTGTTTTAAAAAAATGAGGCTGTCATAGCTGAGAAATAAAATATGGAGAGATGCTATCTATTGAGATTGTCTATTAAATAGGCATTAGGTTTGCAAAACCAGAAGCTGGGGAAAAAAAAGTATCAGAAGACCCAAGAACAGCTGCAGATTTCTGCCTGGGACATGGCCATGCCCTGAGCGCATGTATACCAAGAGAAATCACAGCTGAGGCACAAGAGGTGTGATACCGTAATAGGTCAAATGGGGGTTTTTGGGCAGGGATTTCCTAGTTCTTGTAAAAGAAAAAATCTGTAGCTTGCTTTTATACTTTGTTTCGGTTTGTTTTTTCAGTTTGACCCAGAACAACTAAGCTTCTTACTTCCTTTTTATGGGAGAGACAACTTAGGGTTTCTCTCCTGAAGTAAAAACTGATGACACCGATTACTGGAATTATCCTTTCGTTCCGACTAGGCTCAGAAATGCGGATTTCTTTCAACCATGTCAGACAGCTGGTGTGCCTGGAGTGTGATAATTCTGTTACACAGGTAAGCTGTGTTCCTATCAAAGTTCAGAGAAATTAAGAACACGCCAATCTAGCTGCTGCCTCAAGGAGGGCTTGTAAAGGAAATCTTGTGTATATTTTAGCAGTGCTTTATCTGTGCTACCAAGCCTGCAGCTGCCAAGGTCTTAACTCCTAGCTGGGTAACAGGCACGCCTGTGTTTGTTTGGCCAAAAAAAATGGGTGTGTTCCAGGGGCTAAACACAACCTCATTAAATAAAATTGGTTGGTGAGGCTGCTATAGCAGTGTTACTGAACAACATGTTCCCGGTATGTGCCTTCATGAATTCAGCGTGCCACAGCCGCTTTGTCTAGCCAGCTTTGAATTGCTCAGTTTCATCTTCTCCAGCTGTAAATCATGTTGCTTAATTAATCTTAATTAAGTGTTGCGGGCATCTCTTGAGCTCAGTTATCTCTTTATTTAATTACAGTAACATACTGTATAATGATGTTCTCTGTTTGATGGGATGTTTTGCACAACAGTTAATCCAAAAACTGAAAGAATTAATTAGTTCTTAGAATATGTCTCTAAACGGGTGGCCAAGTAAACTGCATGTTTGTCACAAATTCCTGGACTTGCTAGTCATCGTAATCTATTGCTGATATTACATACACAGAATCAGAAACACATTACCCGGTTACATGGCTCTCAGATCTCTGTACGCTCTTCTGCAGCAGGAATTGGACTAATATTAAACAGAGGTATCTGGCATTTGTCATCTGAAAGGCTTGGCCACAGCCCAGGAGAGTTGACAGTTTCGCCCTTGTTCCATAAACATTTACTGCCTGTGAACTGGCCCCTCTCTGCATCCCCGGCTGTATCGTGCTGTGGCCCCAGCCCTCTCTCAAAGGGGACCGGCTGCCCAGGGAGACCTGGTGCGCCAGCGTGAATGCCTCTCAGAGCAGAACCAGCGCACGGCAGGGCCATTGCTCCCGCAAAAGCATCTCGGTGTTTCTGGTGGCTTCAAGGCAAACAGGACATTTCCTTCCCCACCACCTGCCTGCGTATCGGTACAGGGCCATACTAATTTATTTTCTAAACAAAGCCCAGAGCTGCTGGCCTCCTCCTTTTCTTTGCCAAATAGAATCTGGGTCAGCAAAAAATTGAACATTACAGCAAAACTCTTGCAGGAGGAACAAAGATGGTCCAAGGCAGGGGACTCCCCAGGGCAGCCCCTGAGCTCGGGGGCAGCGTGGCCCTCACACTGCTCCAGGCTGGGCTCTGCTCCGCTCGTCACCCTGGCTTGGGGCACCCTGTGCTGTCAGGGCTTTTCTGGCTTTGCTGCGCATGGCCGTCACCCCTTCAGCAATGCAAATGGAGGCGAGCATAACGTGATCTGTGCTGGTGACCAGGGGAGGTACACAACCCCTGAGGACTGATTGTTTAAGACGAGCACTTTCTCTCCACCCACCCACACAGACATATACACTCGGTCAAGTACACTTTACCGTAAAAGTACAGTACGTGCTAAAGAAAAACATGCAGAGCCTGACTGGTTTGCTATCAAAATTTCCATGAACTTTCTGCTTCTTCTTGAACCGAGCAAAGAGGTTCAGATGCATCAGCCATCTCTCCACGTGCAGGACACTTGGGTTTTGCTGGTTAGGAGACTGATGAGAACGTGGCGATCCTTGGAGATTCAAAAATAAGTACTGAGGGGGAATTACTCCCAAGCAGCACGAAACTTTCATTCATACTTCAGGAATCGGCTTCATCCAAATGGGGAGAAAATCCAGCTGGCCCAAAGCCCTTACAAGCTTAAATGCTGGTTTTCCGGTACATATGGCAGTACCATTCAAAGAGCTATGACAATGATACTGTTTATAGCTCTGAAAATGGCGCTGCCATCTGCACCATGGTGCAGCGGCTCTCATCCCCAGGACGCGGCTCTGTGGCAGGACCCGTCCCGTGCCCTGCTCTTCTACATGCCCCAGCATCCTGATAAAGCACAGCACAACTCCCGGCTCGTTAGTTGCAATAAATGAGAATGGAGGCACGACTTGGGTTGAGAAATCCCTGCCATCTTAAAGAAAAGCACCCTTTAGGTTGTTGTTGTGGTTGTCTGGAGGGAAGGCCAAGGAGATGCCAACCGCATGGTCTTCTGCTGCTCCTGTTACAGTTGGCAGCCGGGGAGAGCACTGGCCCCTGCACGCTGTTCCCTGCACAAGCTAAGGAGGCTGTTGTAATGGTGCAAGTGGAATATAGTGACAGCCCCCCCCGCCTCTCAACACACCAGTTTCCTCCTCTGCCCTGTGGTTTAACAGGAAAAAAAGGGAAAGCCTCCCTCTCATTCCTCATTAATCTGACACATTTTCTTCACTTCTGAATAAAGTCAAGATGTTGCAGTGGAAGCGTACTGCACTCCCCTCCCAGACTAGTTAGTAAATGCTGCACAACATTGGACATTAATTTCTCCTGGAGAACAAGCACGTGGCATTCGCAGGGCACGATGCACACACTGCACCTACTTGAGCAAATTGCAAGATATCCACTTCCCAATTAATCCCAGCATGCTGCTTGCAATGAAGCATTCATCATTATTATTGCCCTTTCCAGCTGGAAGCCAGTTCTAGGCTGGGTATTTCCAGTTGCTCTTTGAGAGCGGTCGTCAGAACGGAAAGATTTATGCTTTGAGAAATTGTGCAGCCCCTCGTTTGTGTTGCTGAAACATCTTTCCAAGACAACTGCTGTATGACTACAGCCTTAACTCCCACCAGAGATTATCCTTATCACACTAATGCATTGTTAAAGTAGGAAGAAAGACAAAAAGGAGCTTTTCCCTCTCCTTGGCAGTGGCATCCTACCTGCAGTCTCCAAGGATGATTGTGGGAAAAGGTTTGTGTTACAAGTTGAAAATACTTTTTCTGATGTCTGAAGTGTTTGAATCAGCTGTGTTCCTATGACAGGCACTGACAGCTTTCCTCTCAGTGATTTTAAGCCACAAAAAAAACCCTCAGCAGGATCTCAAATAACTTTTCTGCAGTCTCACTGAGCATCTCATCAATAACAACCGTGACAAAATCAACTAGGGGACATAAACAAGGACAAAAAGAGAAGCAGAAGAACAAGAAGCAGTTTTATCATCCCAGTTCTGTCTCTAGCCCATGTGAAACTGGCCCACAGCTGATATAATGCGTAGGGGTGACAGTGGCTCATGGGGCTGGCCAGAAGACCGTTCTCATGCTCTGGCAGAGCTGCCTGTGCCATGGCCATGAGAAGGAAAACAAAGGCGCTCGCTGTCTGGGACAGCCACTGGGGATTGGCTCTGGCTTTCAGGCCCGCTGGGATGGACACAACAGCCCCAGCACAGCCCTGAGGCACGTCCTGTGTCAGCCGTGGGGCCTGACTGGAGGACCCCACTGCCTCTCGTGCATTTCAGGAGCAGTAGCTGCTTGTCCTCCCTAAGCTCTGCATCCTCGCTACACACAGCACCCCTACCACGGGCATTTTTTACCTTCCATTTAACAATTCAGCATGGCATCACAAGTAACTCAGCTTTTTAGAGCAAGGTTAATACAAGGGCTAAAATAGCATTTAGGGACTCCATTTATCTTATAGAAATATAAACAACTTAATTTTCTATTCACAGTGTAATGTAAAGGGCTCTAAAGGACAACACCACCTCAGAGAAAACATCTGCATAGGTTTGAGCATGGTTTTTCTAAGTGGCGATTTGATTTTAAAGACTTGTCAATGCTTTGAATTTACTTGGTGTATGAAGGGAATATATTTAAGTAAGGTGCTGTATTATTTTATGAAATCATTGTTCAGAAGCATAGTCAATCCTCCTTTTTGACTATAAATTTTTTTTGGCTATGGATCTGCTTTCTTTAATATTTCATTAAATGTATGCTGTCAAAACTTTGTAAAGAATTAAGGGACCAGGAGTGTAGAAGTGTGTTTGTGTTGCTCTGGCTCTCTAAGTAATTGTCAAAGCTCAGCAATGGCTTAATGAACCTGTTGGCAAACTTTTTCCTTTGACCATCCCTATGGAGTTCCATTTGGGGACCCCATAAAGTGTGGCTTCCTGGCCAAAGGAGCTAGCAAGTTTTTTTAGCACAATATTGTAGTGGCAGTTCATTCTGCCCTGATGCTCCAGCTCTCTGCTCTGATTCACAAAGTGAACCTCTCATTATCTTTCACCAGTGACACCAAGGCAGAGTCACCCACCTCCTTAATAAAAGAAATGGAGCCATCCACATTAAACAGGGAGGCAGCCCCAAACCAAAGTATGTTCTTAACTAACTCCATCATTGCAGCCTGCCGAGGCTTCTCATTCCATCACAATTCCATGTTTTGGAACAGCTAAATTCACTTCCGAATGAATCATGCGGTTCAGAGACCACCCTGGCAGCATGCATGGGGTTTCTCTGCAGACCTGAATCAAAGTAGTGGTGACTTTGAAGACTGTGATAAAGAAGGACTGGTTTTGTCAGCGTCAAATTGTGAAATACAGCTCTGCACATCTCACAACCAGGATAGCAGGAGTCCGTCCTGTCAAGGAGCCTGCCAAGCCATGGGCTCAGATCCCCGACTGCTGCTAGTTAGGTAGAGCAGAGTAAGAGGCAGTGGACTGTGCTGATTTACATCAGCATGAATTGGCTTGTGCCAGTGGCATTTTGCTTTTTTTGTTCTTGCTCCTTGTTCCTTTCTGAAACTGAGCTAGTTTTGCTATTGTCCCAGCCTCCAGGGAGGTATTTTTCACTTTGACCAGAAAGTGTAAAATCCTACCAGACCAGAGTGTTAAGGTTTTGTAACTACTTAGCATAGCTACAACTGGCTATATGATGGAAAATCAAGATTTTCCTCTCTGTAACTAGCAGAGCAAATGGAGAGGTGTTATGTTCAAGTGTTAGTGGGTCCCAGGATTTAGCAACCTCAGTTAGCTTGGATTGCTCCAGGTGGAGTTAATTAACTTCACTCAGTGAGATTAGTTAATTAACTTCACTAAAGCAGAGGTAGCAGCACACAGAGCTGGAGACCGTAGATCACCTTTTCCTTGTTCTTTTCAGTTGAACTTTTTGGCATAACTGCAACCAAGCCAAATTACAATTCAGTGGCGGACATGCTGAGCAATGTTTGCGTAGGGATAATGGCATGTGGTCCTATGATGGGAAATGATGGTGGAGAAATTGCCAGAGGGAGGAAAGCAGACACAAAAACTCATATGAGGACGTTTCACCAACACCCAACACAAAGAACTGAAGGAGTAACAGACACTTTAGACATCTTATGTCTGAAATTTAGACCTTTGGCCTCTGTGCTCAACCCTCATCTAATTATAAGCGCCCAATAAAGTCCCTTAGATACCTAAACGTGAAGAACCCTGAAGAGCAAAGGAACCTGCCTCAGGCAAAGACTGCAGGAACCTCCTAACCTAGATCTGAGCAAGTCTCAGCTTTCCAGCCCCACGCTGTCAGCTCGGGTAGGCTGGCACTGGTAACAGCAGCGTAGTGAGCAGAAAGGGATTTGGAGATCAGCCTTCAGGTCTCTTTTTTCCTGGAGAGTTGAACTTGTTTCTCTGCCATCCTACAGTGACCCACCACCTCCAGATGCGTAATTGCTTTCAGGTACAGGTTCCTGTTCATGTTTTCTGTTGGAGTTTTTCCATTCTGCACAAATGTTTAAATGCGCACACAGTACAGAATGACTTTTTAATTTCTGTGGCTAATGTTCCTGGTTAGGAAAAGGAAGATGAGGTGAGTGCCATCTCCTAAGTCAATGACTGCTTAAATACGGCAATACCAAGTAGCATGTCAGCAACGGAGAAGGACCAGAATGACCTGCCCTCTGCACCTCATTCCAAAAAAAATATAGAGAAGGAGCCCGACCGGCAGAGCAAGGTGCTTGTTTCACCCCACCTTGCTCTCATTGCCCTGTGGGCCAGCACAGCTCATGTCCCACCCATGAAGGAGCCTAGGAGCCTTTCAGAAGGTGACAGGACATGGTGAAAGGGTCTGATGGTCTGAGACTGCATTTGAACTCTGTGCATGCTTATTAACAGACATGCAAAAATGAGTTGAAGAAGACAGCCAGCTGGTCCTGGGCAGTGGGCAGGTAAAGGAGTAAATTGCAAAATTATAATCATCAGTGAGAGAGCTCGTAGGCAATGAGCTCTCCCTGAACTCAGCTACTGCCTGTTTACGGTGTCCTTCAATGCTTCAGAGTAGTGTCTTCTTCATAGCTGAAATGTGGCGGCAGGGTGCTTGTGTGCAGAGTTTGGCCAGGAGAGGGTTAGCAGAGACAGCTGTCCCTGCCGAGCAGGAAGACGGCCAGGGCCAAAGGAAGCCGAACGGAAGCCGAACGAGCCTCCTTAGCACCAAGTGCATGGTTGGAGAGGAGGAAATAAAAGAGCAAGAGGGGGAGAGCAGCACTTCTTGGTGCTGGAGTGGGTGTGGTGATTAAAGGAGCTCTGTTAGTGCTGGGTTATCCTGGAGAGCCTTGAAAAGGTGAGGGAAAGATATTACAAAAGATAGCTATGAGGGGGAGGGATAGCTGTGCTAATCCTGTTCTCGCTGGCAGTTATTTCAGCTGAGGAAATCTTTGTGGGTTGGGAGTTATGGGGTTTGTACCTGGGCTCTTCCAATTGCTTCCCTTTGTCTTTCCTCTCTCTCAAGCGAGACACGATGCTCCCTCTCCTCCCTGCCTGTGGGGCTGGGGAAGGACCTGAATATTACTGAAAACCAGAGCTGCTGGTCGTGACCTCTAAGGGTCAGGACCCGAGTCCATCGGGGATGAAACGCGTTGGGGTGATGCTGGGAGGCTGCTCTCACCACCCTAGACATCACAAAGGGAGAGAGGATCTCCTCTTTAAGGAGCACTGCTTCATGGGTGCTTTTGTACCTGCAAGCATGTCCAAGGGATAGTCCAACTGGCTCTTAAACACCCCAGAGCCTCCTCCTAGTCCTTCAGGTTTCAGTGATGTCCAGGAACTGGGGGATGCTGGAAGTTACTGAGGTTTTTCTTCTCTTCTAGTAATGTGCTCTCTGAGAAGCGCTTATGGTTCCCTTCCTGCTTAGCCTGGATGCTCTCTGTGCCTGAGGTCCGTACTTGGTATTAGTCTACTTCAAATTAGCAGCTTATGCAGCTTCCACTGGCTGCTTTCAAAAAGGCTTTTTGGCAACCCCTTGTTGCTGAGGAATGTCCTTTATTTCTTACAGCCTTTAAAGGGATTGTGCCAGTTCCCCATCAGCGGTGGGGAGTTCTGCAGTGCAAAACTTCAAAAGCAGGTTGAGCGCTGACCCAGGGAGCAGACTGCTGCCTGATCACAGCTCTGACTCCGTGTATGCTGCGTCCTATCCAGGGAACCTGGCTACGGAACATTACAGATGGCAGAAACAGAGACTGCGTTCTCCACTTTGAACCCTGCTGTCTTAAAGCAACTGTTGAAATCTGCTGCCTCTCTTCAATATCTCAGTGTCCTAATGAGGAATAAACAGAAGCATTGAAGGGCAAAAGGAGAGAAACCCCCTGCCTGCCACAAATCTGTTGGAATAATTGGAGGGGTTTTTTGGTATTGGGATGTGCAATCTCCTCAGGATCTGTGGCTTCATGGGCTGGATGCGGAGGGCGTGATCAGGAGAGCAGGTGGAGGGATCAGTAGCATTGAGATGCTGGAGCAGTTGTGGGTGTGTAGCATTGAAGGGCCAGGTGCGTTCTCTGTCTCCTGATAGAAGATGCAAAAGTCTGATCAAGTATGAGTTCTTCTGACTTGTCATCCCAGTTTCAAGGTAGAGAGATTGTCATCGTGATGATCAGGATTTTCATGGTCTCAAAATAAGCTCTGCTCCTTTTCCCTACCCTCTTTCCAGAAACATGTTGAGCAGGAAGCCCATTTCACACTTACTCCCTTTTTCTTTTTAATGTAGAGCTAATTGGAGCTGTGTGTCTGGAAGTGCCTGGTCCCTGGAACATTCCCATGATGCTTGAACCCAGCTGGAAGGCTACACGCCATGTGAGGGAAGAGGAAGCCTCAGAGCTGTCAGAAGAACTGACTTAAGACAGGTACTGGAGTTAGTTTTCCACATCCTTTAGCTCTCCACATGAGCCCCTCTCATGGCTGTGTCTAAACTCTAGGAATTATTCGAAGTCCTGTATGCCTTATGCATGGGTCAGGCTTGGTCCAGCCAGGGGCCACAGAGCTCTTCTGTCCTGAGCACAGTCTGTGATACATGGTGGTGGGCAGCTCTGATGTGAAATAAATCCTAGCTTGTTACTGTTCTCTGTATCTTGTTCTACTCTTCTGTGTGGTACCGACCGGTGAGACCCCGTGCTATCGTAACACAGTCCCTTGAGTGAGAACAACCATCACCAAAAGGCAGCGTTCCTGCTGCGTGCGGTCTGCAGCATCCTGCAGCCAGGAGACCGCCCTCCATGTCCCGAGGTGAAACGCCCCCATTCAGCTGGGGTTTCTGCCTCTACCCCACAAATCTTAAGCTATACATCAAATGAGGCTTTAAATTGTGTTACAATGAATACCGAACAGACGCACGCACAGAGCTGCAGTAATAAAAGAAAGGACTTACAGAGCATGTTCATGGTTAGACAGGAGCTGGTCTACTGCAGAAGCGCAGGAGGAGCTTGGAGACAGAGGAACAGCCACTTTTAGTGCAGAAAGGAGAAAAGACAGACACAGTGAGGTAGTAAGGGGAGAAAGGAAAAAAACAGAGATAGTTAATAGGAAAATGCTTTCCAGCTAGCCTGACATTAAACACCAAGAAGTTATATTCCAGTAATGTCAAAGTTAGAGCTACATCCCCAAAACTCCCAATAAAGGAGAAACCTGATTTTTACAGTAGTGGTGGTAACTGAGATAGAACTGTATGAGCCATCAGGTAGGGTCTTTTTTTTTTTTTTTCATAAACCATTTTGGGAATCCTTTGGCTTTTCAAGAATATTCTTTTCCTGTCCCATTGATATGATTTTAGGCAGGAATGCTCTGCTGAGCCCATTTTCCAAAAGCTCTTCAGTGTTTCTCTAGGAGGGGTTGTGGCAGTTACATATTGTCTTCCTCCTGCTAATTTAATGAGTACCACCAGCCCATTTGGTCTGATTGAGGATCCTCTTTTGAGGAAGCCACCTGTATCTTTTAAAAGGCCAGGGAGTAGTAACTAGGTCACTTAATTTCCGCCCATGATAATGGACATGTTCACTGCTAAGAATTTGATTTATGGAAGCAACACGGACCTGCCATAGATACCTGGCTGGTGATCCTCAAGCCTTTTGACAGCTCTAGCGTGCTGGAAATGTCGTTCGGCTTTTTTAAGTACAGATGGGGGAGTAATAGTTGAGCTCCTTGACTCCGTCAGACTGCAGTGCAGGAATACGGCAGTTACTATTTAATTTGTAGTAAAGTTATAACTATAGCTGGCTGCTAGCCAGCCCCCAGCACTAACTTTAAAAATATACTGCTGTTGGCTGTGAACAAGGTACTACTGGTCTCACCAATCCTCTGAAGTGTAACAGAGAATTACCAGTGCCTCTTAATGCACTTAGCTGTTCTAGCTCCCCTTCCTAGTTCTGCATTTTTCTCCTGATCGGCCGACAAGAGCCTGGTAAAGTGCAAACAGTGTAGAAAAACTTCCTATATAAACATAAACAGCAGTTCTGACGCAGAGAAGTTGAGAGCTTCTTAGACCTTTTCATAAATGGGGATTTCCTTGGATTTGATGGATTTGTTGGTGGGTTTTTTTCCCGTTGGCAGGGTGCCTGGAGATTTATAGGCAGACCTTGGTCCCTGTTGTAGATTTTGATGTCACTGTTCTCTTCATCTGGGCTGCCCAGGGATAAAAAACACCCTGTTGCCTGTGTATAGCACAGGACCTTGCTAAATGTTTCAACCATTGTCCCCTTGTAGGGGGAGTCTTTAATTTCTTAAGATATAAGTAAAAGAAAAGCCATGCTGCAGTTGATAATTTTCTCTATTGAATAACTACCCTCACGGTTAGAAGTTTGTGCCTTGTTTCCAGTACAAATGCTCTAGTTTCAGCTTTCAGTCACAGGATCCTCTCTTCACTGCCTTTTATACTAAAGATTGTCTTTGATTGCCTTCTGGAAGCTTTGATTAAAGACCAGCTTCTCCTTTAGGTACCCCTTTAGGATCATCTGTGAATTTCTCACTGTAAGGCAGGCTTTCAAATATTTCATTTTCTTTGTGCTTCATTCTCCCTGAATTTTCTGATTTATTTTTTTTTTTCACATTCCTGATCTGCGCACATCATAACAGGCTGTAGCCTGTGACCAGACCATGTCAAATAAAGAGGTCACAACTTTATTTCTACTTGATATTCCTTTCATTTCTTTGAGAGAACCTTTTGTCCTCCTGACCTATGGGTGCGCTGAGCTGCCAGATTTGCATTCAGCTGCCCATCCTGGGTTACACACAAGCCTCATCCCCTGCAGACCTGTTCCGTCTCCTATGGACCCTGCTCACAAACAACTCATGGGGATCAGAAAAGGGGACTCTGATCCTCCAGTGCCTGCACAAAAAGTGAGTTTTGGGGAACTAAGAGAAGCAAGTAGCTGTAGTGAAATGAAGAATACCTATGTTTGCCTTTCCAGCCTCGAGGGTATTAACTCCACCCATATATCCAGGCCATCATAGTTACGCTTCCAAGAACCTGACCAGAAAGTCATGAGATGAGAAGGAGGGATTTTTATCCCATTCTTACTAAAAACTGTATGCATCAGCTGTAGCCCTTATTTCTTTGCGGTGTAGCAGATTTAGACCTTATTCTGCAACAATTATCAAAAATAAAAATACAATGATAAATAAAACAGCATACATGGAAAGAGAAGCGTGCAGTAGAAACCCTTTACCAAATGGAAAAGGACAGAACAAGTCAGGAAACACGAGGAACTTTGCAGGTTCGAAGAAGGTGTCACAAGCTGTGGAGGACATGGAGGTTAGTGCGAAAGACAAGTGACTCAGCAGCTCCACTGAATGATGAAGGAAAGAACTGCGCATTAGGGCCAGCTGTGAGAGGAAGGAGAAGATTTACACAAACAGTTAACACCCCTGGCTTATTTTCTGCATTTCCTTGCTTTTCATTGACATTGCTAGTTTAATAAGAGCCTTCTCCTTTCATCCCAACAATACCCTTGTCCTTCTGCATCTGTCTATCAAGTATATTGAGAGCATGACGTTTAGATCAGGGTTTTATTCTTCTGCGGACTTAAAATGGGGGTTGGAGGGAAGGCTTTGCAATACACCTGTGTGATACACTTGATTGCAGAGGCGGAGTACGCACAGAGCCCAGCTTCAGGCACTTTGCTACCCTGAAGTGCCTTCTGGAGGAGCTTGTCTTCACTGATTTCTCTGGGGCAAGAGGGATGTCCCAGCACAGGTGCCTCACTGGGGTGGTGGGACTGCCTGCCCCAGGCAACTGCAGGCTCACGGCTACCTCAGACCTCTGCCTGCCTCTACAGATGAGACACGTTTTTGGCACCCAAACACCTGGATATTGCTTTGAGCTGCCTGTTTTTCCTCCCCTAAAAGCCACTGAATTGGCTTAAGAGGCTGCAATAGTGGTGTAAGTAGCACCAGTGGCAGTGACAACGTAATTAACTGCTGAAAATTATCCTGCTGGGGCATGAAAGCTTTGTAAGGCTAATTTAACCACGAGGGATGTCTCTCTCAGCTTGTGTTATCTGTGTCATAGTTTGACAAAAACTGTGGCAACAACAGCTGGGAATTTGGATTGGTGAAGAAACCATATTTCAGGCATCTAAAAATTCATCTGAACTAGACAACTTTCCTTATGTCATGAGAGTGTAATTTAGAGTTGTCCCTTAACATAAGCCTGACGTTTCTGACTGATACTCCAAAGACCAGTTTCTGCCCAACTGCCTCTCTGCTGCGTCCCAATATAAGTATTTTTTACTTAAAGGCATGTATGGATTTTGCAGATCACTGAGGATCTAATTGCCTCCAAAATACTCAAGCCTGTACTGGAAGCCAAAGGGAGAAGCACTGCTGAAAATCAAAGCCTTTTTGTTTAGACTCGGGCGTTCTGAAATCCTTGCTTGTAAAACTCCGTGTGTGCCTCCTGACTTCAAACAAGAAGCGCCGGCGAGGCAGGCCAGCTCCAGAGGAGCACGACAGCCCAAACCGCTCAACCATTAATTACGCTGACAATAAGAAGCCCAAGGTAAGCATACACAATTTTACTGCCAAATCTTCCAGGGCAAATCCACGTGAACCTGTGCATAGGGGAAAGAGATTTTTAAGGAAATTAATTTAGCCTACAGCTTATTTAAAAGGATTTTTATGGGCTTCTTTTAAAATTAAGAACAAATATTCTTTCAAAAACAGAAAAATAAATGGTGTGTAACCGAAGCGCTTCATTTCCCTAAGTTCTTTGAGCTGAGTTTGTTTTTTCTTTTTTTATGACCCCCTCTCTTGCATCCTGTTTTCTTCACCCCCGTGTGACGGCAGAAGCTGAACGGGGCTGTTCGTGCCTAACGAGGGAGCTGCAGGGACTCTGAGGCGCTGGGAAGGTGCGTGGCCTTGCCGGGGAGGTGGCTGTGACGCTGCTGCCGGGGTGCAGCTCAGCAAATGTTCCCATCGCCTGGGCCGGCCGCGCTGCGCCATTGCCGGGTGCCGCGCTGTCGACGGTATGAAAGCGAGCTCTTTGAAGATCTCTTGGTAACACTTCACCAAGTGTCACTCGTAATTGCTTCCTTGCCTACGAAGTAGTTGCTTTGTGCAGTTCTCGTCTCAAACATTGTATCAAAGTGTTATAAAGTGCTTTCATTGCTAATAAACACTAACTATGGTGCTATAAAAACTTGTCAAAAAGCTCCATAGGGCATGAATCTCACTGAATAAATTATATGTGCCTTTAATACATTAATGTAAACTGTTACTGTTTCTGAGCACTACCAGGCAGCTTACAGATCAATCAATGATAAAATTATTCATACATAACATTAACGTAAGATACTATCAGTTTCTTGATTTTTTTCTTTTCTTTGGTACAAATACTTGAGTTTGCCTGTTTGGCTGTGCTCCACTTCATGTAGCAATGCTGCATCCTTCCATTCCTTCCAAAGCGACAAATCCATATCTTATTTCCTTCACTTTTTTTAAAAAAATTAGTGTATTACTGTGGTTTGCACCTAAGCGGCTGTTACGTGTCTCTGCAGAGGTGGCTTCACTCTGGTGGCGGAAAAAGTGCTGCCAGGACTCAGACCTTTAGAGACTTTGAGGCTAAAGGAATTTCTTTACTTCATGTTGAGAGAGGTAAGGATTTCAGAGCAATATAATGCTCCTATGAGGGTGTCGCATTATATGGTGTGTGACATCATGCCTAGGCAAAGCACAAAAATGGAGAAAAAAAAATATGATGGGGATGTACGAGGATGTGAACTACCTCTTTGTTTTTCCTGTCATACAAGTGGATGGACGTGAAGATAAGCTAAATTCAGTCTAATATCCACATATTTGTGCTAGATTATTTGGAAAGTGGTCTGGAAAGGGTTGTTCTTTACAGCAGTGTTTCCCAAGCTATTTTGGCCTGCTGCCCTCTTCCAGGAGAGTGTAAAATGCAGGCTGATGCCCTTGGAAATGCTGAATGCTTGGCTAATGCTGTGGGCCATGGAAGTACCTGCCCGTTTCCAGGTGTAGGATAATGCCCAGGTCAGTGACCAACGATTCAGAGATCCTTAGTAACACCGAATCCTCCTGGGACTGAATGAACTCCCTGACAAAAACTCTTACTAGCTCCAAGAGGATCAACAACTGACCTGGAAGAGCATCTTTCTGAACTGGAACAAAGTCGACGATCTCAGAAGCAAAGGCACCCAGCTGCACTTGGACTCACAGCAGAGGCAGCAGCAGTTGCAGGTGGTCCCGACTGCCTGCAGGAGTCTCAGGGTGCGTTCCCACCGCGCAGGTGCATTCTATGTCATTATTTAAGGATGCTGCTGCCACGATAACTAACAAATACTGGTTTATACTCGACATTCTTTCCAGGTAATAAATAGCAGTTTATCTATAAAGTTAAATGCTCTTTAGTACCGTGTGCCTCTTTAGTTACTGAAGTGCTGCACTGCGTTTGATGGGCCTAGGGGATAACAAATCAACAGCCTAATTAACATCCCTTCTGTTAAGTCTGCAAGAACATCTCTTCAAAGACTGCTAGTGACAGTGACACTTAACAAGTGTCAGACAGAATCAACACGCTTCCTTGAGGGAGATGATTGACTTTGAAACTACTGGCTCAGTCACTACCAAGAAAGGTTTAGCAAAGTAAGATGGTTATTTTGACTTCTGTGGGGGAAAGCAGCATCAGAGAAAGGGAAAAATGCTGCTTTCCCTCACAGCAGTCAAATGCTAGTAACATTCCAGTGCTTCCTCTTGTTCATAGGTTATGAATTTGAAGTAGTGTTTATAGGTTAAATTCAAATATGAATTTGTAAAATAGAGGGTGGTTAACTTTGTACTAACTACTTATGTAGACTTTGGGTAGAAGGTGCCAAGGATACGATCTTTGAGAGAGGAATTCATACTACATAAATTCACTGCGTGTAACAGGAGAAATTAAAGACAGACATATTTTAAAAAAAGCCGCAGAACTTAAAAACCACCTAACTAGAAGTCATTAAAGTGTTCTGCTTTGTCTCTGAAAATTTGAAAATAGACTTGGGACTCTGACATGTGCCAGTCACAGGTTCCCCCAGCCAGGAGTCACTAATTTTGCATGTTAAGATAAGATTACTCTTCTGATTACAATGCCTGCAAAATACAAAGCCTCATAGTGAAAAGAGGCTTCAGATTATAGGATTTCACATGGTTTGACATCAGCAGCAAGAAAATACATCCAGGTTTATCCCTGCAAAGTAAGAAAAGATACTGAGGAGCTTGTACGAATCAAAGGAGAGGACTACACTGTGTCACCAGTAAAAGAAAGGCAACATGTGGCTCAACGAGCTCTTTAAGCAAGAGAAAACGCATAATTTAACTTAATCAGGATTAAAGGAAGACACAGGGTCAAAAAGAGAATTTAGAAAAATTCCCACTTGATAGGGTTGTGAACAATGAAGGAATTATAGGCCAGGTATAAATGTCATTGATGAAGATGCAACCATAAAGCAAAACATAGCAACAACAACAAAGGGGGTTCAAAAACTGCCTCCTAAATGTAGGGACCTGAATTTTAAAAATGCTGTCTTCGGTGATGGATGATAGTAATGCTGAAGTAGCCTGTGAGAGCCAAGGAACAGAAAGAGTAATGTAGAAGTAAGGGCTGGAATTCATCAACTAATGCAGGAATAGCCTTACTCAGCTGTATGTCGTGGTTGATGTAGTATTTGCAAGTCATTATGTACTCCCAAAGGCGTGCGTAAAGAAATACTGCATCTTTACTGGTGACAAAACGAAAACAAAACCACGTCTGTATCAATTCTCAGGTCAGGTCATCTATTCAAGATGCAAATGCATACTGAGCAGCAGATGTTAGCAACAACTATCATCTTTGCTATGCCAAATAAATAAAACCAAAAACCTCAAAACGGCCAATTTACTGTTTTGAAACGTGCAGTTTAAGACGCACCGAGATGGGCAGCTGACTAAGAACTGAAATCCCAGGTGGATGAGCACTGCAGACAGGCTCACAGCAGGCTGAGCAGGTACCTGGATGTGATGAAGCACGTGAAGCAGGCAGGCTGGCACGAGCAGCCACCCAGCAATCGGAAATACAGGTAACGGTTAAGGATCCAAAAAGTGGCAAAATGGTAAAAAGCAATCAGATCCCAGCAGATGTCGTGAAAGTCCTTGACATCTTCCTGGAGATACCAGAAAGGTGGCCAAAATGTCTTGAAAATAACAGGGTTCTTCTCTCCCACAGATACACCTAAGGCTTTAGAAGCAGTTTTAATTACAGCAACGGGGAAGCTTTTCCACAGCGTGAGTTTACAGACAAAGAGGTGGTGCATATAATGCTTAAATAAGCAATCAGAAAGGAAGAGTTATTTAAAAATGATAGAGAAAAAAGAAGTTAACCCAAAATTAAAATGCACTTAAACAATTAGTCCCCAGTTTGAGAGATGTCTGCTGCCAATGAATAATAGAATATAACAATAATTACTTAGATTTATATAGCATTTTTGCCCTAAGGCATGTGGAGCTCTGCAAATGCTGATATGTATTGTCTAAAAACACTTTGACTGATAAAACATATTAATCTCTGGAGAGGAAGGAAACAGCCCAACACATTCAGCACAGCTGTGCAAAGGTCTCGGTTGGAACAGAAGGGAAGTAGGTGGATAGTAAATTGCTATCCATAATAGAATTTATTCAGGGACCAAAATTAGTTTTAAATTCTGTTCTGTCCCTCTGGAATGAATGGAGGGAGTCCCAAAGGACTTGAAATCAGATTCACTATGTTGGTACGTATTATGAGGGATGCATGTATTTACCTAAATGTAATTGTTTAAGTCATATTCGGTTATTTAAGTGATGTGTTTTCAATAGGTCTGGGCCTTGCCACGTAACAGGAGGAGATGCCAAGCAGTCCAGCTGCAGGGAGCACAGTGCTGTGCCCAGCGGTGCTCCTCTCTGGGCAACAGGTCCCAGCTCTGGTGCAATGGGCAATGGACTCCCAATTACAGCTGGGAGACAGAAAATCTGCACACATCTTGGTCTGCCTCATCACGCCATTCCCAGCACCAGCTCTTCAGCCTGTCCTGTATTCCCAACACAGGACACGTTGCTGTTGAGAAGCTCAGCTAAATATCATTACATGAGAGAGAATTCATTTTTTCAGCAAAAGCTCTCTGCTTTAGGTGTATAAACCTGAATAAATATCTAGCATCATTGATTCAGGAAGCAGAGCTGGGATTAAATTAGGCAGTCCAATAATGGTGTTCCATATTGGTAAGAACTCAAGTGAAAGCAGATTAGAGCTTTTCCCAACAGATAATGTCCTGCTTTTTCATCAAGGCCTCCAAACCAATTAAAATTACCATTCAAATCACTTTGTGCAGAACAGGAGCTGCTTGCTTTTACTGTCAGGAGACCTAGAAGGATGAAAAAGTAAACGTGTGGAAATCTAGCTCATCTTTACTGAGTGAGTCCCACCAGACAGATGACTTTCCTATTTTTGTCATGCACGCCCTCGCTGTTTCCTTGCACTATCTTTTGCAGGAGAAAGGAAAGGGAACTGCAAGGAAAGCTGCAGATGCTGGACAGGAGGGAAGCAGATGGGAGAACAGCAGTAGGTGCTGAGGCTTCGCGGCGAGGGAGCCTTTTCTGAAGCCCTTGGGAGAGCTGTCAGAGCTTTCCAGGGCGCCGTTTGGAAATCGTGTTCCTGTTCCAGGCCAGCGATTGCAGAATACTGGGGACACGCTGTTCATTATGCAAACTGGCTGCGCAAAGCAGAGAGAAATAAGAAACAGTCATGCACGTTAAAGACCAGAGAGGTTTAATTGGAAAAGAAAACAATTAATCTAAGTTACTTAAAGTTTCCATTTGAATCAGAGAGACAGTGAAATGAAACCCAACAATAATTGCACAGAGAAGAAACGTTGACCTGCAGCAGGACTACCCGTCCCTGTGGCTTCTGCCCCTCTTCTGCTTTTCCTTAATGGCACCCTTCCTTCCAGTGCCGTTCTCCAACAGCACTGGAGGGGCTACCATCAGCTGGATCCCCGCAAACTTCTGTAGACCAAGTTACTTTCCATTTTCGTAAGCAATGAACAGATTAAGAGAAGCTTTGCACAGAGTAACAGGGCTGAGCCAGGGGTTTGGGGATGTAGGCTTCGCTGGTGATACGTAGAAAGACTGGGCAGGACGCAGGATGGCGTGGGCAGGCAGCTCCTGGAGTTACTGGACTGAGCCCAGCTCCCCTGGGTGGCCCAGGGACTACAAAATCCCCACTGTTTCCTGCAGAAAGGGCTCTCTCAGAAACCTCCGAACTATATGGGTCAAACCGCAAACGGGGAGCTGCTGAACCAGGGGTTAGGCATTCCCTAGGGAGATATAAACCAGGGCAAGGAACAGTAAAAGTAAATCTCAGACCAGAAAGAAAGCCTTAACTGGGATCCTGCCCCACCAGAATATATCAATTGCCTTCATTACCCAAAGCACAAGTCATGCAATTAAAAACAGACAAAAATGAGTTTTCAGTCTCTTCCAAGCTCAAGGTGCCCTTCAGTGCCTTGGCTTCCCTACCAGAAACAAACCAATGCAGAAGAGAAGTTCTGATCTTTAATCTTATATTAGGCCAAATAACAAAAAGGGGTTTATCTTGGCTCTAATCTCTTTTTCCAATATACAGACATATTGAAAGAGATTACCTTACTAAAATTGAAGAAAACTGTAGTATTTTAAAACCATAATCCCCTCTTTCCTCCATAGGAAATAAGATAAATATCTTGATTTCACTCGGTAGAATTACAAGAAGCTTTTCTATTATCAAAAGTTCTCGGTTTCCTCTGGTGAGGCATTTTCTGAGCTGTGTACCAGGCTTCAGCGGTGTCTCGATTATTGGCAAGACAAGCAGTTTTTGGGTGAAGGATGGTACCAGCCTCCTGCGACACAGGGTGCGGTGCAGGCGCCAGCAGCAGCTGAGCCGAGGGCAGGAGTCCCCGTGGGAGCTGGTTTGTACTGGGACAGGCAGTTTGCTTTGCCAGTTTGCCTTGGCGGGGCTTGGCTGGCCGGTGGGACTGGTGTGCAGCCAGCGAGGAGCAGGGAAAGGGCGATGCGTGATGCCGGCAGCGCTTCACCGTCCCTGGGAGCGAGCCAGTGCGATGCCGAGCAGGAGAGGGGAGGCAAGGTCACCTCCGACCCCCCTCCCCGTGCCCTTTCCCTAGAGTTTAACCTTTTTGCAGAAGAATTTTGAAGGGTCAAAAGGGAAAAAATAAACCTTAAAAACTGGTCAGCTTTTAAATTCAGCACAGATCCCTGGGAAAGAAAAAGCAGGGAAGGGGTGGGAGGAGGAACCTTACCCCAGACTTCACAGATGACGGCTGAGAGAAAAGAAATTAGTGTCGCGACTTCCTACCCTGGGGATAACCCAACCTCAATAAAAAGCCTATTGCATTTACAAATACAAAGAAAGGCTTCGGCAATAACTTTAGAAAACACCCACAATAAAAAATAAGTCCGCCCCCACGCAAGCTGGAGGTATGGTGCACACGGTAACGCTGGTGGTTGCTTCAGTAAGCAGAGACATGCTTTGCCTTCCCCAAACCCGACAGGGGCAGAGCGGGGGCTGTATCTGAGGCCGAGCACAGCTTCAGAGAGGCTCCCGACTACCACGTCCTGCCATAAACTCCCCCCCGCCCCCCCCCCCCCCCAGCTTTTCTGGCTTCAATTAATGGTGTGAATCCTGCTCTTTATTTTCCAGACTGTGCTGGAGTCTCCCTTCCTCTTTTGCAGCTCTTGGCCTTTGGGATTCTTTTTCCTGATGTTTGGACTGTAAACGATGTGGGGAGCGGCTGGTACCCGCGATGTCAGTGGTGCTGGCCCAGGGGTGTTTGTGCAGTGGCAGACCAAAGGCAACGCCGTGCCAAACAGCCCGGCAGCTCTTGGTGGCTCCCACTCCCTTCCACTCGGGGTGACATTGCAGAACGACAGAAAAGGCCTGGAGATGTGCCTGTGTCACTGTTAAGTAAAAGGGGCCAAAACCTCCGCTGGCACAGGCTCCCGTTTACACACAGCTACAAGTGTGTGCACATTTTTCCCTGGCTGAAGCAGGCAGCTGGGCTGTAGCGCTGCCCTTGGCTCTCTACCCTTTCTCCCCAGTTTTCTTTTTTAACACTTGCACTTCGACAGTGAGAAGAAAGCTGCTGGAGGAGAGCTGAGAAGGCCGAGTGGCCCAGGGCTTGGTGATGGGAGCATCAGTGGAAGGTGGGCACAGGCGACCGGCATGGGGAGGCGTCCGGGCAGTGATGGGAAGGGAAGGAGCCCTTACTGCAGCTTCCCACCAGGGCCTGCGGCTACTTTGCCCTCTGCACATCCCCATGTGCGCTGCCATGCTGGATGTATGTCCCAGCCACTGCACATGCTCTTGCCTGGGGTGGATTCAGCCTCTGTGGGCAGCACATCAGCTGCCTGGAGGTGCTTTGTGTGCCACAGGGTGCCCTGGGCATTCGCCTACTTGGAGAAGTCAGGAGATACAGACACACACACGTCTTTCTTCAGATGAGGGAGAGGGGAAAGGAGGGACGAGACTGTTCTGCAGATGATGGTGTCCCAGCTTTGAGTTTGCAGGTTGGTTGATGCTGCACAGAACAACGCATGGCCAAGCCCTTTGCCATGTGTGCAACTCTCTGCTTTTATGGTGATCACTTCTGCTGTTGGGGAACACCTCAATTCCCAGACCCGAGGGCTTCTCTGCTCTTGCATTCTGCATAGTGGAGTGGATGATCGCACCCTGCACTTCCTGACTCAGCCTGTATCTCCTGTTTGAGCTATCATGTACCTCCTGATATGTATAGCTCCCTGTGTCCTGCTCGTGATCCTTCACAACTCCCCATCACAGTATTTGGGAATGTTAGAAGGGGTTACAGCTAACACTAGAAGGCTGTTACTGTGGAGGAGACTGATGCCAAGTTATAAAATGATGCCAGGGAAGTTGGAACATAAGTTTGATTGTAAATATTGGCAAAGCTTCATAAAAAATTACAAGAAAGCTCCTCCAAGAAATTACAAAACTCTTTTTTTAGTTGTTATTGAGTCTAGTGCTCTCCCATATTTTTACAGAATACCTTTTCAGGTTTGCAGCTAATGAAATTTCAGTGAAAACCAAATTATCTATTGACTAAGATGAACAACATTAGCAAAGGGGAAGAATTAATAAGTGCTATACTCTAATTCCCCAGTCTGAGCCTTTTCCCTGGCACAAGACTGTCCCCCTGTACTATTTTTAACTACTTTGTCCAGTCTAGCTTTAAATGGCAGAATGAGCTGAGGCGTCTGTATGTACTGTACATGCCATCACATACCCACTCTGAAGAAGACACTGGGATGTAAGAGCAAAGGCACAAAAGAAATGCATTTAAAGAAGTAACAGAGGTTATTTCAAGGTCACTGAGAGCCCTTGTGCTGAACCGAAGGCAAACCAATACACTTGTGCTGCCTCCGCAACACCTCAGGGACAGAAGTTGTTTTCTCCTTTCTTGCACTCACCACCCCCACCGGGCTGCAGTAAAATACTCCGGCTCCTTACAAAGCCACATGCTGCTGGGAGCTGATGGCTGAGGCTATGGTCCAGGCTCAGTGCCGCACCGCATCCCTCTGCTCCCCAGCTGCCACCACCTGTCCCCTCGCCTGTCCCCATGGCTGCCAGGGGTTCGAGCTGCCCTTCCCCTCTGAAATTGTGTGGCACCCAGCAAAATGGAGAACTTGCTCCTGGCTGGGTGCCCCCAGTGCTAGTACAAAGCAATGGATTGAAAGCGAAGGGGATGAGGACATCCCCATCCTGGAGACCAGGCCACTCAACCAGCAGAGACCCTTGTCATGACCCAGTATGTCCTGAACCAAACAGCCTGCAGGTCTTCCCTGAACTCTCTTGCTTTGTGTTCAATACCTGTTCTTGAACTAGAGAGGTTATTACAAAGAAAGCCAACCTTCAATCTTGAATTTCTAGTGGTAGAAAACTGCATATGATAATCAGCGTCAGGACTTACGACTTTCACCGTTAAATATGAGCACTGTGTTTCTACAGCAAGTTTGTGCACTTGAAACTTCCAGGTCTTTCCCTTGCTACGCGCCTGTGCATTAGAGTTCTGTACCTAAACACTGATCTCTCTGCCTTCTCTAGCACAAGATACGTAGTTCATGTGCCAGGACTATTTTGTTACGGCCTCTTTTTGAAGCCTTTAATCCCACTTCATTTTTTCCAGCCTCCCTGGGGAGCGTGGCACCCCACTGCCTGCCCTGCTGGGCTGGGTACGTGGGCAGCCCTGGCTCCGTGTCCGTGGGAATGGCCACCTTCCCCCTCCAGGCACAGCATCAGGTGGGAGGTGATGCTCAGCACCGAAGCCTGTTTCACACTGGCTGTTTATCAGATTAGCCTGCAGTCTGTGTTCAGCATGCCAAGAGGTACGGCCATAAAGACCACCTTTCTGTAACTCTGTGGAAACATTTTCCTCGTGCTCAGTTAACCAAGTAATTCAGAGCGCAGAGCAGCCCTGTGCTGCTCGCTCTTATTACTGTTAGGCCTCTAATCTTGTGCTATCTGCATATGTTATCACCAATTATTTGTTTTTCTCCAGAGAGGAGATTAAAAGTAAACAGCTTATGGCCAAGACCTGTTCCTTAAGCATCCTGAGTAGAAATACACCTGCTAGAAGATGGTAATTTTATTACGAATTACAAACTATGGGGCTGAGCTAGTTAATACATGCCACACTGATGTAGGTACCAACTCAAACACGTCACACTTCTTGTAAACTGCAACCTCATAAAATAAAATTAGATTGGAGAATTGAGAGCTACTTTTCATAATCTCATGTTTACCAGTGGTACAGACACTATTTTGTCTTCTCATATTTTTTATATCATGTTCTAGATTGAATAGTCTGAACACTATCACTTAAGGACCATGTCCTTCCTTCCTATTTATCTGTGGATGCAATTCTGTGCCAGACCCGGATCCTGACAACGAGATAGAAGCAACCTGAGGATACCGAGCTGCTGATCCACAGGGTTACGATCTTGAAACCCCCACTTGCCAGCCAATGAGCGACGCTGCACTACAGCCGCTGCCCAGAGGGGAACAGTGAGGTAGGAAGCATGGGAACCTGACCTGTGAGGTCTTCTGGGAAATCGGGAAAATTTCAGTTTCTCTCTCTGTTTCCTGATAGATGCAAAATTAGCAGGATTGGAGGGAAAGCTGCACTACACGTAGGCAGTGTGGTCAGGTATCAACAAGATCTGAAGCAGTTTAGCCCGGCATCTGGTTTCCACAAGGGTCAGAATTAAGGCAAAAGTGGGGCTTTGTGGGATCCTGAGGCAGTTTCCTGCTACCACAGTCCTATCATATGATGAGATGACTTTTGTAAGCTCATCAAACTTCAGCTTGATAAAAATTAGACTTAAACAGTCTTAGTAAGAGGTTGTTTCAAACCATCACTGCCATGATGGCTGGAAACTTTCATCTAATTCCATGCTTAAATTTATTCCTGGCCACTTTATATCCATCGGTTCTTGTGACAGCATTATTCCTTAGTTTAAATAACTCTTTTGCCTTCCCAGTCTTTACCCCCGGGATGCATTTACAGAAAGCAATCAGATCCCCTCTCAGCTACCATTTTGCTGGACAAAACGAGCCAGCCATGCTCAGGCTGTGGTACGGAGCCGCACGGTGCCATTCCTGCTGTCACGGGGAACTGATGCTTGAACTGAAACTATGGGAGTGGAAATCGCATCTTGAGTAATCTCTGGTTGCACTGCCCAGAGGGCTCAACCCATGGGCTGTGCCAAAATGAAAGAAATACTCTGAAGTCATCATTTTTAAATTTTTTTGGTTGATATAATATTTCACGCCTTGGGATGGAGAGCTCTCATGAGGTTTCCCTTATCGGCATGGCGCTGTACCAGGTGGAAAGAGCAGCCTCCAGAGTGACCCACGGGACCACTCGCTCGACACCCTTCCAGCAGTGCTCACGCTGGATGGGGTGCGCTTTTGGCCATGCCTAATGCTGGGCTTGCAGAGCTGTAATTTCCTTAGAGGAAAACCTCTAAGACTGGTGAAAAGGGCTGCCAGAGAGCACCCAAGGATGTCAGCAGGGCTTATCCAGGCAACTGCAACTGATGAAAATGATACTACTGCCCTTTAAAGTCAAGTCCACCAACGGATTTATGTCTATTAAGTGAAAAATTTCATTAGCTTCTCTTGTGCCTCTTGCTAAGCACTGGAGGGTCCCTAAGGACAGAGCCCTCCCAGGCGCAGAAGAGGAGGTTCCTACAGGTCCTCCAGCCACCACAGAGCAATGTGATAATGCAGCTGCAGGGTACAGGCAGCTGAGGGTGGCTGCCCACAGGCCTGCTAATCACAGTAATCTGATCACAGGAGCATGATGGTTTGCATGCCAACATAACGTTTACATCTATTTGCTAAGATGAAGCAAAAAAAATTCCTACCATCAAGGACAAAAATCAAAATCCCAGCCTAAACATACACAAAGGTATTAGCTGCACCCTAGCAGTATTTCATCAGCTTCTCTGAAAACAAAAATTTTTTGTGTCTCTCAACAGGGAGTTTCCGCTAAATTCCCGTCAAAAAGAAGAATTACATAAAAAAGCAAAATTTGCAGGGAATGGAGATGTCGTGGGGATGTCATCATTTGTTGTGTTTCTCAACTCTTTGCTCAGAAACTTCCTAAAAAAGAGCTTGGTGGGAATGTGCTATATCAGCACATTCACAAAGGGGTGAAGATCTTGCCTATCGGCCCCATTAACAAGGTGCCTGCTGGAGAAATTACGACATGCGTCCGAAAGCTTAGCAGCCTGCAATTGCTGCAAGTCTCACAAGCACAGCAAAATATACGCTGCTCACATTGTGCCTCCAAAACGACCTAAGGAAAGCCAGCGTGAAGCAGCGAGCAATGAGGCAATGCAGCAAAGAGCAGACCGAGTCCGAATGATCCATCTTGGGGCTAATGACCTTGTAGTGAAGAAGAAGATGATAACATATGTCAAAGCTCTGATCCATCTTGCAGGATCATTAAAATTCCCAGGCAGTTCCTGACAGTCAGAAATTTGAACCCTAATGGCCTGATTTGGCTCTAAATAACTGTATAGCTTTGGGCAGTAGCATTCTGCCACTGAAATTCCTTTCTAAATGATACTTTAGTGATAAGAAAAAAATCACAGAACATTTATTCAGTTTGTGGAAAGGGAAAAAACCCCTTTTAGAAGGGTATTCATGTTGTAGTTAGCGCTAAAATATATTAAAAAAAAAAAGTCAATTTTAAATCAAAGATCTGCCTCCTTTCTGTTTAAAAACTGAGTCACAGTGAAGATTCACTTCCACATCAATTCCAGATTTGGTCAAACCAAGATAAAATAGCACGTTTGTTATTGATGGTTTTTGTTCCCTTGCCAGGTCTGTTTGTGAGTTTTGTGCACCCAAGCGCCCACCTGCTGCTTGCCTATTTCTCCTTAAGAGCAAAAGCAAAAAAAACCTTTCAGAAACTCTGGAAGAACGAATAAATACCGGATTTTACCCTTTCAACTAATTTGGTGGAGCTGAGGGTAGTCGGGAGACCCTGAGTTTGAACCCAAACCTTCATCTTTCACCTCTGGGCCAGCTGAAGATCAGAGCCATTTGCAAGTTTGTCCAAGCAAAGTTGTGCACGTACTGAAATACCTGATTTTCTTTCATTTGTTGTTTGGTTTTGTTTAAAGCAGCACTGAAGCCCTTCCTTGCCCAGCCTGGCCAGCTGCTGTCGCAGCCTGGAGCTGAATTCCAGGTTCTTGCTGCACCGTCCCCTTTCCAACATCACAAACAGAGCAGGGCTGTAACACCTCCCTGATAACGCGGCCTGTAAACATCTCCTTTCCAGAAATAACCTCCCTCTGGTTTACATAATCAGCCGTTTCCGCGAATGCGTGCACACGTGTGAGAGAGAAAGAGAGAAAACAGAGGGGAGACAAATATTTAGCATCATGTAGCAGTCACAGCAGCAGACCTGGGCTCGAGATTCCTCTCTGCTGATACTGAAATGTATTTTAGGGACTTCAGCAGGGAGGCCTGAGATATTGTCCTGGCCGTGCCCGACCTGTTCCCCCCCGCGACTCGCTGCTGCGGTCCCTCCTTTCTCCAAAACGCCTCCGCCAGTGCCAGCGGCCACCGCTATGTCCCGCAGGAAAAATGCGATAATGAAGGCACGCGTCCTCCCTATCTTAGGCTAAATGCACCTTTGTCGACGAAGCGCCCGTGCTGGGAGAGCTTTCGGCTCGCCGATCGCCACGGGACAGCCCTGCCCCGGGAGAGCTGGAGAGGAGGCGCGGGAGCAGAGGCCAGGGAGGCTGCGCTGGCCAGGCTGTCGGCTGGAGGCTCGGCCGGGCTGGGGTGGGGTGGGAAAGCCCCACTACTGAGGAGGAGCAGCGGGAGCACCGGGGCTTTCCGACCCCCGGCAGCAAGTGTGTTACTCTGCCTCGGGAAGCTCTGCGGTCTCTGCGGCTGTCTTAGTGCCTAAGGAAGGATAAGAGATAAGAGGAACAGGAGGAGGCAGAACAGGAGGAGACAGTTTACTTGTAAACCCAGATCCTCGAGAGAGACCTGCCAGTTCCATCAGAAAGCAGCTCTGAGTAACTAACCTCTGTGTTTTCTGAGTCAAGCCACAACTGCAGCCCATGAAATCCCACCATTTGGCGGGATGGGATCACCAATCCATCCATGCCCTATGAACACAACCAAAATGACCCACGCCGGGCACTGAACGTGCTGCGTGATTCAGCCCATACCCATGCCTGGGTGCACAGGGAAACCAGAGCACCTTTAACCCATCTTGTGAAGCCATTTCTGAGCCTGGGAGGTCGGAAATAGCCACCGAATGTGCCCATTGTGCTGAGGGTGACTCCACAGAAGGGGACAGTGTGTGGTGACACCTGTCCAGCCAGGATTTGACCTGTGAGGAGGTGACTGAGCACTGATGAAGTTAATGACCTTGTGAAATTAAAGTTGTCGAAAAGGCATGATCATTCAAAATCATCTTTGAAAAGACTCAAATTGCTTTGCTTCCCCAGCAGTGGGCATCAAGGCATCCTGATGTGTATTTGCTGCGGGCAGCACCCCGGCTGCCGCTCAGGCAGGGGGTCCTCCGCGTCAGGGAGACCCCCAGGAGCAAGGGGAGATGGGGCTCTGAGCTGGCAGCAAAGCCAGGAGGGTTTCGGGATGGCTGCTCATCTTTGTGAAAAGCTGCCTCCTAAACAGAGGGGGGAAAGTTTCAAACGTATTCACTGTTTTAAAGCTGCATAAAGTAATGCAACGCCATCAGCCCATCCCTCCCGCCTGTACGGAGTGGCCTCTAGCCCAACGTCTCCTCTGCTCCTGGCCAGGAAAAGGCAAGGAGAAAGGAAGAGCTCCTACCTTTGCTTTTACAGACTGGAAGTGGCAACACAAAGCTAAACCCAGATGCAAATTTCCCCCCAAGCCCCAACCCTCCTGCCAATCCCGCCTGTCAAACCCCTGCAACAGGCAGGTCTGGCTGTGCGGAGCAGGGGGCAGGGGGTGCACAGGGCACCGCGGAGCTCCCCTCACTGCGCAGACACCGCCGGAGCCACGACGGGTCTCCCCTCAAATTCCAGCAGACGTGTCACAGCATGGATGTGCCAGGTGGGGCTTCCAGTTCAGAGCTGGGGCGGCTCCGTGGGGGGGATGCGCAGGGGGCTGAGCCGTGGGGCAGGACCAGCCCCACGCGCTCCCGCTGGGGAAGCATCACGGGCACACGGCACTTCTTCCTTTGCTCCACGGCAGCTCTGACCCTCTCTTCCCTACAACCAGGGCGGATTTATTTCTATCCCAGCAGATCTGTAAGCCATGGAGTTACTAAACTTGTAAAAACTGCAGTCCCGGGTTGCTGCGTTGCCTGTTCCAACAGCGGCACGGGAGCACCGGGGCTCGCTGCAGTTCGGGAGCTTTACTGCCGCGGTTACTGGTGTTCCCTATAGGGCCCGATAAGACCCCGCAGCAGTGCTCTGGCGCTGAGTGCCGGCCGCACGCAATGACTGACTGCACACTTCTCCCAGCAATTTGTGCACCTTGGGAGTGCTGACATGAGTGTGGGCTGATTGGGTTATGTATTTGATTTTGTATTTATGAGGACGATGAACTTCCAGCCCCCCCAAGCTGCATGCTTCTTTTTTTTTCCACTTTGTTTCTCCTGGCTCTTCTAAAAGGAAAATCAGAATGTGTTTTACTCTGAAGAAATAAAATTGGCATCAGGCCTTTCTGAGAAGACCACTCTGTGATGGAAAATGAGTAAATAAACCGCTCACTATAGCTTTCCCTGAAGAGACTAATACACTGCACTGTGCAGAACGGTGCACTTCAGAGAGGAAATGGGGACCATACCAAAGCGACCTCCTTGACCCAAACGTTCCAGAGTTTGTCTACTCTGATCGTTGCTCAGTTATATTTTACCCAAAGTCATCTTCTTTGCTGTGGCAAAATTTCAGAACCCATTTTATACAAGAATTCAGGCAATGCTGATCTGGGTTCCCACCCACTTGTGCACTACAAGACTTTAATGATTCATGAAAGCATGAGTTTGTTGTTTTGTGTTGAATAAATATCTATGCATGACAAAAGATATGCAAGCACTATGTTTAAAGGGGAAGACAACATTTTTCAGATGATTAAGGCATTTTGCTTTCAGTCTTGTGGTGCATAGAACTCCTGAACACATGCTACAGCCATCCAGAAACCCGTATCTATCACAGTTAATTATTGTACTAATTCTTGCCATACGATCGTTGAGTGCTCATTGTAAATTCTCCTATCCACTCGTTATTCAGAATGATTCCCAAGTCCTTTCAATGAATGATATTCCAAACCATAGGTTATCAGAACTCTGAATTGCAAATATTTATAATGAATTACACAATTTGTGCCGCAACCAGAGAAACAAACCTTTATATATGACGTGTGAGTTGCAATTTCAGCCATTGAAAAATGAATAGGGCATGGATTTCGGATTGTAGCCACACCTGCAGGTTTCAATTCACCATTTGCATGTGTCCTGCCTGAATTTTGCCATTGATGGTACACATCAGGATTGAAATAGGTGAATATCCAGGGGTAAAAAACAAGTGTTCTGGCAATTCCAACACTTGCAGAAAGCAAACTCGGAAAGCAGGCAAATAACAATTTTCTTTTAAAGCTGAATATTTAATTGTAGTACTCTTTCCCGCCATACACATAGATCCAGCTCTAACCAAATCCTATCTCCTGGCTGTTATTGACATCTTCAAAACACGTTTTGTACCACATCTTACCCAAGGTGGTACAAAGGGGTACCACACCCAAGGAACGGGTGTCAGGAAAACCTTTCCCCATCTTCTGGTTCACAATTTAGGGATAAAGTGGGGTGGTTGCCAGGGCATTAAGCAAGCTCTGGTCAGCCTTGCATCACCGGTGAGCAGCCGAGCTGCTGCGCAGCCTGCTCCCTCGCCCCATCGCCCCCTGGCTGCGCCTGGCCCCAGGGGTGCTGTAAAACGTCTCTCCCTGCCTGGGTCACCCAGAGCACCACAGTCTTCACAAATCACTTGAAAAATAAATTAAAAAAAAAACACGAAAGAATGAGAACTGTCTCCCCACCAGCCTCTCAGTCTGTGTCTGGTGAGGGCGTCTGCCTCTTCGCACTGCCATGTTTTATCGCGCTCTGCTCTTCCTTCTTTTTTCCCCATTCCTAATATAAATGTGAAAAATCACCAAATGGGAATGTCAGAACATTTTGACACTGAAGTTATCAGCAGAAAAAAAGAAGAAATGCCTTCCCTCCCTGCAAGGCACTCTCACAGGTCAGACGCATCCAAGAGCAAGAGCCTGGATTTTAACTGTGACCAACACGTTCTCTGCACTGCCAAACGCACCGGTGAGATGATTGCGAGCAAGGACAGAGCGGTTTGGACAGGTAGAGCTGAAGGAAAGTTCAGATCGTCTCAAGATTGGAAGTAGAGAGGAGTTAGAAATTGCGGTCCTACTGTCAACCACTCCTGACTCCCTTTGAGGCTAAAGGACTCACGTCAGCTTAACACAAAATCGCAAATCTCTGCGGTTTTTGGGGGAGGAACTCTGCCCTAGATTTAGCACAAGGTCTGTCCTTCTCTTCACTGCTCTCCCTGCCAGGGTACAAAACGCAGCTGTAAAATCCCACTTGCACAACTTCCCCATTTGCAGAAGCTCTCGGTCAGGAAGAAGCAACTTTGAGGTTGGAAAAGAAGTGTGTGAACCAGGCCCAGCCCCTACGCAGCTTCTCGGCTGGGTTGGTGTGAAGCCAGCCCATACAGGAAGGTTTCAATATTTCAGCTGCTGGGCATAAACCCCTTGCGTTTCCAAGCTAGTAAAGCAAATGTGCACTGTAACTTGAGAGAACCTGCCTCACTAAATTTTTCTTCCATCCTTGCCAAGCCCAACCTTTTTTGCCTTTACGAGAGAAGCACTGAAGAAATAAAAATTCCTCAAGTGAGATTAACTATCCAAAGACAACAATTAGTTCATTTTGCTTTAACCACCACACCTCTATCATCATCAGTGCATAATCTGCACCAGGGAAGGAAGCCACGCTTTTCTCATCAGTTACAAAGCTGCGGAAAACAGAAAATAATCGCTGCCTGAAGAGCTGATGTGCAGAGCCGCATCCCCCCTGCCCGCGGAGGGAGGAGGGGGTGCGGCAGTGGGAAGCGAGTGTCTTCTGCAGAGCTGGAGTGATACGGAAAGGCAGGAGACAACCTGATTTACACATGTGGGGCGATGGGGAGAGGCCACACACTCTTAACCATAAAAGCACTCATAAAAGCCAGAAGTGGACAAGATGACCTGTGCAGGTTTGGTTCTTACAGGGCCTTTTGCGACGGATGTCACACCTAGATTGACAGGATTGTTATACATTTCCACGGATAGCTTCTATGTGGTATAAGTGGGAGGGAGAAGCTGGAAATAAAGAAAGCCTATCTCAGCTCCATGGTGGGATCCACCATTTACTGCAGCCCACCAGAGCCTCCCCAGCTGGCCGGGGTGGCTGAGACCATGGCCACCCCTAGCTTTGGAGGAGAGGTGACTCTTCATTTGCTTTGGCTGCCACAGGGACATCGATATGTTTAAAAAGAGTCTCAAAATAAGGAGGTTGTCAGCTCAGGGACACTCAGCAGAGAATGAAGGAAACCACCAGAGGCTCAGCCCTCCTGGAACTCGGGAGCCCGTCTCCACCGCCCAGCGTCCCCAGGGCAGTGCTGGCCTGAGCCTGACAGTCCCACAGGGCACAGGCAGGACCATGAGGTCTCACAGACAGATAACTTAGTGAAAAAGCAGCGAAACAACGTGGAGACATGAGGGGGCACCGGCATTGCCATCTGCAACTCTTGGAGGTCAAACGTCAGCACAGACTGAAGCAATTCACCTTCTGGGCTGACGTGCTCCCTGCCCTCTACATCTCCAACCCACCCCAAAGAGAGACTCCCTGTCATCTCTCCGCCCTGTATACTTAACAAAACGCATCTTGTCGCTATGCTTACTAGCCAAAATAGACGGGACTCTCTCCTTCTTTGTGTTTAGGCCACCAGGCTGACCCCTGCACCCACCAGGTGCAGTCGTGAGAGCACGGAGCCACCCTGGTTAACCAGGGACGGGAGTGAGCCCGCCCTCCCCATGCAGGGACATTTCCAGCGTTCAGCTCTGCAGCTCCCCAGCCAGTGGTACCGGGTCGCTCACTGCGGGATGGTGTGCTGCATCCAGCAAGGGCTGCTCTCTCAGTCCTCCAAACCGCAGCAGAAGAGCATCTGGTTTGTCCCCGGGAGCGTGGCTCTGACAGAAATACAGGCCGGGCATGGCACGGTGCCACGCATCCATCACAGACAGAGGGCTCTGGGACCGTGGCCCCTGAACAGTTTTTAATCAGCAGAAGATAAATATGTTGTAAAGTCCTTCATGACCTAGAAAGCTTGAGAGGTCTGTCTCAAGGCTGTGACATGCCCTGCCCCATCTCCCATCCATTATACAGCTCAGGACTCTTTCCAAAACTTCAGAGATCATTGCAGAAGGGAGCTTGGGGCAAACCAGCAGATCAGACTCGGCCGGGAAGTGCTCAGTGTCTGATTTAGTCTCCAGACGGGTTCAGCTCTGAACACAAATTTCTTTACCAAGTCCCCATCTGCACGTGATGGGCCACAAATCCATATACCGAAAGAGCCAAGTCTCCTCTAGACAGTTGCATAGAAACACCTATGGGTTTTTTTCAGAGATTGCAGTTTGTTCTGGTATTACAAGAGACAATTGTTCTTCCCTCGCCTCCTCCCATGCTCTGCCTCCCACCTCTCCGCTCAGTGAGGAGAAGACAGCAGAGGTTGTGTCATACCACAGAGCCCTCCAAACCCCTCTGTACCCCGGCAGCGCACAGCCCGCACGCTCTCCTCTTGCACTCTCCTCTTGTGGTACTCAGCGAAGGGTGTGCGAGGTGAGGGGTCCCCGAACTGCCAACCACCAGAACTATGTCCTATATCCGTGTGAGGCTCCTGCAGAGATGGGTGCTGCTGCCTTGCACAGGGGCAGGCTTTGACTGGCCTACAGTAAAAGGCAGACATCCCACCATTTTCTGAGCTGCTAAACCAAAATGGCAAGCACCCCTCCTCCCAGAGAGCCTCTGAAGTGCCCCATCAGGGTCAGAGCATTTGGGGAAGCTCATCCTTTGCCTTTTATCGTTCAGAAGATGCAGCAGTGTCTAGTGGGGCTACAAAGGCAGAACCTGAGAAGGGGCAATGGGGTCCATGACCCCTTTACTAGAGAAGACGGAGCAGGCAGCCTCCCCCAAGGTGCTCCCTGTGGGGTCAAGTTATTCCCCTCAGACAAAAGAGCGGGGCTTGCCAAAATGCACAGACAACTTCTGCATTCTCCCAACTCTTTCCTGAACACATCCCTGGAGAAACTGCACATGCCAACACATATCTGTTATCTACAAACAAGGTTGTCTGAGCACCCTAAGGATTTCTGGGTGCTTCTCTTGCCCCTCTACCTTTTTAAACAGTTAATTGATCAGATATTTCAAACGCAAAGCGAAACCAATACTTTATGAAAACTTTAGAGAAGCACTCTTTCTAGTGACTCCAGGCATTTTGCAGCATCTGAGAAACACTCACCTTAGTACATGAGTCGATCCATTTATTGT
The DNA here is from genome assembly GCF_963924245.1 of Chroicocephalus ridibundus. Classification (NCBI taxonomy): domain Eukaryota; kingdom Metazoa; phylum Chordata; class Aves; order Charadriiformes; family Laridae; genus Chroicocephalus; species Chroicocephalus ridibundus. Next base: position 9,784,145 of record NC_086294.1, read on the forward strand.
GGTGGTGGAACAGGGAACCGTCTGTCCCAAGATGGAAGGCCTTCGGTATCGCTCATCACCACAGCACAGGATGATGAGGAAGGCACGTCTGAAAGACTTGTTCAGGAAGGCGTAGAGGAAAGGGTTCAACCCTGAATTGATGTAGCCCAGCCACAGGAAAGCTGTCCACAGCTTCCCCGGCACCGTGTAGTTTATGAAAGGGTCCACTATGTTTGTGACAAAGAAGGGGGCCCAGCACAGGCAGAAGCACCCCATGATGATGCACAGGGTCTTGGCAGCTTTGGTCTCAGTCTTCATGCGGTGCGTGCTGTGCTGGTCCGGGTGGTGCTGCCGGCCGTCGGTGGGGGCCCCCGCGCGCTGCAGCACCTGGATCTGGCGGGCGTGCTCCCTGGCCGTCACATAGATGCGGTAGTAGGCCAGCACCATCAGGAGGAAGGGAATGTAGAAGGCCACCACGGAGCAGGTAATGGCGTATGGCTTGTTGACCATGAATATGCAGTAGGTGGAGTTGGAAGCCTTGTTGAACTGCCTTTGCTGAATCTGGTGCCGGGAGAGGAAGGACAAGGACAAAGAAGAAGGAAAGAAGTTCACCACTGCCCCTCTGATACCAGCAGGCTGTTTGCCAGAACGTGCCACCACCGCTCTCTGATTCTCCCTCCTCCCTCCCCTCTCCCATCCACGCTACCTGCCTCATCCGCTGCTGCCTCTCCTGCCTGTGCTCACACCGTGGGCTCTCCAGCCCTGCTGCTCCCCAGGTCTGCTGGACCAGCCCACCTTGCAGCTCCAGCGTCTTATAGCACATCTCAACGGGCCAGTGAAAATCAGCCTAACACCCCAGGTCAGATACAGAGAGGGGAAATCACTTCACTTTGTGCTGTTTTGCAGTGCTCACTGCTCCGTTCATCAGGGCATGGTTTTACACCAAGGATGCAAAAGTTTCACCCAGCCGAGTCCCACAAGGGGAAGGACAGGTAAAGAACGGGGCTGCAGTGGCCTCAGCAGCTGAGAGGCAGCTCCAGGCTGGGGGTGACACTGAGATTCCCAGGCACGGGGGCTGTGGGCAGCAGCCCAGGCAGGAGAAGTCTGCGGGTTGAGTCCATAGGCTGAGATGTGGTCAATGACTTGTGATGGAAACAAAGACAAAGAAAGGGGTCTTGCATGTGAGTTTGGGGAGCAGGAGGCACAACTGGGACAGACAGGACTTCTCTGAGGCTATTCTTGCTACAGAACAATGTCACTTGCAGGTCCACCAGGCCCATGATTTCTGGTGTTTATTCCAACCAGAGAATAACCTGGTCTCCTATTTAAAGCTATAACATCAAAAATTATTTAATTGGGGATGTAAGGAAGTTTGCCTCAAAAGTAAACTATAAAGCATTTTCACTAGGTGGTGTTTGAACCCTGCGCTACCTCTCAACATGCAGCTACTGAAATCTGCCCAGCGAACGTCAGCAAGTTACAAGGAAGGGCAGGGCTTGGACTGGTGTTCAGGAAAGCCAGTACAGACAGCTGGGTGTCAAGTCTTTTCTGAAAAGGTAGGGGCAATAAATCAATGGAAGAAATCAGATGCCTGACGTGGTTTGTTAAATGAACAAAATGGACCTCCCTTTTCTACCAGCTGCATGTCCTAAAGGTGCTTGTCTGGAAATAATTTTGGCTTTATCGCCTTGTCTAGAGGCTTGGCAGCCTGCACCTGTTATTCTCCATGAGCCAAAAAGTATTCATATCTCATTGACTGAGACTTGGCATAGGAGACGCCACATCTCTTTAAATAAGCTCTTCTAAATAAGGTGTTTTCACAGTTTGCCATTTTTTAATTCCTGCATCTCCACATTGAAAGGAGAACAGATCTGCAGCTCTTATCTCCTTGCCTGTAGACGGGATCCTGCAAGTGAAGCCAGACTGCAGTGCCGAAAACTGACTCCTGTTGAAATGACTTGTAGGGGGGAATTTCACCTTCTCCTCCCCTTTAAAGCTCACACCAAGACATGGGGTATTGATGAGACTGGCCCAAAACATCATCCCTTCTGGGGAATTCTGGGTATCCCGGCTCCCCAGACATCACTAGCACGGCAAGGAAGGACCCTTGGGCTCAGTCGGCAGCGGCCAGCACTCCCCGAGAGCTGCAGAGGCCAAGGGGAACCAAGGACTCCCGAGGTGCCCGTTGGGAACCAACTGGGGCTTGGCATGTTTTCAAAGGACTATTCACTGAACTGATCAGTAGAGACAGGTAAAATCCTCTCCCAGAGCCACCACTGTCTTTGTGACAGTCCTTCCAGGACAAAGTCATTTCAAACCCCCTTAAAAACATCCTCCAGAAATTCAGCAGCCCCTCTGCATTGATAATGAATAGTTTCTCCTTCAGCCTCTCTTACCTTTTTTTCTTTGAATATTGCTTTTTAAAGAAGAATATACATCACCGAATATATCTGATACCGGGTTGGTGTACCACCTTAGCTACTCACCAGATCAATGATGCCAATGCTATTCCAGCCTTGCATGATCGGGAGGAAAGAAATGAATGTCGGGATTACCCAGCACCCTCCGAGCATTACAGCAATGCGCAACGGAGTCATCTTGTTCCTGTAAACCAGAGGCTGGCAGCAGATAGCATAGTACCTGCAAGGAGAAAAGCGAGAGAACAACCATCATCAAAGGAGACTTCCAGGTCTTCCAAAAATAAAACTGTAAAGCATTTTATCCAGCTTATTTCTCCTGCCTTTCAAAATAGAGAAAAAAAATGAGTCTATAGCTTATTTCCATTGACTGCCTCTCACACAAGGAGCTCAGGATATTTTCACAGCATGAGTAAATAAGGTTTCGTAGTGCCTGGCAGGGGAAAGCCAGTATTTTCTGTTTTCCAGCTAGGGAAAATGAGGCACAAATTAATGCTGTGGTTTGTCTGAGGTGTGGAGCAAGGGAATGACTTCACGTTGAGCCCTCCTCTCCCTCGGCACTTAGTCACAAAGCTGTCTGCACCCTCCTTACCACGATAAATGAGTCCACCTTCCTTCCATTTAGCTGTGACTGAGTAAATGTTGGGGTTTTCCTAACTGCAATGGACATTTATTTTGACAAGACTGCAAAAGCTGTTATTGCAAATTAACAAAGTGTTTCAAAGCTGTGAAAATGTCAGTAAAATGAAGTGTGTTTTTCCGTAACCAAGCTCCCTTTCTACCTCCCAGGAATCAGCTTCTTTCCTGGCTGGGCTTTAACCTCTGCCACAAGGACAGAGGAAATGTCTGCATGGGGCTTCTCATCTTTTCACCGTCAAGGGGACGTGCCCTGTGCTCTTCTTTCTCCTCCCGACCCATCCAACATATTCATAGTACAACATATCCCTGCAAATAACAACTGGCTGTGGACTGAAAATGTCTTCTCAAAGAGATATGAAATCAACTCTTCTGTCTGTCTGGTCCCTACGGTACCCACCTGCTACCAGATTTCTACATCAGGAAGCTGTATCAAACCTAAAACCTGAAATCTCTTTGCTCTGAAATTAATATGTGCCCATTAGCGTAGCAGATCAGCAACCGTGTCATCTGGGTCCAGATTTTCAGTGGTCCTGACCCAACAGACTGCCGCACGTTCCCGATGAAATGTTTTCAATCTTCAGAGTTTTGGAGTTCAGCACACGTTGTAGAGTACTGATGTCCCCACTGCTGCGACAGGGAGCTGGTGTCCAGAGACGCGAGCAGTGCCCACAAATTCTCAGCTCTTCTAAATAACGAAATATATAACTCAGCTTTGTGCCTGATGAATATATTTTCTTAAAGAATTAATAATGCTCATCTGGTAGATGTAGTTTCCAGATTTGGTGAGCACAGCAATTATGCAATATGGCGCCCCGTAGGGTATGAGCACTGCACTGAAGAAGTGGACACAGTTTCAAAAACTATTTATAAAGGGAATGAATGAACTCTGTCAGAGATATTTTTGAGCCAAGCTTCACATCAAGGCATAATGTGTGCGTGGAGAGAGCCTCACTGCTGAGTGCCTATAAAAGTCGATTTTATGAGGTCAGTAGAACCGTGAATTAGAGACATTAAATTAACAATCACACGCTAAAGCTGGACCACTAACCCGAGATGCCTGCAGCACATTAAAGTCAGACATATGTGAATGCACACATACACACAGTTTATGTGCATGTATTAGAGAGATGTCCTTGATGTGCAAAATTTATTTCATCAAGATTTCAGTGGGAACCAAAAGTTTTATGCTAAATAGGCGTAAAAATCTAAGAATCTCCAAATTTTCTTAAGACTTTTTTGTTAAAAGTCATGTGGAGTCAACTGAATTGCTTTATTTTGATAAAATCAGATTATATATTCCACACAAAGGGTTGAAATAATATCAAAGTGTCAAAAGAAAACATTTTTTAAGTCTCTCTGAAACAAGATTCAAAATGTCACAGGGGAAAAAAAATGTTGAAACAAGCATTCAACTATTTCAATTTGATCATTTCTACATTCTCTTCTGGTTTCCTGTGCGCATGAAAATCAGCCTGTTCCTCTGAAAAGTTTCACTTTCAAAGAAATGGTATATGTGACAGTAACTGCTCTTTTAGAGCACTGGGTAAAATGTTCCTCTTGCGGAGCTCATTTCCCCCTGCCACGGCAGTCGGTGGGTCTGACTCCTGTCCCCAGGAGCACAGCTCTCCCATCCCTCCCACGAGGGAGAAGCAGAAGCTGAATAATTTACAGAAATGGGATTTACTTGGTTTTGGAGCTTGCCTTCATCGGATCACGAGTTGAACAAGCGAGGGTACCCAGCCTCGAGGATCTGCAAAACTCAACTGGGTAGGACCCTGAGCGATCCAATTAAATGAAGATAGATTTAAGTTTGAGTTTGGCCCTGTTTTGAGGGGAAGGCTGGATCAGAGACCTCCAGAGGTCCTTTCCAACCTACATTTTTCTGAGTCTATCAGACAATGAGGTCCATCATGGTCAGATTTCAGTATCTTAATCATCTCAGATGCTAGAAAAAATATTTCTTTGTTCCCAAGATAACTACCCTCCTCACGACAGCCACAATGTGTTTGTGTAACCTTGCCCGGTGTTGCAAGAGCTTATTGCGCTTGAATTTCCCCCTGCTCTCCAGATTTCCTTCCCCCAGGAAATAAACCGGATTCAAACAGGTATTTTCGGTAATGTTTTTGACTGCTTACTAGGACAGATGGCGCTTCCCTTGGCATTACATGCAACTGCTCTTCTGAGTCTAAACACAAGGGAGATCTATCTGGCGTATTTAATTGTTTGCTATCTGAGAGACACCTACTGGAAAGTGCTACCCAGTGCTGGACATCAAAGGATTCTTGTGACATGCCTGATGGCAAGTTACTGCAAGTCACAAGAGAGTAAATTTAGTTGCAGAAAGGGCGAAAGAAGAAATTCAATAAATAAATGGGAAAGAGCAGCCAGGACACCAGCTACCATTTCACAAGTTGAACAAACAAACAGAAAAGGAAAACCACGACACACTGCTAATTAACTACAGGAGGAAAACAATTCTTCCAAGCAGTTTGAGTTTTTACAGTTCTGTACTTCTATCTCTGCTGCAGCTGACAGCATTACACTGACTTGTACATGCTATTAAAGGCCATTAGAGTAAAAATTATGCCTGTAAAAATGACATCTTAAGCTCTCATATTTCTTCCCTCCCAGTGATTCAGCAGCAATTTTCCTCCACTTACATGTCAAAAGATTATATTTTTTTTTTTTTAATTTTTTTTTTTTTTGCTAGCTGCTGCTACCGTGAGTTCCCTTGTGTTCAGAAAGTCGAGCTGGGCTCCTCCTGCCCTACACTGTTATCGGTAACAAGGTTCTGCAACCGGAGTGTGGGTGACAGTTTTGCTGATGGCGAGGGAGGCAGAGAAGCACACCGTCTGCCTTTCCATAGCTCAGCAGGATTTCCATTCAACGGTCCAGAGAGTCAGATAACAGAAATCTGTGTGTGCTAACAGAAGTCTGAAGTCACACCAATTTTTGCAGTAGCTGGTGATTTGATGTATGTGATGGTTTGGGCATTTAAGCAGCTATTTATTCACTGAGGAAAAAGTAATTATATCTTTAAGATTATCAATAGTTTTAGTCAAAACCTGAAATAAAGACATTTTCATATTCTACAGTTCTGCTTCCTTTCAAGCTAGAGCTGTTTTCCTCTGCTCATAAAGAATTTCTGTTACGTACTGGTATGACAGTGTGACGGATGGATATAAAATGTAATACATACACATGATTAATACGATGTCCAAGCTTAATTAAATATTAATTCTTAGTATTATCAGTCAAGACCTGTGTTTCTGCGGTTCCTTGAAAATGTTAACTTCCCTGTTACCTACAGCAGAGCAGGTGATGCGAAACACATCCTCCGCCTCTGTTATGACATTCTTTGCTGAGGGGAAATACACAAATCCCTTCCCGGAGCTGCAGAGCATCCAAGTAGCTCCATAAAGCCAAGGTTATTATAATACTTTTCCTTTCCCACATCAGACATTTGTCACATGAATGAATCAAGTGCTAACATTCTACAGATGGCTCAAAAGAAGAAATCCATAGCTCTTGTGGCCTTACTGATGGCTCTTATGGCCACTGCAAGTATATCTGGCTACTGAGGATTTGTGACCTGCCCAGTGAGGCTTGGTGGCTCTGGGAAACTGCAGTGGCCAGACTGTGTCAAGGAACAAGAATGTGATGCTCCCTGGTCTTCCAGTGGAAGTTCCAGTGATATGGATGTTGGGGGGACCAATTAGTGCCAAGCATATCGATTCCCAAAAGTGAACCTCACGTGTCACGAACACTCTCCCGGCATCTTCAAGGGGATGCAGGTGCACCTCAATCACGCCCATGAAAGCTACAAAAAGCACTCAAGGCTCAGTGACTCAGTGGCCAGATCTGTGGGGCCATTTTCTCCATTTTCCTACGAGCAACACCAGCAGGAGCTGCGGGGGTCACATGGAGGAGCCCATACACAGTGTCCACGAGCTGTAAGAGCAAAACGTTTTATCCTTTCCCAACAGGACTGGCGCTGTGCCCGCCAGCGAGCTCCTCTTTGCAGTCAGTGCTGCACGTAAAACCAGAAAGCAGATATAAACACCTGTACATCAGCAACACATTTGTACCTAACAGCCTTCAGCACTTTGGGTAGAGAAGACATAATATCGCACTCCTCAGCAGCAGGATCATGGACAGCTTGCCTAATGTTAAACTTGCATATATGTGAAGACAGGAGATGGCAGATAAGAGGGAAGCTGTGAAGCGAAAGAGAAAATAGGCAGAAAATGAACCTCAGTTACATTCCTGCCTTGTACAACTGAATGCTGAATCTGCTTTTGTGGAAATGTAAGTGTTGTAAATCATGGGTGTTTGTTGTTGCCATTTTGCCTGTATGAGAAATCCTACGCATGCATGCACACACACGTACACACGCTCCTTGTATCATACCCAGGAAAAAAAATAGAAAAAAGAATTCCTGAAAAGTACATCAACTTTTAAGTGATAACACCTCTAGTTATTGCAAGTTTATTGTTTCTAGGCTCTTATAGATAAGAAAGGAAAGACTGAGACTGAGAAACAGCATTGCACATTGCATTTCAACACGCTGGTGACCTACATCCGACAGCAGCATAACTTAGCTGTGGTCCGTGGCAAGGACGGCTGTTTGTGGCCGCACCTGCCTGCCTGCAACACAATGAGACCCCATTTGCGACAGGGACCTGTGGCCAAGACTGAAATCAAAGGTCCAAGACTCTAGATAACCAGCTGGGCCAATAACGTTAACATACACCAGTTTCTGCGGCTAAAGAGATGCAAGCAGTGACACAGCAGCTGGCGCATCTGGCCACCCCTCAGCCTGGACATCCAAGCGTCTCCTCAAGCCCGTGGCAGTGGAAATGCTGCCCGGGACACATCTCCAGAGAGAAGTCCTGGAGTCTGCAGGATCCTGCAGTCCTGCGCCAGGATCAGTGATGCTCTAACCACACCGCTGCTCTTTCCTTGCCTTCTGGGCGTTACAGAAATAGAATTACTTAGCTGCATTAGGTAATTCCTTGCCCTTGGAGAAAAATTAAAGCATCTCCCTGGTTTGCAATGCAATTTTGTTTGAGCTACAGGTATGTAGACAATACCCTGCAAGAAGCTCCTTAGAAATCACAGACAGACAAATACACACCCACCTTTACCAAACAGACTGGGTCTGTGGGTGGCCCGCATTTAAAACCATTTGGTGTCATGTGCATGTATAAAATTATATACATACCATATGTTTGATCATCACTGGGGCCAAAACGAGCCAAGGAAAATTTACTGAATACTCATCCTGAATAATTTTTTACCCCCCTTAAATAATCTAGAAAAAAAAGCAGACAAGAGGGTGGGAAAACTGTGGGTGCTATTAGCTCTCTAACAAAGTCAGGGTGCAAGAGCCATGTCCATCTGGACCCTGCGCCTGTACCTGTCTGCTGAACCTCGAACGCCGAAGTGGGAACGTTTTTTTTTGTGAGTTCCTAAGGAAAGAGAGGCCAAAGAAACGCAAGAGGGGATGGTCAGACTCCACATCTGCCACCACAGGGGACTCTGCTCCTACCCTGAGCCCGGCAGAGGGGCTCCCAGGGGCTGCCCCCCAGGCAGCCAGCTCAGACGCTGAAGACACTGAACTGCACTGATGGAAAAGTCTTGCGGGTGACAAGGACATTTATTTCAGAAGCTTCTTCTCCTCGCAGGACACAAATTACATCTAAGGATTTGCCTACTTCGAAAAACACCCTTCTGTGTCCTTTTGGAGCTCTATGCCGGTGTGCTCCACAAAACCCCAAACCGAGCGTGGTTTTGCACATTCCTCCTCTTCCTCAGCGACCCCAGGCTGGGCCAGAGCCTTCAGCTGAACCCTGACCAAACGGTGAAGTCTAAGGAGCCAGGATCTCAACTTATTTGTGCCTGTGTGAAATGAAACCAGCGCTACCAGCTTTGCTGATATTTCAGCGAAACCAGATTCTGGCCTCCACATAAACAGATTTTTACATTTTTTTTGAGAGAACAGCTCTTTCTCTTTTCCTTTTTCCCACTGAGCAAATAAGCTATGGTATCTGACTGAGCCAAATAAAACAAAGTTATGCATTGCTGGTCCAGAAAAAAAAATGTCCTAAATTGATTATATCTAACAAAATTAAATTCCTATTAAAAAAACAACGGCCTGCTGGTGTTGAGATAATTACACGGAGAAAAATGCTAAAGAGAACAGTTAATTGGAACTGGATAAATTTAGCTAGTAATACAAACAAACGTATGTTGCCAAACAGAGATAGAAGACTCCTTCATGGTCCCCGTGTGGGTCGGTGTGTGTGGAGGGTTATTGGCAGCAACAGTGGCAAAATGAATTCCCATATTTCTAGAGGGTTTGTAAAGATTAATAAAGGACAGTGCATCCCTCAGGCTGTGCCACGGCCATCTGCTCCGCTATTTTTCTTAATGCTCTCAGACCTGAATTCTGCAAATCCCATGTTAGTTTTCTTGCGGAGCTGAGTGCCGACAGGGATAACTCCGCGGTTACGTGTTGTGTCTCGCAGCCCTCGGGGATGGTCTGCCTTTGCCCTTGCTCAGCCCCTTCCCGTGCCACCTCTCCACTCCTCCACTGAAGTGACTGGCAGCTGTAGGAGATCCGATGTCTTTCCAGCTGAAAAGGGCACGGGGGATTTATGCCCTGGTTCAAAACTATAGCTGGAATTTGTGTCATATAATCAGATTTCTGACTGCCTAATCATTACTTACTGATAGCTATTTAAAACCTAACAAGTCTCCCCACTAATAACCTCCCCCCAGTCCTGGCCAGCTGGCAGATGTTTCTCAGAGCACCGCTGGGCACAGCTACTTTCTCCCCGTCCTTGAGAAAGACACCGTGCTCCCGACCTCGAGCTCCACTGTGGCCCAGACACCCTTTGGCGAGCCAGTTGCTTCCCCCAGCGAAAGAGGTGAGGGTGGAGAGGGATGTGGTGCAGCACCGGGCGCAGGAGGCAGCAGGTGGGGTGGGCAGAGCCAGCGACCACCCAGACCTGGCCACTCCTGTGCCCCCTGCACGGGCTCCCTCCCACCCCAGGAGAGGGCTGCTTCTCCAGAGGGGCTGCCACTGAAGAGCAGCAGAGGTTGGGAGTCTCTAAAAAATCCTCTCTCTCAAGGGATTGTGCTAATTTGATGTCTGAGCAGTACATTAATGTTGATTAATGTTTGTAAATGGCGCAACGAGCATCTGTCACTCTGGTGCTCCAACACTCTTTGGATACATCTGCTTTGCTTTAGCCCTTATTTAGCTGTGATTATGTGGTATGTTTGATTTCCAGTAAGATTAGCGTTGAGTACGCAAACACGCAGTTAGGTCTGTTTTGTGGCGTGTTACATAGCAAATCTGGAGATGTTTCGGACAGGCCAGGCAAATAGCGCACCCAGTGCCCAGCAGGGATGGAGACTTGGAGAAAAGCTTCCCGGGCTGGGACCCAGCCAGGGGAGCTGGAGGAAGCAGAGAGAGGAAGCTGGAGGAAGCCCAAGAATACAGACATTTAAGACCTGTTTGTTTCCCTGGTGGTTTTTTTTTCCCCCCAAGACTTTGGGAAGTAATTGTATTGCAAATTATACTGCAAACATTGGAGAAGAAAATTGCCTTTCCTGACAGGTTAACTGTATTTGGAGACTCTATCATAGCCACTTGGCCTGTTTATATGCAGTGCAATTATTTTTATTGCATGTGCACAAAGAATGGATAGATATGCATAAAACATGCAATAAAGAAATAATTCAAGGCTAAATCTTTCTTTTATATTGGAATACCAAAGAGATGATGAAAAAGCATAACGTAGTGACAGCAAAATTTGGATTCACTGATCCCTGAGGTACCTCTAATACCTGGGAAAAAAACATTTTCAGATAAGACTGTCCCTAAGTCTCTGCAGTGCTTTGCTCTGACGGGTAAGATCAGTTTACCCTGTGGTGATTTCTCCAGATTTTCTCAAATGCCTTTGAGAATTAAAGCCTGAATGCTTTTTTTTTTTTCCCCTCAGAGGCAGTAATGGAAATAGATACAAGATATTATCAGATAGAAGTCTTTTCAAGCAACACTTCCTGAGAATGTTGAACAGAATGACTTTCCAAACTGAGTCCTGACGATTAGATTAACCACCCAATTTCTTTTAAAAAAACCCACAGTTGTATGCCCCGAAATAAAACAGAAGGCAGGAAATACATGAATCACAGAAAAAACACCAGCTAGAAAAAGCATCCTTCCATAAAGTCTGAATGAACAGAAGGGCAACAGCTAGCAAAAATTAAATAAAACAGGAAGCAGTGCTGTCGGTGCTCCTCCAAGCCAGCTGCCAGGACGGGTGAAGCAGCGGTGATGGAGAACAGCTCGACGCTGGGCTGACTCATCCTTCCCTGCACAGAAACCCAGGCATTCAACGGCCTGCTCTGATCTTCTCAGCGCCTTCCACCACTATCTCCTCATCTCTTCTGTCCGCTTAACACTGTTTGGGAGTCAGTTCTCCCTGAGGAAAAAAACACAACCCCCAAACGACCAAAACTTCTCACAGAAGTTCAAGTTTCTGCCAGCAACCTTTAAAGCCTAGGTCTGACGCTTGGCAGACAAGAGGGGGAAAGAAAGACATGTTGCTCTTACTCGTATCAGAGTGAGTATTTTGAGCTGACCTGAAAGTTGCTTGGAGATGACTGCAGAATCCCGCAAAAAATAAACTGTCTGGAAGTCTTTTCAAATCTGAGCTAATGTTTGCACAGGACAAGGGAGAGATACACTTTGAAAGCCTGTAGTCCAAGTCCCAAAAGGAAAATTTGGGGCAGCAGTTGGAAATTAGGAGACTGCTAGCCCGTTAAATCCCTGCTGTGAACAGCATGTGTTGGGTACGCTGTCATTTGGGTTAGCGGATGGTTATTCTGTCAAGTCATTAATCTCTATTAGACTGCGCTGTCAGGTACCCGCATTTTAACCAAGAATGCACCAGGAACAGCACAACTTTTTGACTTCAGTCTGCAAAAGGAAAAGGATTTTAAAAAGTGGCAGTGCTCAAGAAATAGGTGGAACTTAGACAATTTTTGTACTCGTATCTATTAAAACGTGACTAAAATCTGGATATTTTCACTTTTCATCTCTAGGACAGAAGTGAAGTGAGGTCGAAATTTTCTCTTTGCCCTTCTCAGGATGATGACAGACCAGAACACACCTGGAAGTGATGCTCCCAGGTCAGCCACAGCAAGGGGCTGGCACATCGCAAAGGAGAAAAAGGCAGATTTAAAAGGTGGGGTTCAGCCTTCTTTTGTTGTGAAAAATGCATCTTTTATTCTGTATCCACCACTCTACCCAAGCTCTGTTGAAAATCCCTGTTGTCCTGCTTGCCGAGGAGGTTTGGAACAGCAGCCAAATTCATGGCAGCAAAAGTGAGTTAATCTCTGCGAAAAGGACACGGGAGTGAAGGGGGACCGTCAGTGGCTCCAGGTGACCTGCAGCAGGGTACGGCACAAGTGTGATATCCCCCTCAATGCGGCAAGGAAGGGACCATGGCACATCTGTAGGGATGAGGTAAGGGCCAAAATCAAAACATTCTCCCTGTCTTCTTCCACCCAAACACCTCCCCTGAGAGACGGAGAGAAGGTCCTCATGTTTCATTTCAATTGGAAAATGGCTTATTAAACAGGCCCAGCAGGAAAAAAAATTCATGTCCTTGGTCTTTCTGAATGCCTAGGTCCGACAGTGTTGCTAGGTAAGTGGCATCAGGTTTTGGATCTGCAAGCATCAAGGTCTGCTGCTTGCATGGTGGAGAGTAATTGCGTTTATACATGATGTTTCCTGATTTACCTAATCAGGCTGCCAGACCATGCCAGTGAGCAAGCACTGCAGAAATGTAAAATAACATATACAGTGGCCGTTCAGGAAGAAAGGAAGTCTTTTAATAGACTGTTTGGGACACGAAAGAACTCATGACTTAGCACAGAAATTCCCAGTCAGGTTAGGACTGTTGCTGTGCTCGAGGACGATGTCCAGGTGGAGGTTAAACAACTTCAGCGATGGTTACAGTACCCTACTGGTGTCCTACTAAGTTGTATTTTGAAAATCATGTTAATAAGTCAGTCAATCAATCGGAGGAAGAAATACAACATTAAGAGAGGAAGATGACTAGGGGCTGACCCACCTCCATAACATTTTCATTGACAGCAGTAAATGACGGTCCAGTGCTACAGGAGGCACCTTGGTCTGCCTCGAGCACCGTGGTGGGTAGTCTGAACTTGACATTTGGTCCTGGGAGAACCCAGAAGCCTGTAGTCTTGGGACTCGATCAGATTCCTACTGAGGTGTCTGATCAAACAGCAAGTGATGAAAGCCACGCAGTTGACTTGGGATTCTCCCCTTCACATGAGACAGAGAGATCTCGGGCTTTCTCTTTCAGCTGACACTCACTACCAGCAAACACAGACATAACTGTGCCTTCTTGCACAGGGAGAAGAAATATAGCTTTTGAAACGTCTAAGATGAAATCCTGGCTTTTTTCATGTCAGTGGCAAAGCTCCAAATGATTACCCACGGAGTCAAAATAGCATCCAAGAGGAACTTCTACAGCAAGACTGAATGGCTAGGAGAGCTATATATGCTCTGCAGAGATCAGATGATAGAGAAAAGTTTCTATGGCAAATTCGAGTGCCTTTGGAGAGCAGCAGCCTGCCTCGGGGATGTTGCTGTTAGTGCTCCGCTAATGGTGCGGGGTGTGGTGGTCACTGCTCTAACAAGCACTCAGTAAAGCCATTTCGAGAAGAGAATCAAGAAAATCACAGAACCAGAGAATTACCTAAAATTTAGATCAGTTCTGCAGCTAGTCTGCAGAGGCGTCATTCTTCAGCCTGAAAGCACCAAGCAAACGATAAAGGCTGCGATAATTACCCCTGTCAGGCCGCATCCATCCACCAGCTTGGAGAACCTTTTCTCTCTCCCTGCCTGAGAGCGAAGAACGGCACACGCAAAAGAGCATTTGTGTCTCCTGAAATAATTCCCTGACAACTGGCAATTTCAGGTCAAAAATTGCCACTGTGTTTGTGCATCCCAGACAGTGCAGCTCTGCTCCCTCACCCCTGAACCTGCAGAGGTTTTCAGCACACCCATTAACGAATTCATCCTCAGCTTCTTTTCAAGCAATTTGGCTGCTGTTTAGTCTAACGTGGCCAATACTGGGGGGATGGCAAATATTGGGGCATTTCTCTCTGTCAGTGCATTCATGAGGAAAAAGTTTACAGGCATTTTCTGAAAGATTTTTTTTTTTTTTTTTTTTTTGCTGTGACACTTAAGATCATCTCCAGCTCTTGGGACCTTCAAATTCAGAGCTCTGAACACTTTCTTTTGATCAGATTGGTGGACGTGGGGTTTTTTTTAGCCAGTGTGTGTTTGTGTGTGCATTTTTCATTCTACTTCAAAGAATCTTTTTAATCCTGAAGATATAGGAAGAATGTTTCTGTACCAGCAACAGGTTCAAATACACACCCAGTAAGCTGAAATCTTTAAAAGCTTCTTTTTCGCAATTTTATCGCAGAAGGCTGAGCCACTTAAATGGAGCGATGCTGATACAGGGCTCCTTCAAGCGCAGTGCCCGTCACCCTCAGACCCCAGTGCAGGGGGTGCTGCACCTTCCCCAGACCTCTTCAGAACAAATGTGGGACAAGCTTGGAGAATTAGTTTCCTCCAAAACGCGGTTACAGCTCCTGCTTTCTTTCAAGACAGCCATTCTCCTGTGTCATATTCTCATGATTAAAATATTGGCTTGGGATGGGGGGATGGAGTGGGGGTCCCCAGAGTCAGCTCCCCATTTCCCTCTCTCCAAAAGAAGGGGAATCATCTCTGCGTGTCTGTAGGCAGCGACCCTCACCCACTGCTACGGCAGCCCCGCATATGGCACAGAGAATTCAAGACTCCCTGGGCAGAGAATAAAAGAGGAGAGAAGGTAGAGCAGAGCTGTTAGTCCTCCCCAGGTGTTCGCACTCTGCTCTATTTCATTTACTACAGAATAATCTAATCCATCTCATTTTAGGGATGTTTTTTTTTTTTTTTTTGGTTGGGTTTTTTCTTCCATTTCCAGTTCCTTCTACTGAGCTGAGTGTTTGCAAACTGCCTCCGGTCTGTTTATAGAAAGAAAATCTTCCTGTATAAAGCTGATCTCTGTTCTGCATCCCCAGAACGTTAACTCTGAGCCACGCATTTCGACAGTCACAGAGCCAAGGCTGCCCCCAGCCCCTTCGCCACCCCAGACAAGGCTGTCCCAGGAGCGCGGGGACCGAGGGGGACAGGCGGCGGGAGCAAGACGCGACAACATGGTGGGGGTCTGCAAGAGGGTGGCACAGGCAGGAGAAAGGGGGGAGTTTCCCTTCTGTGCACCCCATGCAGCAGGTTCCTCATCCCCTGCGGGTGTCAGAAATGAGGGGGTGAAGGGGAGGGGGGAAAACAGTATTTTCCCTGCATGTCCCTTTCTCTGCACAACCCTCTATGTTTAATTAAAAGCCTGGAGAACAAAACTCCAACATTTTATATAACAAGGCCACATCCAGAGCACAGTGCCTAACATCTGCTTTACTGGTAATTGGCTCAAAGTAGCAGTTTGTCAATGGTTTTAAGATAATGAGCTCCCTATTTGTGTTCCAGCCATCTAAACTTCCAGATAAGGACAAGAGCTGTAGCTATTACGCGTCAGCTCCTCTCTGGGCGCAATACTGCGTGTGCCGGTGCCCCTCTCTCCCACAATAAAGGAGTGCTGCCCATCAAGGGAGAAGTTAACGAAGTATCTTTTGAAGTCTGGCTGGGTGCAGACTCTGGATGAAAGATGCCATTTAAATGCCAATTGTCGTGATGATGAGAACGGTTGTGGTTATTTTGGCCATATTAGTAATGCTAAGTAATAGTATTTTAAAAGGTATTGAAATCTCTGCACAGAACTCAAATGAAAGCTCTAAGTATTGCTCATTAGAATAGCCGGTCAAGACGTTTTCTTCTAAGTATTTATCCTGTGAAAAATTCTTGCTATTCTGTATGGAAAGCACTGCGGTCTACCCCAAAAAACTGCAGACAACAGTAAATGAGAATTGTTTGCCACAAACTATTTAGGATTTTGGCTTCATTTTAATTTTGCAAGAAAAGTTTAAAAGAAAATAAAGTTTTCAGGATCTCCCACAAAGCCTATGCACCCTTTTCACCAGCTTTATCTACCTCCTGGTTAGCCTTCATTAGCGGAGACGTGCAAATGAATGCCTTAGAAAAACAGCCCATAAAATTGCGGTGGGGGAAGCAGTTGCCCTTTCTATTTTTCTCCCTATAATGTATTAATATATGTCACAACGTGTCATTTAGGAATACCGTTTTCATCTGCCTGCATGGCTGCTAGCGGCAGGAGGAACAGTTCTGATAGCACTTGAAAAGATACGTCAAATATTTTTTTGACAGAAGAGAGAAAGCCAGATAATCCAGCGTTTCGGTTCCTGGGAAGACAGGGCTCAGCACAGCACATCAAGCCTCGCACCAGCCAAGGCTTCCCTGCCGCCCCTGGCAGCCAGCAGACCCTGACAGCAACGTCCCTGCTAAAACAACGTCCTGTGCGCGATGCACCTCCTCCTGGTTTTTTTTCTTTCGAAAGAAAAGGCGTCTTTTCTTCTCTTTGGTGAAAAAACTGTGCCGCATCTGATCAGTAAAGCAAACAGAGCTGTGCTGCAAAGCATCTGAGAACCTGGCTTGCTCTATCGATATAAACATCATTCCTTTCAAAGTTTTCCTACACCGATAAGGATTCAGAGACCTCTCTCCAAAATCAGCTACCAAGAGAGATTTATTGCTCTATTGTTCCCACCAGGTTCATTTTCGCCCCTTGGCTACTGCTGACAAGCAACAACACCGAAGAAACTTAAAGCACCTACAATCATTCTCTATGCTCCTCTGTTCATACCTGTCCAGCGAGATACAGCAGAGGTGCAGGATTGACGCTGTGGTGAGCAGCACATCGAGGGATGTTCGGACCAGGCAGAACATCTCTCCATAGATCCAGTTGTCCTGAACCAACTCAATGGCTCCAAACGGCATCACCAGCACTGACACCAGCAGGTCCGCAAAGGCAAGGGAAACAATGAAATAATTGGTCTTGATTTTCCTGCAAGACAGATCACAAAATTAGGGTGTGATAGTTTCGGTCCAGCATCCTCTACATGTGGACCGAGATTTCAGCTTGTGTTTGGGTCTGATTTGCCCCATCACACTGAAAGGTCCTCTCTAATGTACTCCTCACTTTATATTGTTACCCCGAGCTTGTTCCTGTTTTTCACAGCTAAATATCCACCATGTTGCCTGCATAAATGCATCTTACTGCTCACGCAGAAGAGGCAAATGGATGCTCACAGGCCTCTGCATGGGGCTCAGCCTCACAGCTTGCATCAGAGAGTTTAGAGTGGAGGAGGGGGATTTTATTTTAACTTGTAAATTGAGAAAATCCTTCCAGAAAGCACTGAGAAGAATCTAGACTGAAGCTGTAATTTCAACTTGAAGAGCACTTTTTAAATCATAACAATAAAATAGAATTAAATCCATTAAAAATCCCACGCAGAATATGAATAGAGGCTGTTGAATATCTCACTCTGCTCCTGAGGCTGGTCTGACAACTCCCAGGGGTAGCAGCAAGCCTCGAGGCGGGAGTTTTGCCTGTGACCGCCCCAAATCACTGGCAGCATTTGCCAAGCTGTGGCAGAGCAGCACAACTGCAACAGGACCTTGATATGTGTGGTTTTTTGATGGGCTTGTTAGGAAATTTGAGATGGAAAAGGGGTAGAGGCCAACCTGTTTTTCCAAGGAATTGCTGCTTAGATCTATTTTTCACTGATTTATCTGCTTTTTCACACTGAGAGTGCTAAAAACGTAGAGGATGGATACTAAAGTGATCCGAGTGGGGATGCACTGAGGCCAGTGTGAAGGTCTGACATTGTGGTGGTGCAACACCCGGCCAGAAAAACCCTTCATCGCGGCAGTTTATGCCCTCAACTGGGGGCACGGGGCTTTTTAGGTGGGGATTTTCCCCTGTGCCTCTCCGCAGAAGGGCAGCGGGTGGCTGGGTGGGCTCACCTGAGCTGCCTGTCCCGGCACACGGCCACCATCACCAGCAGGTTCCCCAGGATGGCCATCAGTATAACGGCGGAGATGAAGGTGAGCAGCACGATCTTCTCCGCTACGCCGAAGCCCTCACTCGAACTGGGGAGCACACAGAAAAAAAAAAAAAAAAGAGAGAAAAGGAAAGAAAAGAAGGTGCAGCTGCACTGGCTGGGAGGGGATCGCCCGGGCAATGCCGAGGTGCCAGGCAGAAGCGCTTGTTTTGGCAAACGCGAGAGCAGCATCCCCACCACCGGTGCCGCGAGGCTGCCTTCCCACCCGGAGCATTAACAAATTGCATTTCATATTTATGGGGAAAGCTGTGAGGCAGCGGAAAGGCCGCAGGCGGAGGTTACCTGCAGCCCCCGTGGCCACCCAGGTCTGCCAGGGGTGGAGAAGCCAACGCGTACGGTGGAGGAGCCCGTTACTGAGATCTGGAGTGAACTGTGCGTGATTTCTGAAAGTCCCTTCCAATCCAGAGCCTCTGGCTGAACACATTTGCATTCTCTTTTCACCCCCAAAAATAATATCATCTTCTATGCAGAAGTATTTTGGTTTTCTTTCCTTTTGTTTTTCTATTTTTTCCCAAGGGTTTCCTCAAGATGAGCATTTTACATCTTGAATTTTGAAACCTTGTGCATAATCTTTTCCCTTGTTCTCTCTTCCCTTCACTTTATGCCACAAAACAAGAGGCAGTCTGGCTTTTTTTTTTTTCTTTTTCACTTGATAACTTGCCTAGAATTTGGGAAGAGAAAATAAATTTTTTTTAAAAGGAAGCACCCAATTCCTCCCTACCCTGACAGCAATAATTTCTTTTAGTTAATGAAGAGAATGAAAAAGAAAAGGAAGAATAACATTAAAACACAGTGTTGGACATATTCTAAGTCTGCATTTCTACAAATATCTTGTTAAATGCTTAAAAAAAAGAGTGGGTTTTTTTTTCGGAGCCTGCAAAGCAGGAAGGTAATATACAGATGCAGTAAATAGTGTTCAGTTCCTCATAAAACTGGTCGTATTACAAAATTTTGAGCCACTTTTCCTTTAAAGCTATTTCTAATTATTTATCCAGAACAAAATACACCCTAAACCTTTGCCTGCTTTCCCTATTACGTTATGTGGATGAGAACGGGTGTTGGTTCGTGTTATCAAGTGTGGCTAGAAATAAACTGGCATTAAGAGCAGCAGTTGACACTAATTCATCAGGGAAATTTCTTCACAGCGTACGGAGCTGGCATTCGGCACCCAGGATTAACGTTGTGAGATTGTTCAGGTAATTGGAAAATTGAACTGTTATTCTCTTTTACTTTGACTTCCGCTGGGGTCACTTTTACTTACTAAACACATTGCAGACTTTTACACTTTATCTCACTGAATTCTCCTGATTTTGGCAAAGCTAAAAATGATTAGAGGCTGCTGAAGTCCTGCCTCCGCTACCTGTGCCGTGTTAATAAGCTTCTAGCAACTGACTTCACCCAGAGCCTGCACTGCGGAACATCCACTTAATCACGATCTCCATTTTTGGCCCTAAAAACGATACCACTTCGAGTATGACTTTTTTGCCCACTACCAGACACAGCAGTGGGTCAGGTCGCAGCCTGCTCAACTTGGAATTTTCATATTGGTTAGGAACAATATCTTAGGAATTCCTTGATTTTCAATGTTCTACAAGGAAATACATCACCTGGTATAGGTTCACCCTGATGGGAGAGGATGTTTATGAGCAAATAAAGAAAAGGAAAGGAGATGCCCTGGACACGAACTAGTTTCATAGAAAAACTCAACACTAGGCAGACATATGAAGGCTCAAAACCAAGTGCAATTATCTGGCTACAATAAGAAAGAGGTCCAAGCAAACTGCATATTCTAGCTTCATAAATGTATGTCCATATGCCAAGTAGGGCTTTCTCACCTGTGAGAGCACAGGTAGCTTTTAATTCCAGATAACCTCCCGTGTTAAAACTAAGAGATTAATAAATGTCACACAGAGTGGGCAGTTGGGTGTATCCAGACGCTGACAGACATGCGTCCCTCTGGAGGTGGGTTGTTGGGGTACCAGTGGGCCAGGAGAGGGGGTACGGGTGGCTCAGGACGAAGGGTACCCGCTAAGGAAGCGGGCTTTGTCCTGTGCTGGAATGAATGATCCCAGCCCAGAGGCAAAGGCACCACTGCTTCTTTTGCCCTGCCGTTTTTGTGGCAGTGTCAGTAAATCCACTCCTGCTTAACGTAGGAAGGTCTCTGGGGTTACACTGAAGGGGTCAGATATAGCCACGGGTCTTCATCCACCCAGACACTTATTTTTCTGCAAGCCAATTATAGATGCTAAGATAGGAGAAAGGCTAATCAAGATGTGTTTTTATTTAGCACCTGAAAGAGTTTGTGCTTAATTAAAAAGAGTCGTCTACTGAATTTAGCACAACTTCAATGACGGCAATTAAGGCTCCAAGAAGCTGGTAGCGCTGGACAAATCCTTCCGTGCATTCAGAAATGTTGACAAGGCTCTGTCTGAACTAAATGTGGCTTTCCCAGTTTTTATGGGAGAGCACCGCTTCCTGACACCTTGGGTCATTAGTAATTGGACAACTCTTGCAACGAGTGGATTTTGTGTCTGCAGTTCTTGCAATTACACTGCAATTGCTGCCTGCAATTTGCCTACACTGGTCCAGTCATACTTCCTCCCATCTGACAGAAAAAAATCCCTATCGATCAAAAGGATCTGCCTCATCCATCGTTCTGTCTGACAGTGGCCCGTAGGAGATGAAACGCCTACATGCATATAGCAGCGCCTCCCTTGCTGCAAAGGTCAGTGTCACAGCGTGCTTGTGTTTAACAGCTTTTGGTGGATTTCTTTGCGTTCCTCTCTCTGGACTCGTCCTCAAACTCTCAGGGCACAGTGAACACTGTCTCGGGCAGCTTTCCTCCTTGGTCTCATAATAACAAGCTAAATGCAAAATCAAGCAAATGACATCAGTTTTTGCGCGTCTCAATCTCCAGTGACCACCCCAAACTGCAGACAGAGATTCTTCCCTCAAAACTAAAGGTAATTGTCATCTAATTCCTTACTGTAACACCAAAATCCCAAGCCACCCTACAGAACTGGTCACTGGCGACATGGCTGCTCCTAGAGTAGGATGTCACTCATAGAATCATAGAATTGTTGAGGTTGGAAGGGACCTTTAAGATCATCGAGTCCAACCTTTAGCCTACCCTGACAAGAGCCACTTCTAAACCATGTCCCTCAGTGCCCCATCTACCCTTTTTTTAAACACCTCCAGAGATGGTGAATCCACCACCTCCCTGGGCAGCCTATTCCAATGTTTAATAACCCTTTCAGTGAAAAAATGTCTCCTAATATCTAATCTAAACCTCCCCTGACGTAACTTGAACCCGTTTCCCCTCGTCCTATCACTCCTTCCCTCTCTCCCATCCATCTCCACATACATCCGACCTGAAAGACCTCATTTTCCCCAGAAGCCAAGCCCAGCCTTGGAGATTTTGGGAGGCAGGAAGCTGGGAGCTGCTGACACATGAACCCGCACTGCAGCAAAGTCCTGTGGAGAAGGATGAGCACACAGGAGCTGGTCCTTCCCCGTGGGCACCATGCACAGTGGGATGCACAAGGCGATTCTCCTCTGCTGCAGCCACACACACCACTCTGGGCCCACCACTTGCCCTCCTCAAGGCCCACCACTTGCCTGCAGATGGCTCCTGCATGGCTGGGGAAGGTCAGACACTTCCCAAACATCAGCATTTTGAGTACAACTGAATGCCAGAGCCTTCATTAATAATATCCATCAGCAGAAGACAGAAATTAAAAGGAAATGGCAAAGAAACATCTTCAAAGGCAGGTCTCAGGCACAGGCCTGCTAGCTGGGTACTGGGAGGGACGAAAAGCCTCAGAAACAATGGGGATGCCGGGATCAAAGGCACCTTCACTGCTGAGCTGTAATTTTACCTGTCTAAATAATCCCTCACAATAGGCTAACATTGCTCCGTGGCTGCATCTGTGAGACAAAATGTCAAACCGCACTGCATAGCGCCGTACAAAAGATGTTCCTTCTCCTCCAGTGCAAGCATGGCAGCGCACGCACGCTGGCACGGTGCTAAAGAGGATGATGATGGTTTCATTTACACAGAGCCAGGCCAAGTTAGATTTATACTTTGTCTTATCGAGCTTTGCCCATCCTTCTGCTGTTCCTAAACAATTCTCATCACTGCGTTAATTGAGCACCTTGCATCCGCACTCTGCGGCAAGTACAGAGGGGAGAGACACCTCCCTCGACCCCGAGCCCTGCCGGGGGGGTCTGCTGGCCATCGGCCGCCGACGGGGCTTCTCCCTCCACCACGCACTGCATTGGGAGGGGGGCTGGCGACCGAGTCTGCTGGCTCTTTTTTAGGGGAATCTCCGGGATTTTGAGGCTGTCTGCTGAGAGATCCCCACCCCCTCCAGGGATGCTGGCTCTCAGGCTGTGCTGCCCAGGGAAAGGCAGCTGGTGTCAGGGTGCCCTGAGGCCTCATCCCTAGGAGGGAGGTGCAGAGGAGTGAAACTTTGCGATTTGTCCTGTTCCTTGAATAACTACTCTGATCCTCAAGGCAATCCTCTCATTTGGGCTCGTGAAGAAGTACAGGGACCATAACAGCAGCTGAAGACTTAGATCTGCCCTATGCTGTCAGATGCCTTCTTCAGTGAACAAGCTTATTGCCCAGTACAGAGACCTCCATCCCTTCCAGCCTCATCAGCTGCAAAGAGCTGTGCGAGAGAACAGATGCCAAAGAGAACTACCCACCTTAGGTCTTGTTGGTGCACAGAGATTTTGAGTTTTGCTCATCAAAACAATCTCTGGAAATGCCAAAGGAGGCCAGCACTGAGCCACATTTCACCAGATGTTGCCCTGCTTGAAGACTGAGGGCTTCAGCTTCAGCCAGGAAGCAGGGCAATGTATTAAGCCCACATTTCCCATCTGGTGTACAAAGGCAACCCTGCCCTAAAAGCAGTGGCATCCTGGTCTGCATCATTTGACTTGGCTGGCCACAGCCCAGGGCTCTGAACAGAAACACCGGCACACTTAGCTATGGAGCATTTGCTGTGATAATAGTTTCGGAAGCATTTAGGCGATCTCTCCAAAGAGTTTTTCTCTCGTGCCATGTTGCATTGCTCCCCTGGGAAACATTAAATAGGCATATGCATCCCTGGGGGCACAGGAAGGATGTTCACCTGGGGTACATCTGCCTTTTGAATAATCTATCATCAAGTAGGAATATTTGTTAATTATTCAGTCTCAGTAATTCAAAGATGTTAATAATGGAAGAAGTGGATATTGCTTTAAATTAAAATCAATGGTTTGCATAACATCTTTGATCAAAGCTGAGTGCTCTGGCTTCCAAGCATGCTTCCCCGTTTAATAAAGCAGAGATTGATGGGTTTGCTATTATGAGGAAATGAGATTCAGACAAAATGATTGTTGGTTAGTAGGAATATAGAAATCATTTAACGAAAAAGGTGAAATACTGATGTGGAATGAATTCTTAAAACCCATATATGGACATATTTAAAAGGCTCTTCTGTATAGTCATTAATGCGAAGGAAAAAAAAGTGTAATTATTTTTTCAAGCTCAATTTCTACTTTCCTGTAAACACCGCAACTTTTCTAAATGACCTCAAGCGCTTTTGCATATTTTATGCAGCAATTAAACTGCATAGATCAGTCCTGTTGGTAAGACCACGCACACTGCTCCTCTGGTTTTCGTTACACATGCGACACCCTGACCTCCCTGCCACTGCACTGGGAAAAAACCACTAATAATCAGCTCAGCGCTGAGAGCACCGCAGGCACTGCACAGACACTCCTGCGGGAGCCAGAGAGATGGAGAGGGGAGGAAGGGTTGAATAAAGACGACTTTGGTTTTGGGGGCAGAGGAGCGCAGCTGATACAAAGGAGGCTGGATGGCCCATTTCCAAACGGGAGAGGAATAACGCTGCCCACAGAGCCAACCTGAAGCATCTCCTGGAGGAAGCCAGAGACCATAACGAGCACTTCATAACAAGGGACATGCATAATTCTCACTGAAGAAGACATCAGTGAGCAGCAGTAGCCTAGAAAAGAGCTTTTTTTTTTTTTTTTCTTTATTTCAGTGGCTTCAGTGTATGGGGAATACATGGAAGAGTCGGTCCTCTGTTTTCAACTATGCCACGGCTTTTCCCTGTGTAACTCTAGCTGACATGACATTTCATGTAGGTCTTTAACTACAAATAAGCTGTCATTTGCCTCTCCTCCTTTCTACTCCCCTGATTATTCCTAGGCATAAAAGCAGAGGCTGAGTGTTAAACTCTTAAAAACCAAGTTACGTTATTTTATGAGTAAACCTAACAACGCGTGTCTCAGTATAGAGACTTAACAATAGAGAAGATATTATTTGATCTATGGCTTTCTAGCTGTTACCCTATTCTTTTCTACTGCCACCTAAAAATATCAATCAGAAGTCAGCATTAATCCAGAAGCATATAATTTCTTTTAATGCCTTCAAATGCTACACTGCCTGCGCCGCTTCGCCTTAGACTGTGCAGATGGCAGGACAACTTCTAACAGATTCAAATCAATTATGTACTTCACTTCTGTTTTAGAAACAGATTGAAATTAATTAAAGTATTGACAAGCCAGAAATAAACAGCATTCTACGTATCAAAATAACTTAGTCATATGATTAGTTTATTTGAGTGCTTTTTTTTTTTTTTTAACCAAACTGCATCGGTGAGGTGGGTGGAAAGGGACCAAGTTTTCTCCTTTTATGCTGGTTTGAACCTCAGAAACTTTCTACAAACTGGTGTGGAACTGAAAACGCACCACACTGCTGCAAACAGCAGCAGCCCAAGTAGGATCATGAATGATGAAACGAGGACTTCAGGCCACCTCCTCCTGGACAAAACTACCGATAACATCACTGATTCTGCACCTCCGCTCCACGTATCTCCTGGAGGCTGAATGCTAGAGTGCTTCAGAGAATTAAGTGTTTTAAGCAGCTGATAATACTGATTAAAATCAATTGTCAAGATGAAGCAAAGAAGACAGGCTATTTAAATGTTTTAAAAATTGCCGTGTGTAGGCTGTGCAGTCAATCAGTATGTGCGAGGAGCGCTCTCCCATGCGGGAGCGTGCTGGAGCTGCCAGACGCTGGGGGACCTCAGGAGACACCGCGGCCACAGCAATGGCTCCAGTTCTGCAGGGACCTCAGGCTTTGAGACTGCCCGGGTTCGGGCAGACAGGCAAGGCGGGAGAGGTGCCAAGTAACAAACCCAGAAAAACCCTGAGCTCTCTGCTGGTCCATACAATATCCTTAGCTTACACCAGCAAAAGTTCTTGCCTTTTCTAGATGGAAACTGGATCTGAGGCTGAAAACTGATCCTGCGCAATGCGCTGCTTTATCATGATCTTCATAGATGAAGGTCTAAGACCTCAAGAGAGAGAGAGCAGTTTGCAGTTATATGGGAAACGTGCGACAGAGGTAGGAAACAAACGCAGACCTGGTGACCCTCCAGGCACTGCCTAAATTTAGGACCTCTCCCCTTGCAGGGAAGTTAGATGGGTGCAGCAGCCACATCCATCTCTACTGTTCATACAATGAAGGATGAAACCCTGGCTCTGCTCTTTCCCAAGCAGCAGATCAAGTGTTAGGTAGTTTACCCCTACATATGACAGGATATTGCTGCAAGGCTGATGCACGTAAGTACGATCCTTAAAAACCATTAGACTGCCACCTAAAATATAAGCTAAAATTAACTTATGGAATTAGCATTCAATTAAGCTCACGGTATTTACATGGAGGAAGGGCAGCTGCTGCAGTTCCTCTGTTTGGGATCCACTAACGATGACTGCAGGAGAGCCCTTGTGCAAAGCCCCGTGCAATCCCAAATGGCAATCTTACACATCCACCTGGAGTTTGCAGGACCTTGGCACTGTGTTTTGTTCCTTACAATGTATTTCCAAGTTTTTAAATGTGGCTCCCAATGACCCACCCTTCGCATGCCAAATATTCCCCTTTTATTTTCACATAAACATAACACTACTTTTTGGATATACAGGGTCTACTTATTTTAATGAGGGTACCAAATATTCCACAGCTATAAAAAAAAAAAAAAATCAGATCTCTGCCTTAGGCATAGGTAGGATTTTAGGCACACTACAAAGTGCAGCAGAGATGTTGTAACCATCATTTCTCCTTTGCAAATGCTGAATAAAACCCAAGATCAAACATGCCTTTAATCAGAAACGTCTTGATCAGTTCCTAATTATAATTGTTCCTCAGAAGTAAGCCCACTGCATCTACCAAACTATACGTCAGTTTAATGAAGAACAGACGATGATGAAAGAAACACAAAAGTAAACCTGACTTTTGGTGTATGTTCCATCTTAATAATGCGATTATCCTCTACTTTCCAGATAAGTGGCTCTTGCCTACCTCATGCCACACAGAAGTCTTAAACAGAGCGGGCTGTACGTTCAAATGACAGATGCAGCAGAGCTATGCTCAGGAGATCTGATTGAACAAAGCACCTTATTTCCCAGCAGCATTTACATTAATTATCATTCACTTTACTTCTATATTCCATAAATGTTGAAGACAGAGTCTAGCATGTACTTTGGAACAAGAATGTTTGTAATTCAGTTATTATACAGAAGAGTTTTTCTTTGCAGAGACATAAGCGACATCACCATTACACGTACAGCTAGCTCAAATTTCTCTCATCCGTTTAGAAACAGGGAGTAACTCGATGCAGGTCTGTGACATAACCTCCTCTGGCATGGGAGCGAGCTGGAAAAATCAAGGTTTAGACTTGTGCTAAACATACTTGGAGCACCCAGGTTTCTCACAGAAATCTGTGTGATGCCTCCTACAATAACTAGGCGCGAACCTGGGGTGCACTGAGACTGATCACGCACAGCCTGCTACTCTTCAAAAGCCAGCTGCCGCTCCTGGGCTAAAAGTATTTGCTCCCCTGTCTTATTATAGTGAAAAAGTAAGTCCTGCCCTGTCCTGTCCACACACATTTGTTTCCCCAAAGATAACTCATTACCAAAACCACCATAATGGCAGCTCTTAGTCTTTACTGGTATTCCCGTACCGAGTTCTCATTTTCAAACCAGAGAAAACCTTTGTTCCCATCTTTGCCAAAAGCCTAGAAGTTGCAAGACCTTTGAATCAAAAAGCGTGAAGGTCCTGCCCTGCTCTTGCAGGCAGTATTTGCAGCCAGGGAAATAATAAATGAGACTCATTCAGTCAAGATGAGAAGCGTCCTGGCATCAGGCTGTATATTAAAATATCCAGGCTGTGGACTTTTCCCAGTGCTTGTTTGCACCTCGGACAATAAAAGACAAATGCAGCTATTGGCTGTGCGACTTCTATATTTCCTGGATAGTTTCCCAGTTTCAAGAATCTAGAGGAATGAAAGAGCTTCTTGTTGTTACCCCTGCTAATGGAAGACTTGGCACTGACAAGATAATACACTGATTTCTAGAATACATTTTCTTTGAGACACCCCCAGACACCCCGTGTGGTTCTGAGCCACACAAAACCAGTTCCCAGCTTGTTTATTACGAAACCATAGGAAGAGGTACTTTCACTTCTTTTTTGAAAGCAGCATAGGACTGTACATCCCAAGGAGGTTTTTTTAAGGCACAGCATGGTGGAGTTCATCTGTTCAGCTCCCAAGGTGTGCACCCCTTGAAGTATCCGAGTGATTGCCTTGTGATTGCCCCAGGGAATGGTGTGTCTCCTTAGTCCCTTCTCCAGTGCCACGATTTATGAACTGCCCGACCAGTTTGCTGTACCCTGACACAAAACACACCAGTCAAGCGGAATAAAAGTCATCTTAGAGATATTATGTGTTTCCAGCTCTGCTACCTCAATTTGAGCTTTACCATAAAGACCAGAGCTTGGTAAAGCTAATTCCAGAGGTTGTAGCCAGAAACCTTCACCCCCAGAGCGCGTGTTCATCACCTCACTCTGTGCGAACCTGAGTTTTGTATTTAGGCTCCAGATAGGTGTCTCCTTTCTAAGCAAGGACACGGCAACTCCTTGATTCAAGAACAAAGCTCTTAAGTTTCTTGTTTTATTTAAACCTCCTCCTATGTCCCCAGCTAAGCGCATGTTCTGAATACTCCCCACAAAAGCCGCATCACATTTCTCACTTCAAATAAACAAGCAAGGATATCAACCTGGGCAAGCAGCAGGACAGAGGAAAAGCAAACAGTTGGGACTGCTCTGTAGATGGTGAGTGCAGACACTCGGCTCAGACACAACCCAGATCCCACCCAGGAGTCGCTACCAGCACATTTCTCTGAGGCCAGCATCAGAAGCTCTGGAAGTGTTTGTTCATTTGTGATTTCCTTTGGCTAACAAGTACAAGAGCTTCCAGGAGGAACGTCTCACTGTGCTCGTCTGCAGAAGCCCTTGACAAAGATTCCTAGAAACAGCCATTCCTGGAGGTGAGAGCAGTGCAAAGGGAGAGACCTTCTTCCCCACAAGGGAGTGAGTGACATGACCTAGAGGTTTCTTGATGGCATCAGCTACGGACTCTCCACTCACAGGTCCTACAAACTTCAAGTTTGATCCATAACTGGGAGCTACCCGCTGCCTCTCCCAGTCATCTCACTGCAGGCTGATTTAAAAATTTGTTTCAGTTTGATAACTGACCACTTGCTAATAAGCTACACCCTGATATGCTGGATACCGCAGGTCTATCATTTTCCCTGTCACTGACTGAGGGAACTCATCCAAGAACTGTGAGGGAAAAAAAGAGAAAGGAAGAAAAGCTCAAGGGGAGAGAGATAAAGCCACCAGCACCACGATGATACTGCTTATGGTGTTCCCATTCAAGGGCCAGCACCATCAGATGATAGGTTCTTTACATCTGAAAACAAGCCACGAGGCTGCATATCAAAATGGAAGAGCCCTACTGGAAATTAAAACCTGCTCCCCACACACGTATGGAAACAACCAAAGACCTGGAGAACTGGTATTTGACAAAACAGAGCAGAAACACGTGGTCAGTTTGGGGGTTTAAAAGCTCACGGAGGAAGAAAGACTGGGCATGTTGGCTGTATCATGTGGCCCTATTTGTAAAGTTTTGAGACAAACAACAAAGGAAGAGGTAAGGTGCCTGCACCCAGCATCTTACATACACCTGGAAAAGTGTATGTAAGAGAAGAGACTGACCAAGCATAGAGGCACAAAGCTAAAAAAAAAAAAAAAAGACCAAAAACCAAGAGGCAACAGCCTACAACACCCATTTGTCTTTGTGGCTAATTTATTCCTCGTCGGAGGAGATCCCTGGCACTGCTGAGCAGCTGGGATGCTCATCCAGGGGTAACCAGGGAAGTATGTTCCCATTGCGCTTAAATTCTCTGCTTAGGGGTCTCCAAGGCTGTTGGAAACCTAATAGGACCTGCCAATCACAAAACACTGAAAAGCTTAATTGATGACATTTCTGGAAAGCTGGTGCAGTGCATTTTAACTGAGGAGTACAGGAAGTTTGTTTTGTGATTAATTTTCTGTCCACTTAAACTTTGTTACTAACTTTAATAGGTATTTCAGGTGTGGGACACTGTTAGCTGAATCAGCGAACAGCTTTGAGCTCCAATGAATACTTTGGTTTTATAGAAACAGATCCTCACATTGCTTCAGGAAGACAGCATCAACAAGGGCTCTGAGTGTGGCTTAGAGGGAAAAGTCTAAGCAATACGAAAACACTAGGTGCCTGTATTGGACTAGACCCCGATCTGCTGGGCCCAGGGAAGCATACTGAACAGTAGCTGAATTGCAAGAAATAAAACTCCCACGTTTCATTGTAGCTGCCAGCTCTGCCTGAGAATCACATCCCCATTATGGCCCATAAAAATGGAAATTGCAAATAATGGCAGTAATGGGACCAAATCTATTCCAGCTGCTTGGGAATGGAGGAGGGAAAAAAAAAAAAAAAAAAGTAGTGCATTTTTCCTCTTTAACATGGCCCAAAATACCACAAAAGCAGTTTAATCCCTGAAGAAGTAAGGCAGTCTATTTATTTTCCAGGGATCTCTACCAGCAAAGAAGATGCACCAACCCCAAAGAAGCTTCTCTGGCAGAGGCTGGAAAGGGAACAGCCCACGCCTCCCACCGTCTCCTTTCCACAGATTAACTCAAAATTTGTCTGGACTCCTGTGAAATCCTCTACTTGCCCTAGTCCTCCAAATACCCGAGAACCCAGTTGAGTCTACTCAGAAACACATCACAGCTCTTGGGCAGCCACCTCACCGCTCGGCTCTCAGTCCCGAGAATGTCTTGGCCAAATTAACATGAACCAGGGCCTGCCTTCTTTTGTTGGATTTATTTATTCTCCCATTACACTTCCTCTTGAGCAGATGACAGCCTGTTTTCAGATAAATCCTCAGAGCTCTCAGGAAGTTCCTGAGAAGAGCAAGACCTGGACAGATCTCCAGACTAGTCCACTGACAATGAGCTGGCCCATCACCACAGCCTTATGGTTGCAGTGTGGAAAGGCAGCTTTGGAAACAACTAGACTTCGTGCTTTCAGGTCCTGGCCTGAAGGACCTTCAAAGGCAAAGCTGAACAGAACTTAAATGCCAACAGACATAACTCTGGAGATAAGGAGATGGAAAAAAAAACATCTTCTGAGTTCTAGGAGCCAACTGGGAGCTTGTGATTAGGCTAAGGAACTGAGGACTAAGTGAAGCAATTTGTTTACACACATTTGACTTCTGGAACTGACTTTTTTTAAAACAAGAATCAGAGTCATTAGGACGTGCTCTTGCCCAGCGCTGTAACTGCTGGGATCTGCTTTTATGTCTGCCTGGTATCCTGCTGGAGCAGTGACCCAATATTCCCACAGGGAGGGCGCTTGGGCTGTGAAAGTCACTTTGTGAATAAACAAGCAGATTCTGGGTGCATTAAAGCTTTGGAGGCACTGGAAAAGCAAGGAAAATGTCTGTGTCTACGGTTCAGTAGAAATACCCTGTGCTGAGCTATGAGGTAAGTGCCCAACCTGGGGAGGGGTGACAGAAGACACACACGACCCCAAAGCAGTCACAACATGTTTCCTCCGCTCTCCTGCAGGCGTGAGCTCATGCGCCCGGGGAAGGGAGAGGCCCTGCTCGATTCACTCTCTCCCCTTCACCCTGACCCATCAACAGACCGATAGCCAGATATTTAACAGCATCCTGCTCACCCCGTCCCACCCCTCACTAGCAGCAAGCAGAGCCCTTTTCTTTCTCCTTCACTCCTCTAGGCTTACAGCGATGCCAGTGGGCAGTCGAAAGGTGGGCTGCTGGTCCATTTATCACAGGTATGCCAGCACAGAGCCAGAAACCTGGCTCCTGTCCCCAGCAGCCCTCTCCAATGCTGAGATTCTGTTTATAATGCTTTTTTCTGCAAGGTTACTTTTTTCTGTTAAAGTTTTAGATTTACTATTCCTCAAATGTGAGGAATAGAAGCATGAGATCAAGTTCTCCCTGCAGCCCAGGCATCAAATCCTGGGAAGGACTTGAGTTGAGTAAGGTCATACTAAGCTTTCACTGACCGAAGAGAGCGCTGAGACTGCATCGACTACAAAGAGTCACCTGCAACAGGCAGACCACCTCCTATGCATGTGCTTAAAGGTAGCGTGGCCTCCAGTTCCTTGTTTCTCCTGAGGGATACAAGCACAAGAGCTGAAATTGTCTCTTCACAGGTCCCTTTGCAAATGTGAGTCCAGCAGTTCACAGCACTAATGTCACTTTGTCTCCCCGTGGGATGAGGACGAACCCATCGCTTTGCTACATTTCTCAGCATGCCTCGAGTTGGAGTTTTGCTTTTTGACTTGTTTTTTTTCATTTGCTTTCTTGTCCCATCTCCCCTCCCCCCCGCTTTTTTTTTTTTTTTTTTTAAAAGATCACCAGCCCTACAATGGATTAACCCCCAAACAGCCAAAGACTCCCTGAAACCTTCATCTCCACGGGGTTCCTGTCCATCAGGTGGCAAAGCTTGTGTTCAGACAATGGCCAATTTTAATGTTCTGACCTCGGGGAGGCAGAGGCTGCTGCTCAGGGGACGCGTGATGGCAAGTCCTCGGTTAACAGATGGGGCAAGACAGTAAGTTCAGACAGTGACTGAGGTTCAGACCCATGACTGTTTGCCAGACCGGGGAGTCACATCATCGATGATTCATTGCCACAGCACCGTAAGGGCAAAATAAACAGTGGAAAGACTGAACTAGGTAAGGAGAGGAGCACATTTATCTGCATTGTAGATGCACTCTGCTCCAAGGCAGTAGTCTATCAACGCTCATTTATACTCCCCGACAGCAGGTCCTAGACACATGGCCAAGCAAATAGCGCAAAATGCTTTGCTGCGGCATCTTTCATATCCGAGATAGTAGAAATGCTCTTTCCCAAGCAGCGAATGGCTCGTTCTGCAGCTGCACACGCTATTGCAGCAGGATCTGGAGCAGGTAACAGCTCACCACAGCGCTCAGCATCTCAGCTTCACAGCCCTATTCCCAAGACAGCGTTCCCAGAACAGATGTCTGCCCAGGACCCCAGGACTGTTTCTGCACTTTTCCAAAAGCAACACAGGGAATTTTAACTCACTGAGAGGAGAGCAAAAGCCATCAGATTTCCACCTACAGCCCTTTGGTTTTGAGACACAACACCATGACTGTTCTATAAGGAAACACAGCTCTGCCAATATGACTCACGGTGCCCTATTAACCCTTACACGCCTAATCTGGTCCCCTGCCTCCCGCACAGCTCCAGTTTTGCAGCAGTCCTGTCTCTCAAGACATCCTAATACCCCCTCCCTGCTTCCTAACTCACAACCTCTGAGCACGGCTGGCTCAGGAAATCCCAAACATGGTGACAAATTGAATTTTGACAGCCTGATGCTGCAAGTCAACCCAGAGAAGTCAAGGAGGGTGTCCTGGAAAGCCGCTGGCGGCGCAGCTGCCAGCCTTGCCCTTCTATGCAGCCAGTGTGGGCAAAAGCTGGCAGCAAGGTCCAGCCCATTTTCCTGCTCTGGGAAATCTGCTGCTTTCCAAGGCACCTGCCAATTTTCTTCCAAGCCCTAGAGTCGGGTCTGCCCCGGGATATCCCAGGCTTGGACTGTTTTAACAGCCTTCCACAGCCTCTTCCAGATCTTCGCTAGCTGCCACGCTGTGCAGAGACACTGAAGCTACAGAAAGGCTGTGCTGAAAGACACCAAAAATTTAATTTTTGCAGCCCAGCTCTTTGTCAAGGGCATTCTCATCTGTGCAGGTTGCTCAGGGCACACTAATAAAAGCCAAGTGAAACATCGCAGAAGTGCATGACGGCCCTACCTCCCGGGGGGGGTCTCAGCACACACAGACAAATGGTGGAGCTGCCCCTCTGCCTCTGCACCCTCGAATGTATTTCAGAGAGTAGATATATTTCTCACTTGCTCCACAGCTGCTGTAAAGGAACACGCTATTAATTTGCAGAAGCTGGAGTCAGGCTTAAAAATGCCATTAATTAAGTGTTGGCGGAGGTGTTTGGAAAGACGTTCCGATAAATATAGTGCTATAAAGTGTTTCCCTAGAAACTGAGAAAAAAGTTGAGCAATATGAAAAGTACCCAGGCTGATAACACCTATCGCTCCTGCTGAGCTGTGCCCGGGCTGTACGCCGGATCTGGCAGAGAGAACTCTTTTTGCAGGGCCCTTTTGGCTACCCAGTATTTTTGGTTAGTAGCACAAAAATATGAAAGTGAATCTCTACGCCATGCCTTGCTTCCCTGTGCCCTCCTGCTTAGCCCCTCCTCTTGCAGATGGGGAAATACTCTGCAACACTGTGAATTCAGAAATTCCCCGTGAATTCTGTACCCAAGAACTCTGGCATCCCCGGGAAGCAGCCAGGCATGCAGCGGCTAAACCCTACAAACTGGCCTTCTTTCAAAGGGCTACTTATAAAATGGTTCATTTGGTTCAACAGCAAAGCTTATATATGGTCATATCTACAGCTGACGTACAGGAATACTGCTAAGTTTTGCCCCATAAGGGATCTGTAGGGTTTTGCTTGGCTCTTTTCTGGCACTGTGTGTTCTGCCTGTCATTATCCTTAGGAGAAAGTGCGCTCATCCACATCAGCTCAGCAAGCAGAACAGGACATTATATCACTTGTATACCCAGGGATGAAAAACACTCAGCTCTCATCTGCGCGCTCCTCTGATCGCGGCACCGCTCCTGGCTGGGGGACACAGGCAGGAAAGATGGGGATCTGTAGAAAATCTTCTCAATCAGTATGTCTGTCTCCACAGAAATGCGTGAACAAATACCTTTCTGGATGGATGCAGCAGGTCTTACAGGAGGATTAGAGTTGATCTTCCCTTAGAAAGGGGACTAGGAAAAGAAGAGTGCTCTACACTGATTCTGGCCTGTTAAATGACGTTTTAGCCTGGTATTTCTCACCTAAACAGAAATGTGATCAAAGAAGTTGAGATAAACAATCATTTAATGACTCAAAGTGTAGAAGCTGAAGAGATTTTGAAGAGAGCTTTTATATATATATATATATATATATATATATATATATATATATATATATATATATATATATATATAAGAATAAACAATTATATTGCAACCTGCTGAAGGAGTCTTAAGCTGTTTGCTTTCCACGAATCCCCACTAGCTGGGCACTCGGAGCACACAAGCTCTTTCCTAAAACCCTTCCATTCTCCAGTCTGGGTCATTAAATCAGACACTTATTTTGTTCCAGCCGCTCAGCGCAGTCTCCCCCTTGCCCAAAAGAGCCACCTCTGCGTTCGGCCCGGTTTTCTGCCTATCCTGCCTCACAGCTCAGTTCTTGGCCCCCTCGGTCCTCGCTGCCGGCTGCCAGTGTCCTAACCAAGGGGAGCACAGGGACCGAGGGCACACTGACTCCTCTCCCAGGACATCCCTTAGCTCCTCCCAGGGGTTCAGGGATGGAGCTCTTTGGGTCCCTCTCTCTCCCACTACTGACTACTGCTCCTCTTCCCACCACGTTTGGATGGGGAGAGGAGACCCAAGACCTTCTCTACCTCTTTCTGCAGTCAGCCACCCTACCAGCGTACCAGCTTTAGGAAACAAACCCATCTTAGAGCCAGCCATCAACAGCACCACTTCTTGTGATTCATGGAGAAAGGAGCCTCTTGGGGCAACACAGCAAAGCTCCAGAATTGGGATTCACTCAAACACAACCTGACTCAAGAGGGCATATCACCAAGAACATCTGTAGTCAGAAATAATGTTCACTGTGCCTCTGTATGAGGACTTTGGGAACAGCAGCTGGGTTAAATAATGGAATATTTTCTTTGCTTCAAAACAAACACAACTAATTCAACCAATTTGATTCCTTCTTCCCTCAACTTGCTTCTCATTTCTCAAAGTCAAGACAAGATTAATGAACCCCACACAGTACTGCTGGAGGGCTCTGCATTTTTCAGAGTACTTCTAGCCACAAAAATACCTTCAGCAACAAACTGAGAAAACTAAAGCTGATAAAGCCAAGTTTGGAAGCAATTAACATCAATCTAAAATCCAGCTGTTTGGGGGGCTCAGCTTAAAAATAAAAAGCAATTACTGTTGTGACAAAGTCAAATAATACATTGTTTCTCCATAGCTGATTTAGCAAAGGGAGCCTGCTCTCACCATAGATACAATAAAAAGGCTTACATAAAAGCCACTTACTTGCACTGGACATTCTACTGATTTTTTTTTTTTCCAAAAGCTTATTTCTCAAAAGCAAAACAGCCTCTGCCCAACACCTGATGAAGCAAGAAACCTTTATACGGTGTGAAGTACACAGAACAGCCCTGACCACGCTCAGAAGTACCCAGTCAAATAGCAGAGGGTTCTCCTTGTTGCCCAAGGGTGTGAGAGACTGCAAACGCCTGGCAGCTGCTCTTCCAGTTCTCCCCTCCCAGCTATGGGCTTGAAGAGCAACGAGGGCTGCTAGTGCTGGAGCTTGTACAGGACTCCAGTTGTCACAGAAGGGAGAATCAATCAGTTCTGAAGATTTTCCCAAGGTCCTACAAAGAGTTTGGTGCGAGAACTGGAAAACAAGCTGCTTCCCAAAGCCCAGAGCACAGCCTCTTATGTTAAAATGATAACAGAAATATCGTAAAAGCTGCTTGAAACACAACTGTGCTGTCAATATTTACCATGCAACAGCAGGATGCTTGTCCAATGGAAACATCAGCCAGCTCGTGAAAATCAGTTTGCAGCTTTTCAGAAGTGTTCAGATTGCCTCTTGTTAGTAACTACCACCTCCCAACCTGTTGCAGTGTTGTAAACCACGCTAGAGCCTGCCTGTGCCAAAAGCTCTTCCAAAACACTTGAGCCAATGTTTTTCAAACTGTGTCAGCAGAGTATCCCCGAGCAGCCCACTGAAAGAAGCATTTGAGCACCCTACAGCTGTGGGGTGGTGGGAGACTTGCAGAGCTGCATCACGAAGAGTCCTCTATGGCACCTGGTCAGCTAAAATTGAAGCAGCCCAGGAGCTAGAAGCGCTGGGCTTGCCATGCAGCACCCTTAGCAGCGGGATGAATGAACGAACGATGAGCGCTGGAGCTGAAAGAAGGGAGAATGCATGAGAATGGCCAACCACACCATTCAGAACTGGCATAAGTTTGCATCACCTGTGCTCCCAGTAATGTAAAGGAGCCAGATTTAGCTGCTAAGAGATAAGGAGGGACTGGCATGCTGACGGGAAGCATTACTTCATTCCTGGCTACAGGGAATGCTTTGTAGTGAGATGACAGTCTTATCAAAGGTCTAGGAAGGCTTTATTGCTCACTCCCCGTGCACGGCACGTTCACAACCTACGCTGGCAAGTGCCCAAGAGAAGCAGAGTCCTCCCTGTTCGAGCCTCTCCAGGTTGCTCAGCGAGGTCTGCAGGTGCTGCTCTTGGTACGTGGAAGCTCCTCTCACAGTTTTCATGGGCAGAGTTATTAGGTGCCTACCCACATGCTGTAAGGGCCAACTGCCTGGTTTGTGCACTGAAAAACAAGAGTCCATGGACTCCCAGGTGACTTCTGTACACACAAACTATGCCTACTTTAGCAGGTAATTTGTCACAACAGGAGAGATCAAAGCAGCTGGTACTGAGGTCCCTACATCTCCACTCTACGCGGGACATGGGGGATATTTTGGATTAGATTTAGTCTAGTCTCCTTGCCTGAATGTCCCCACCACACCTGGGTGTGGAAGCTGCATGGTTTGAACCCATGCCTCAAAAACTCATTGCGGACTGCAGAGCGCGTGGTGCAGAGCTGCTGGTTTAGCGTCTTCTAAGAGGAATGTCGTTCACAAGTTCCATTGCTAAGAGCTATGTGATGTGAACTGATACCCCGTGTGCGGGGATGACCAGGGGATTCACCTGCACTGAAATGCAAGCGCAGAGTCAAACAGACTGCACCAAAGCATCTCTCTGCGTATTCTCCTTTTGCGCCCAAAGAGATTCAGCCTTTCTCCTTGTTCTCTGAGGCTGTCAAAATCATTGTGTTTGTATAAAAGTGAAATTGTCTAATGCATCAAAACCCAGAAAAACTGAAAAAGAGAAGTGCAAACATGTTTTGAAGGTTTGTACAAATTTACTAGAACCATGGGCAAATGCCATGCCATGAGCAGGCAGGGCAGCCGTCTGCTTGCTCAAACCCTAGTGCCAGCTCTGGCTGCAAACAGAAGATTCAAAGTGGTACCTTCAGGTGGAGGAAGAGGTTTGTGCCACTGAGGGTACCAGTGACGGCATTTGCAGGAGCTCCCGCCCTTTGGCCGGAGGGCATCAGCAGCAAACAGCCTACGGTTCACTATGTGCCCGCTGTGCCAGAGCCGGGCAGTGGGAAGGACCACGCTGTCCTCGTTTGTAGCGTGCCCAACTAGTATTTTTATGAAGTTGTTTGAAATGAAGACAAAAAGAGAGAACAACTTCCCCCCCTCCCCCCCATACTCTAACCAATTGAAGGGTTCGAGTTTTCATTCCAAACCACTTGACAGTATCTCATTAACCTACTGCCTATAATAAATGTGTCCAATAACAATCACCAAGCCGCACAAAATTAAAAAATTCTATAAAATATAAATTGGAAATACTTGCAAGGTCATTTATTTTTCAACTCTAGAATTTGAGAAAATGAGGTTTGCCACCCTCCTCGGCTGTGATTGATAAATACAAGTCCCAAAGCAGACTCCACAAAATTTCGAGGAATGCCTCTCCAACCTCACACCACAGCCTTTGTAAAATTCATAACCAAATTTTTTTCCCACAGAAATAAAATGTTTGTACAGTTGAATCTACCTGCAGTGCTTCAGGTAGCTACAGAGATGTAAAGATGCTCATCACTTGTCAACCTCTGGGGCACCTCATCAAAACCTGTCGAGGGCAGGAGCCCTGTGCCCACGGCCATCCCAGCTGGCCGGAGCAGGACAACTACGGCACTTTGTGCTCTGAACTGAAGAGCGACATGCTGTTTCCGCAGGGCTCAGCTCAAAATAAAATCAACCTGTGCCCCCCTCCACCCATCCTGCTGTTGTGCCCACGTTGTCAAAGCACCTCCCGTTTCCCCAAGCTTTGCTCGCTCCCCTTCTCGTGTAAACTTCCCCCTGGAGCATTCCCGAACCCCGCAGGGATCCGAGTGCCCACTGTGCGGCTCTGGAAAATCATGGGTGGAAGCTCCTGGCTGCAACAGAAAACATTCAGTATCTCACATCTCCGGAGAAAAGCTGAAATCAGGTCAGATAAAGGAGAAACATGAACTACTTTCTGGCAGCTGACAAGCAAAGCTCTCAAACCCAAAAAATTCATGGTTTGAAAGAGTGTGGAGTCACAATAAAATCATATGCCTACCACGAAGTCTGTATATACAAACAGCCACACAAAGTGAAGGACTGCATTAGCCCCGCTCAGAAAGAGTCTCCAGGAACAAAAGAATAAAATCATTCCTGAAGTATAACGAAGTGAGATCTGACCACAGTGTTTGATCAAAACAGCTGGGGAATGAGGAATCAATATTGATTCAGGAGAGCTTTCAAATTCCCATGGATTTTCACTCACCAGATCCCTAGGAACACCTTAACATCTAAAGAGGAAGGCAGATGAAACAGTTCACCAGAGGAGAATTTCCTCCTCAGAGATGCTTCCACTGCCCTGCCAGGGTCAGACCACACCAGCGACCGCACTAACCAGTCTCCAGGTAAAAGCAGTCTCTTGAGGAACTCTTTCCAAAAAAACCTTTTCCCAGGGTTGTGTAATGGGCATTTTCCACAGCAAGCTGACTGAAGGAGAGCCCCCAGCTCTGCCCACGGTCCGGCACCCCCCGAGCACCCAAAGCCCCATCCTCCCAAGCACTTCTCATTGACTTCAGGCTACATCACATGTTGGAAAGCATCACAAGTAGGAAGAGAAAGCCTAATTCTCCCAGGAATGAGTTTTATCCGAGTTTGGCGTTTGGGCTGGGGTGGTGGGTTTGGTGGTGTTGGATTTTTTTTCTGGCTCAGGATTAGGGCTGATTGGAATTACAGTAAAATACAGAAATAGGAAGAAACAGACAACGATCTGTGGGTTCATACAAATAGTGAATTAGAAAACTCCAATAGATCACTTAAAAACATAGGCTGGGTCAGAGCTACTCAGTGTCTTTCCCCACTGGTAGCACATAGCACATTACTGAACATTTGGTAAGGTAAATATAATGTCACACTTCCCTCCCGGTACAGCCTCCCTGTGCCCAGGCACTTGTGGTTCAGGCATTGGCGAGCCAGTTTCTCTGTGACCCTTGGTGTTTATGAACTGACAAGAGTTCCTTTCTACGAATGATGAAATGTATAGTGGAGGATTTTTTTCCTAGTGTCTTTAGAGGAAGGAAAAGACTGGAGGGAAAATTGCCTGGTGTCAGCACCTTAATTCCCTTTACGGAGAAACAGCAGTAACCTACGCATTTAACTACACTTCTGGTATTAAAAAGGCAAGACAAATTTCATTAAGCAAAACATATTACCTCTCAGCATTGATTACCGGGTTATAAATGTGACCTGCTAAGAGTGCATTAAAGCTGCAACCTGGAGTTGCTGGTGACTTTCCCGACACTTGAGTAGGTGAATGAAGGCCAGAGATGTTCTCTCTGATAGTATAGCACTTTGAGGAGGCTCATTAAGAACAGAAATTGTCTCTGAAAACGTATTATCTCGCTCTGGGCATGCAACCGGAGAGAGTGGCTTGTGGCTTGCACAGAAGCATGTCCCAACC
Source organism: Chroicocephalus ridibundus (assembly GCF_963924245.1). NCBI lineage: Eukaryota > Metazoa > Chordata > Aves > Charadriiformes > Laridae > Chroicocephalus > Chroicocephalus ridibundus. Next base: position 9,824,559 of record NC_086294.1, read on the forward strand.
TGAAAGCCCAAGCGCTAGAAAGCTGCGAGGACAGGGTAGCACAACAGGATCCCCTTTGAGGTGTAAGACCCTGTTCTCCCCTTTTCTGTACTGCGCTTCCTCCTGATCTCTCTTCAGTAATGCCTTAGGAAAAAGTTTCCTGGAAGACCAGAGTACACACATTTGATCTGTCTCTTTCAGAGCAATTTTCTCCGAGACATTCCCCATGCACTTGAGTGTCCAGGCAGGGGAAGGGTAAAGAACTACTCCCCAAAATAAAAGCCTAAGACATCAAAAAGATACTTCCTGAGTGGATTTTTAAGAAAACTCTTCGTGGAAATGCAACATCTCTCATTGCAACTGGAATATTGCTTCCTCCTGCGTCTGGGCCAGCAACATGGGTTTGGTCAGAAGTTTGATGTCCTTCTGTGAAGTGCGTTTGGTGGGTCTTAGTTCAGGTCCCCACACAGTTCAGTGTCACCAGCAGCCTGGCCACTGAAAAGGTCAAGAAACAAAAGGAACAAATCCTAGTCCTACAGAAAGACCCTGCAGATCACACCTGAGGGAGAATGGCAGAGCTGTTGCCAGCCTTGTGCCCTGGGGACAGCTGCAAACAGGATCTCCAGCCATTTTTAACAATTTCTGTTTGCGTCACACTTCCATGATCAAAATGATCCGTAATGAAATTTGTCTCTCCCTGATCCCAGCAGTGTGCCCAGGGATTTGAAATTACTTCAGAGATGTCAGTTTTTTGCTTGCCCCAGTAATAAGGCAGCTGAGATGAGGCTTTAAGTTTTTAAGACCGTTGCACCAAACAGAAAAAACCCAGGATGAGACTTTCAGCAGGCACAGATGGGCTTGTGCCCGGTCTTTGATGGGGCCCTATCCATCCTACTGCAAGGAAGTCCTTGTCTTGGCTATGCCACATCTGACATTTACACAAATAACAGGGCAACACTACATCCTCACAGAAGCTCCAGGAAACCCCAAAAGAAGGCATTGCTGCATGAGCAGAGCCCTTCATCTACAGGCAAACAGAAAATACCATCCTGCAGCTCTGCAAACCCATCGCACGGCCGCTGCCCCCCTGCAGCTCACCAGACGCGGTACAGGAGGAGCCGTGTAGTTCATCCTACCTCACATTAACATCAAGTTCTTCCATCACAGGCAACAGGCATAGGTAGCTGGGAGTTCAATGTCCACAGAAGAGACCTCGTCCTGCAGTGGAGAGAGGTAGAAAGGACAGCTTTAAATGAAAGGCTCTCTCATGGGTGCACACTCACCCCACTGAAGACACCCATGCGCCGCACATCGCCCCTCTGACCTGGCTTCTCGTGAAAACAGAAGTTATGCAGACATGTCAAAATGAAGTCATACCACTGCATAGAGCTGACAACACACAGTTTTCTGTTATCTACCCGGACATATTTGTATCTCACAACACTAAGGTGCATGCCTGGAGGCACAAAATCAAGCTGAAGTGAGAGACAACCCTCTGTGGCTGTGCATACACCACCCATTCATGTATAACCTAGGGCTAACAGAGTGCTTCAATGTCCATGGGGGACACCGGCTCTACTGAAAGTAACAAAAAATTCCCCCTTTTATGAGCTCCCATCTCTTCACCTAGAAGCTAAGGTCAATCTTTAATCCACTCCATGACCATCGCTTCTGGAAACTTCTGGGATTTAGATTCACAGAGAATTATTTCAACAGCAACAAGGACGTAGAATACTGAAGGGCTGCTGCACTGGCACAGGGAAAAGGCTCTTCTGGACAAATATTCAGTTTCCATAGGGGTCAGGAGAAGCAGCGTAGGCAGAAGTCATAAGAAACAACGCACAGGACACAGATGACATCTAAGACATTATCCGTTACGGTCCTCTGCAGACATCTTGTGTCACTTGTTGAAAAATCCCATTCTGTGTAGTGCCTCCTCAGAATGGCAGCAGCTCCTTCCTTCTAATTACCACAAAGGAGTTAAGTAGGGAAATCATTTCAAAAGACATGAATCCAAAGCACTGTACCAGTGCACACAGCATGCTGTGCTGTACCCGGTGAGCTCCAGGTGCTGGTGTGGAAAGGGGCATACACAAAAATACCCTTGGTCAATCTGTCCTGTCCTTCTGCAAGCCAAACCCCCAATGACTTCAGAAGAATCCATCTACATAGGTTTTCAAAGACTCCCACAACTGAAATAATAGTCTTATTTCTAGAAAGAAACGCAAGCGACATAAATTACTAATACAGGCACCATTCTTGAAACTTGTTCTCCAAGATCAACTTATTAAGTTTATGAAAATATGCTATATTGCAATTCTGGTGACAATGAGGAGCTGAGCACTGTGATACAAATGACCTCTTCCAGTCTATGCTTAAACTCAGAATTACATGTTACAGCGTGCACACATGTAAGCTGCACTGGACCTAAGACTTTTCACGGTAATTTCCAAAAAAGCTACAAAAAGTAGTTTAAATACAATCAACTGAAAAAGGCTTGCAAAACCGGGCTGGGAAAACACAAGCAACGATCCTTGGTAAATTAGTTTCTGTTTTTACACAAAATTAAAAAATTGACTTACCGCTAAATTAAAATAGGCTTCCTGTGACAATATATTGTACAGCCCTATGAATACTTAATAGCAGTGCTGTAATTACAAAGAACTAAATGATTTGCAGTTCAATAAATAAATGTACTTACTCCCAGTAACATTAAGTGATATAAATATTAATGGTATTTTTAATTTTATCAAAATTCCATCATGACCAAAGAAATGAATGCACCATCTTAATAGAACATTTGTGTGTTTGCTGCTGTTAATCCAGTGGAAAAAATCAGATAAGTTTCTGAGCACTTCAGACTGTTGATTGCCCCTTGTGTCGCGTCTCCAGAGAGCCAGGGATAATGCCACCACCCCGGTGCTATTAATAATAACTCAAACGCAAATAATGCCATTGTGGTTACTTGGATTCAAAGAAAAGATCGTAATAGTACTGACTCAGACTTCCTAGATGTGATGCCAGGTCTGCACTGCAAACGAACACCCACCATCCTGGCCTGGTTCAGCGTTTACCAGAATTAGTGCTTCAGTAGGTATAGACTAGACATAATTTCACAAGCAAAACTTACTCGAGTCAAAAGCGTGTTTTCATCTGAGGGTGGAAACCTCCAGAATTCAGCCACTACTTACAGCCTGAGCCTTCAACTGGTGTTTCTAAGGGCATTCTGGGATCTGGTGACTTAAAGACTACTGCTACATTTTGCAAATGTAAGGGTCTAGAGTTTCTGACCAAGTCACCTCTGCCTAAGAGCTGACTTCCAACTTTAATTCAGGGACCCAAACCACCTCTCCTGTGCCCCTGCTCTGGAGTTCTTCCATAGAACAAAATGCCTCGCCTGTCACAGATGCAGAAAGAGTATCCTGGAAGATGGCCTTTGGGGATATTAAAATACAACCAATAGACTCTAAGATCAAACAAATGGACAAAAAGAAACCTAATTATTTCGTCTCCAAAAAGGTTTTAAGCAACCACTTAGTTCAAATCATTCGTTTGGCATATAGGTTAATTTCAATTTATTATGAAGTAAATACGCCAGGATAGGTCTGATATGGTGCTTTGTTTCAGTTGGGGACAGGAACCCATTCTTCCCTGTCCTGTCATTTCAAAAAGGATATTTATGAAACAAACAGAACCTTGATAAACTGCAGTCAAAACCCATGAGATCTTGACCCATCTGCTCTGCCTGCCAGCGCAGTTTGCGAGCACTGGTCAATTCTGCCTTACAGTGTCCTTCGAAAGCAAGTTGTCATCTCAGTTGACCACGGAAGCACAAAGAGGTTGACTGAACCCCAACAAGAGGATTTAGAACAGAGCAGAAGCAGCCCCCAGACAGAAGATATAGATATTAAACTGGTCTTAGTGTTGATTTGCCATGAGAAAAATCTGGTCAAACTTTCTCGACGCTGATTATGGGGAAATTGTTCCTTTGCTCTGCAGGAGAGGAGAGGCTTCAGTTCTTACTGTTGCAGTGGGAAGTTACGAAACTGCTTTGCAGTCCTGAATTACAAGGGGAACACGTGCGTGTGGGAGCCAGCAAGAGCGGAGGGTAGGAATAAGAGAAGACAGAAAAAAATATCACCTATCTGCACTACCCCAGTCCCCCCCGGCTCCCTTCAGTATCAGGATTTAAGAGGTCTCTTGGGAAACTTTCTAAAACAAGCAAAACTCACAATTTCGGTACAATCAGAATTGATGTCCTATCTATTCATCAAAATGTAATTTTCTATGTAGGCACCAGCATTACCATTCCTTCAGTCACAGCGAGTACGACACTTTAAAACAGGAAAATTTAGTGTTTCCATTAGTATTTTCTTCATTTGTTTTGTGTTTGTTTACACAGTAGGATTATCATTTTTGGTACAAAACAGGAAAAAAATGAAGGTCTTAAGGATTTTGATAAAACTTGGAATTTTGTACACAAACACCCTGCTACACCTCCCTGTGCTGGTAGGTGTGTTTCTGGCAGCCAGCCCCTACACTGTGGGACAGCCAGATATATAAATATTCTAAATATTAGAATATATATTTAGAGAATTAGATTCTCTAAATATATCTGGTTCACATGGAGGGCCTGATGCTGTTCTTTGTTATTGAAGTGATTACTCACACTCAATTAGGGAGCTGTTCTCTGCCCAGGAAAGATAACATTGACCTCCTAGCTCAACCTTTACACCATCCAGCCTGTCATGTGTGTATTCTCTTCAGCACAAAAGAGCTCAGCTGTTGTGCGTGGCGGTGATTACAGGCACACGGAGCCACACACATCACTGCAGCCAGGTCACGTTTTCCTGAACATGAACGTCCAGCTTCCAACAGCCCATGAGCAGTCCCTGCTCTACAGCATGGCCGGGGGCAAGAGTCCTGCAAGGCCATGGTCTTCCTCTCCTGGGCTCCCAGAGCCTTTCCATCCCAGGCATGCTGAGAGTGGCCCCACTCACAACCTGCCAGGGAACCTGAGTGGGACTCCAGCTCAGACACGGGTCTGCTCCGCTGGCCAGACAGGAGACTCGTGCTGAACCTCCGCACTCCAGATACACCTCAAAATAAGCCTCCTGGTATGTGTTCTCTGCAGATTTGGGACCAGGGACTGCAATGAAAAGCTCACCACAGCAATCTACCTAAGGACTTCGGTTACCATGAGGGGCTAAATTCACCGTGAAGTGAAACGGTTTCAGTCTTTCAGGTGTCACCAGAAAATTAATTTTGATAACTCCTGCAAAATGGAAGAAAACCTTTTCACTGATTTTGTATGTCAAAATTCCAGTTTGGGTTCATCATCTTTGCTTTATTTTTCTGCAAAATTTTGTAATCTCAATGTGAAGTTACACACTGTCTGTACCATCATGCTGTCATGCAGACCTCTACAATAACTGAAGCTTTCTACAATAGAATTAAAACCAGAAATAAATAAAAAAAAATCAAACACAAAACTCAAACAAAAAATCAAACCAACCAACCAAACAAAAAGAAGGCCTTCGCAAAGAACAGTTCACCCAGATAAACTTAACCGAAGTCAGTACTCTTGGCAGTATTTTCACTTCAGCAAAAGCACAACATTTTTTACTGGAAAAAAATACAGGCACGGCATCTCCAGCAGGCTTGACATGACAGCTCCATAGACTTCCCTTGTGAGGCAAGAACTCCTCATCTTATTTTATTCTCCACTAATCACTGGCACCAAAAAAGAGCAAGACAGATATACCATATGTGTATGACTAGTCCTAGTCATCACTGCACAGGAGACTGGCTCCAACTTGGGAAAGGCAATCCGGGAATAAGCCTCGGCAAGGCTGTGCTGATGGCATTCAGGGAAATCAGAACCCATCCGTCAAGATGAGATCAGCTGCGTGCTTGTGCCTCACTCCTTCACCTGACACACCACCAAGTCACCTTCACTGATGCTCCCCTTCGTCTGCCCTTCTCCTCCTCACCTCCACTCCCACGGGGTAAGAAAGGGAAAACCCAGCAAGGAGATGGGTCGCTGTAGCGACTCTTGGGGAAACTTTACTTCAGTGGCTTTAGGGTACTAACAAAGAATTCACTTCTCAGAGACTATAAAGAGTTAGCTGGTGGACAACAGCTGTCTCTTAAGTGCCCACAAACTCACCTGCCTCATGTGGTGGCCTTGGTCTGCCCAGTAGAGAGAAAATGTCCCACCAGATGACAGCAACAGCCACATCAGTCTTGCAAGACCTTTTCCTTGCAAGGCACTGATTAACTGAGACACTGACACATTCTTCATCCAATTTATTTCCATCCCACTCAAGTCCCATCTAGTTCCACTTTCTGTCACTGCTGAGCTGATGACAAGAGAAGACTTGAGTCATTCTCCTGAAAAACTTACACCCTTATTTCCTGCAGTGCTGGATTGTGCTGCTTCATCATTTGTGACACCTTAACTGAAGCTGTGTCTGGGGTGGACTGAACAGTCCGAAAAGTCCATTTCATTTTACCTACAGAAGAATATCATACTCTTCCTTCTGCTCTAATGCACCACGGAGGAGGGAGAGGGATATAAAAAAAAAACCTAAATTCAGTTTCTGAGCGTCTCATGCTCTCTGCAAAGAATTGGACTTATCACTGCAGTTCTCTGACGTCGCTCTTCTCTCTATAGTTGTAAGGTAAAAAATGCCTTTTTCCCCTCATCCTTTACCAGCTTTGTCTTTTTAGAGTGGAGTTCAGTGAGCAGTGACGACGACTTGATGCAGCCTCTGACTTCATCGTAGATCTCCTGCAGACACCCGTTGTTACTGAGTAACACAGAGCAGTGGGCTGATTAAAAAAAAAAAATAAGATGCTGCAGATGTTTGGAAAGCCTGTTTAGCCTTCCCCTAGAAACTGCTGTCCTCCACATCTCGGAGTATAAGTTCTTGAAAGTACAGGCAGTCATCACTGGACGCGTTCCTGTGCAACCTGCTCTGGGTGACCCTGCTCTGGCAGGGGGGTTGGACTAGATGATCTCCAGAGGTCCCTTCCAACCCCTGCCACTCTGTGATTTTGTCATTTAACTTCCACCCAGTATTTGTGATTCCTGATTAAGACCAGAGGAATCCCTCTAACATAAATAAAGACTATTACTACTATCTGTATCCGTGATTTTAGGAGGCTCCTTGCTTCCTGTAGTGAACATCCTCCAAATTAAAGCTGGGATTGAATAAAAAAGCCATTGCTCAATTCCCACCACATTTCATATTTGGAGTTGCGATTTTATCTTCATTTTTAGGAGAGAAACAGAACTTGTTAGCAGAGACCATCTGGATAAGATCTTCCCAGGCCACATTAAACTGATGCTGTGGAGTGACGGTCACCTCAATCCAAAGATCATTTCTTGCTCGTCACTGCAGAGCAGTCCAAAACCCTCCAACAGTTGCAAAAGAATATTCTGTCCATGACAACACTTGGGGAGTAGGAAATACCAGAATGATCCAACTTGTTCACTCCCAGATAAAATAGCTCCATTTCCACCACCCGTTTCTGATAAAGGCTCTGCCCCCTCCCACAGCACTTCTTGCCTTCTCTGTCACTGCTGTCTCTTTTCTCCTCGTGAAGGACAAAGCTGATAAGAAGTCCCTCGGTTGTCAGCAGAGACAGATTGCTGGACTGATTTCAATCAAACGTTACTCCAGCAGGTTAAAATGCAGCACTTTTTATTTTTCTCTGTTTAAGCAAAGATAGACATGACACTTCACCCGAAAAAGAAAATAAAGTCCAGCTTGAAATAGAAAAAGACACAAGAAGCATCTTTTCCCTGAAGGGTTATTTTACAAAACAGCTCTTTAAATTCATGGAGAGAGCCTCTGGCTTGACAACCCAAACCACATGCACAGAGTTTAAGGGGCTCACGTTCCCAAGGGACACGGGAGTCACAGGCGGCACACGGGTCACGGTGGAGGCCAGCACCCTGTGCTTGCCTGTTTGTGGACAGATGGGCTTTTCTTCATGTCAGGCTGGCCCTCACGGCCTCTCAGCTGGAACCTTGTGCCTTTTCAGCCTTACACCAAGGTATTTTGCACTTTCAAAAATGAGAGTTTAAATACCACGCCTGAGTACCAAAAAAGTACTAACAGACTAACAGACACTGTCAGGGCTGTTCCTTTGGAAAGGGCACGTGGAAGCAATTCTGCCTACCTGTTGTCCTGGACCAAATATTTACAGCAGTAAAGTTTCTATGGGCTGTTCAAGGGTGACTTTGTTCCAATGCAGAGACATCTGTATGAGATCCTTGTGTACACCGTGCTACGTTTGTGTAAGAGGTCTGAGGAGAGAAAGCAGCTATAAAACCTGAGGGGTTATTTACTGTGGCAGTAGTATTGTGAAATTTCACAACTCCCTGCTCTCGCCTTTAGCTATTATCATCTCTTAGTAACCAAAACGCTCCAAGTCTTTTACTGCCATATCAAACCCTCAGCACAGGAAGCCAAGAGAAACATCCAGCATGAGACTGTGGGTCTCTTAAAAGAGCCAAGATGCAGTAAGAGATATCAATCAACATATGAAGGCAAGAAGGGTGTCCGAGTTCAGCAAGTGCATCGGAAGTGTGGGTGGAAACACAGATGGGCATGATTTCCATGACACTGTCACAACTGAGTTTGGGTTTATGAGGACAAGCCACAATGTTAGTCCTCCTCATCACCACAAAGGACAGAAACCCATACGTGTGTGTGTGTGATGGGGATTTGTACAGGACTACGACATTTTCTTCCTGCTCACTTCTCATAAAACTTCCCAATAATTCACTGTAAATTTGCCCTCCCTGGAAAGCATGATTTCCAACTACTCTTGTTCTTACACCAGCACAGATCCAGGGTGTGGAAACCAACGCTCCAGCAGGGCACCAGCCGTGCTTTCTGTGCCTGCAGTCAAATAATCTCACTTTGTTTCGCATTGAGAAGGACAACACACAGCAGAGAAATGTGCACTACAAATGTTAGGAAATATGGGAATCCTACAGCTTTGACATGATGTGATGGCACTGAAGGCAACGCACCCCTCGCCCAACACCGTCACTAACTCAGCTCTGCCTCTACAGACGGCTGCACGCACACCATGACCTGCTGCTCACCACAGCTGAGAGCAGCTCTACTCTTCGCCCGAGATCATTGCTTCTACCAATTCTCTAATAAATTGGGGGTGTTGGTTGATGAGAAACTCAACACAACCTGGCAGTGTGTGCTCGCAGCCCAGAAAGCCAACTGCATCCTGGGCTGCATCCCCAGCAGCATGGCCAGCAGGGCAAGGGAGGGGATTCTGCCCCTCTGCTCCACTCTGGTCAGGCTCCCCTCCAGCTCTGGAGCCCCCAACATCAGAAGGACATGGACCTATTGGAGCAGGTCCAGAGGAGGCCACAAAGATGATCAGAGGGCTGGGTCACCTCTCCTATGAGGACAGGCTGAGAGAGTTGGGGGTGTTCAGTTTGGAGAAAAGAAGGCTCCGGGGAGACCTTAGAGCCCCTTCCAGTATCTACAGGAGAGATGGGGAGGAACTCTTTGTGAGGGAGTGTAGTGATAGGATGAGGGGTAATGGTTATAAACTGAAACAGGGGAGATTCAAATTAGATATTAGGAAGAAATTCTTTCCTTGTGAGGGTGGTGAGGCACTGGAACAGGTTGCTTAGGGAAGTTGTGGATTCCCCATCCCTGGAGGTGTTCAACAGCAAGCTGGATGGAGCTTCGAGCAACCTGGTGGTGTCCCTGCCCATGGCAGGGGTGTTGCAACTAAATGATCTTTAAGGTCCCTTCCAACTCTAACCATTCTACGATTCTATGAGATTACTAGCCAGTAAAGGGCCCTCCTACTGAAAATGAACTTTAGAGAGAAGCGCTGGTGGTCTCATGGCAGAGGTTAGCTTCTAACCCAAGAAGAACATCGCAGGCAGCAATGGGCAGTGACTGTGTGACTCAATGGCAATCCTCTGGCTCACAGCAGCCTAAGGCTCCAGCCTCTTGTTTAAAAAGCTACCCTGCTCCAAAACAAACAGAAAGTGACCCGTGCAAAATGCACATTGCCATGGGCATTCATCTTATCATGGAGATACACTGCTGCGCTGTTCCGAGCTCTGCTAATGAGCACACATCGGCAGTTGCCACCTTCGGACAGCCGAGGGAAAGAGCAGCGAAAGGAACCATCTCCCTCCTGCCACCCAGTGCCGAAATGTCACAGAGAGAGCCTGGAGTCACTCCCGGCTGCTGTGTTTCGATACATGATGTTGTTCTTTGCTTTCCCAACTGTGCAGGCAAGCATTTTTCATCTGTAAAAACAGGTTCCCCATTTGGACTCCTGTCCTGCCTGCAAACCCTCCTGGGCAGTGCTGTGTCACCAGGGCCGAGGAGGGGAACCGTGAGTCAAAGCGGATGAGCAAGCCAGGAGAGATTCCTCATCGTGCTCTGCAGAGAGGAGCCCTCCGAGGCTGCCACCGCACTGCAGGCACCGTGATTCATTCATAGCATGACGAGAGGGACTTGAGCGTAACTCGCCTTTTGCACTACCTTCAACTCCTGCCCTATCTCCTACATGGGGCACCGTGTGGTAGACATATTCTGCTCTGCATCTGGAGGTCATGCACAACTATAGCTTTATTGTGTTGGAATAAAATTCCTCTGCTTTATTTTTATTGCTGCCATAAGGTGGTTTTGTAGCCTGTGAAATGCAAGCAGGAAATAAACTCCTGCTTTGAAGCCCGGCGCTGAGACACGCCAGTCACTGTGTTTATGGTTCTTCAACCCCTGGACTTCAGCAGAAACATGAGTAGTTCCTGGCCTAGATATCTTTATTTGTTGTAATTACTCCTGTGTAACTATGAGTAAGAAATCAGTAGGGTTGTGCTGATTTACATTTTCTGTGATTTCAGCTGCGCAAAGGGTGTAGGTGAAGCTTTAGATCTCCCACATTAAAGATTCCCTGTTACTTCTGTCTGACCAAACTGACTGTTGATGGGAAGTTTTGGGGTGCACCTGTCTGAATAACTTTGCAGCAGAGGACTTCTCACTGAGGCTTAGCTGGGAAGTTACAACCCATGGCCGCAAGCCTACGAGCACAGACCTTACCCCCTCCTGCCCGAGGGCACCAACAGACCTCCTCTGACACAAGCACTGTCCTTGCTTAAAGTAAACAAAAACCCCCCAAACCCTCTACGTATGGGGGGTTAAGACAAATAAACTAAAACAAGCGTGAGGCTGCTGCCAACAGACACATCTCTGAGTGAGGGCGCTGGTCCCACACAGTTTAACTCATTGTCATCACGTTCATGCTTTCTCTTTCTCCTCAGCTTCCTTGGTTACCCCAGGCAGAGCAGAGCCAGGAGGTTTCTGCTGCCCCTGCGCTGGGGTGGAAACGCCATGACTCCACAGGACATCTTAGAAAACGAAGCAGAGACAAAACCCCCAGAGCTCTGAGCTGCAGATATACGTAACCAACCCAACTGACTCATGCCTCTGCTGCCATTTCTTCACACTCCATTTAAAAGATGACAGCTTCTGGAGAGAAAATCGGCTGAGTACGTTCATCTTAAACCCGATCTGCCTCTGGCTTACTTCAAAAAATTACTTAGTTGAGCAGCAAGCTTAAACGATCACAGTTCCCAAGAGACCATGTGATTCTCCAGATCTGTGCAAAATATATAAAGTGCACAGCCATCATCTTTTCTGGTTAAGAAGCTGATACCATCAGGGAAAGTCAAAAGGTTAATTAATTAATTACTTTTTAAAAAGATGGAGATGACGCAAGAGAGAATGTGCTATAATACATTCTCAGCACACAGGCTCTGATGTTACCTACCGAAGAGTTTGCTCCAAATATTTCACAGCAGTAACAGAACTACTTTGAGAAGACTGTAGGTACTTACATACTGCAGCAATAACGCAGTGACCTTCGCTGGTGCTGGTCAGAAGACAACAACCAAGGTACGCAGTTTTTCTTGAGAGAAAGCAATTAAAACAATTGCTGAGGGCTCAGTACATAACCAGCAGCCGTGCTCACTGTCCTCACACTGCAGGCAGCAGCCCAGAGCAGAGGGACTCAAACAAGAGCCTGCGTCCCAGCTGCAGGCTCTACCAGCTCATCATCCCAGGTGGAAGCAATAGCTGATCCCAAGTATTTGTAAGTCAGGCCCAGGCCTGCTGGGCTATAAAGGGCAGCCTGGGGCCAGGAGCTGTGTTGGCTGGGGTTGAGCAGAAGCTGGGTCTGGTGTGTCCATATTTGGGATGTATGCTAGTGGAGGAAGTATCTTTCCCTGACAAATTGTGCTGAGCTCCGTGCCTTCCAAGGTGCTGCTGATGTTTTCAATGTCTTTTGAAATAAGTTACCAAGTTACTCCATCCTTTCCAGGTCACTAAAAAGTAAAGAAACCAAAATAAACTTGGAGCTGTGAGACCTTGAGAGCTGACCCTGAAGGTCATTCTTTGGTGGGACAAAGCTACGAACCTTATGGCGCTCCTGATGGGAAGAGGGAGAAGGATAAATGTGCTCACAGTGCAAGCTGCTTTCAAATGGTTATTTCCAAATTAAGAAGGACAGGATGTGCCTTAGGTGGGCTGTGAGTTCTCATCAGCCAGACTTTCCAGGTAAAACAAGCTGTCCAGGCACTAATTGTGTCTGGCACCAGACACCTGGCAGCTATGAGATGTCATGTGGCTCATTTTCAGTGGTTTCACAGAGAGCAGCTATTTCTACCAGCACTCATACTTTGAACAAGTGCATTTTTCAAATTCTGCTCATTGCAGGCTGCTACTCCATGAATAAGTTCCTCAGGCTGGTTTCTGTCAGGCTGTCCATGATGTACCCCATGCCACTGCTTCCCTCGTGGGGGAAGTGTGGTAACAGCATCCTGCTTTGTGTTGCCAGTGAAATGCAGGCTTCCTAATCCCCCCGCTTGCTTCAGCTCTGCAGGGAATCAGCAGATCCACAAAGGAAGGAGGAATTGAAAATTTGTCAGGACTTGAATGCAGAAGACTTCACCCCTCATTTCTGGTGATGCTGGAGGGACTCTTGGACGTGCATCCCACTGAGGATGGGACGTGCCGAAGCAGCAGACAATTACCTTAGACCAGGCATCAGCTCTAGAGAGCTGGCTCTGTGGGTCATTCCCTCCTCCTGCTGCATCATGCAGAAGAAAGGATGAGCATGAGTGCATTTCACCAAGGCTTCTACACAGGACATCACAGTGCTACACGAAGAGGAAATGTTCACGTAAGAAACGGTGATTGTGGCAGCTCTTGATGTTTCTGAGAAGCAAATGGAAAAAAAAAAAAGGCAAAGCAGCAATATGTGAAGAGACAGACCTGTGCATTAAAGAGTTTAGACAATATCTAATGTTTTCAACACAGCTGAAAGCAGTGAGCTAAAACAGAAGGAAGGATGTAAACAGAAGAGAGGGATAATCACCAGGTCACAGACCTGCAGCACAGAGAAGCCTCCACGCCAACAACCCTGTAGGGAGGCACGGGGCGGATGTCACAGATACGTAGTATTTTCAGAAAATACTATAATGAGAAGAAAGGGGAAGCTGGTAGCCGTGGATATACAGTAAAAGCTTGGGAATGGCCATACAGCAGTGACAGTTGTGGACAAATCTGTAGGCTGCAGAAGAGGTTGATTTTGAGCATACTGGGAAGAAAAGAAATATTACAAGTTAGGCTGATCAGCTGGAAAATGGTAGAATTGTTGACCATGATTCAGGAATCACAGACACCACCAATAAATACTTCTGTTCTATTTTTGGGAACCGTATTATGTGGTGATGAACTTTTCCATCCCCACAGATATTAAACAACACATTAAACAGCAGTTACTAATGCTAGACACTTCAAAATTAGCAAGTCCAGATAATGGCATCTTTTTCTTTAAAAAGACTTTTAAGAGAGCTAGGTAAGGAACTTTACACATGGTTGATCTTGATTTCCAGTAAACTTGGACAATCAGAATTAACAAAAAAATGTACCAATATTTTGAAAGAATAAAGTGGATTATCTAGGTAATTATAAGCCTATCAATCCAAGATTGCTCTCCAGCACAATAATAAAATGGCTCATAAAGAAAACAATTCATCAAGAATTAAAGATGGGGAATAGAATTTGGCAAATCGGTGTGGATTTGAGGAAAATAAATTTGCCACCTTGGTATTTTCAGTGGTAATGAACAACAATACTGCTGTAATAAGTTTCTGTATTCTCTACTTTCAGAAAAGCATTTGATTTGTTATTACATGAGGTTTTTATCAAGAAGTAAGGATAATACCGACACAGTACAGGACTCTTGAGCACAGTGAAACCCAGTATAGCGAGAGGTCTCAAGCGTACATGCAAACAAGGGAATATTGCCTAACAATTCTGGTTTTAGCATGGTCCTTTTGGGAATCTGTTACTGGGTTTTCTGCTACTCAGTTTTTCCCCCATGTCAAGGAAAAATCACTTGAAATCACCCCTTAGAGTTTGCTGGTGACCAAGATCCAGGGGGCTGATAAATTTAACAGGGCAGCATGAGCATACAGAGCAATCTGCATTGCCTGGATACAATAGCCAAGGTGAGGCAACATATTTGGAAGCCAAAATAAAGGCAGTATTTACAGGACAGTGGCAATTCAGCCTCGGAAAGAGATGAGTCTGAGAAGGATACAAGGTCACTGCTCATCTCCAGCTCAATGCAAGTGCTTAGTGCCATTTGTTGTGGCTAATATAACTCTCAGGAGGATCTCGAAATGAGAAAACAGGTACCAGGCTGCCATAGTACCTTACTCTGTGCTGATGTGGATGTACAAGAAAGATGTTGGATGGCTGGAAATACACAGGAGAAAAGCCATGAGCCTTATGAAAGAACTGGGAGGTGTTTTTTTCAATATAGGATGCTTCTGGAGAGTAATCTATTCAGTTTATCCCAGGAGAGGCTGAAGGAGGATTTAAGTATGTCCTGCAAGTATGTACTCAAGAAACAGGACACTGGGGACAGGACAATCCCAGTGGCAGAAGAGGTCCTAGGGGCTGACAGTGGAAAGCGGACAAATTCAGACAAGTAAGAAGATGCACACATTTGACTTGTACGGATTGCGATTGCCGCAGTCAAGCAGCGCAGGACGACCAAACGGACTCCTATCCGGAGGCAAATCTCTGCAGGTAATGGCAAGGCAAAACCTGTGAGCTGATCTGATGCACGGAGAGCAGAAATGGGAGCCGTTCTGGACAGTCTGGCTGATGGAGGGGAAAGCTATGACTGAAAAGATGAAACTGCAATGCAAAGGCACTGCAGGCACATCCAAGGGTGTGAAGATTGAGTAACATACCCAGACTGATGTGTGTGGCATTTACCTGGTAGTTATTTGCCATCTCTAGTCACTGATTTCAGTCCTTCATTCTTTAAACACAGCAAATCATTGAGGGGAAGGAAGATTCAGCAAAAACCCATGAATGCAGTTAACTGATTGAGGTATTTTCTTTCCTTTCACAGATGAGGTGCCAGAATCTCACTGCCTGTCTAAGCCAGAGAAACTTCTGATGTTCAGACAATAGAACTGTGGAAACTTAATTCTTAAAATAGCAAGAAGAAGTGGGGGGGGGGGGAAGACATATGTAAAATATAAACCTGTGCTTGAGGAGCAGAACTTTCCTCTTCCCCCTTTTGTAAAAGGAGAGGAAAGAATTACTCCTTTGTACCCTCTGAAGACTTCAAGCTCTTTCAGATGAGATTTAATCACTCAAGAGAGCTGTTTGGAGCTTTTGTTCAAGATTTCACGCAACTAAGAGAGAAGCAAGTGCCACTTCAGAGCCTTATGTTACGATAATTGCAAGGATAAAGAGAGGCAAAGAAAAAGATCTGCATGTATCCAAACAGTCCTAACTGTGCCTGAAAGCACAGGCTTCCCAAACTAATCCCCTACTTACCCCAGATATTGATGACTTACTGGTGGCATTCAGTAAGAGGTAGCCAACTGCAACAGACTCTCTAATTATAGCATGACCTGTTGCTAATTACTGTTTTACTAACCCACTGGGGCTGTATTATCGCACTAAATAAATAATATCCACTCTCCTCTGGCAGTGTTTGCAGAGCTGATTTCCCACTCAGCCTCGACTCAAAGCTGTAAAGAGTCCCCCAGTGACACCAGCTGCTCCAGTCAGACCCGCGGGTGGGGAGCCCTGCCTTGTCCTCCCGGCGAGCGATGGACGCGAGTGCTGAGCCAATGTGACAGCCACCGCCTTGGCCAACGAACGGCCAGCTCAGCTGAGGTCCCCAGGAGCTGGAAGCACGGAGCGACACGGCCGCAAGGGAGGCGCTGAGGGTCCCGCGCGTCCCCAAGCAGGCTGGGGGTTTCTGAACACAATGTTTTCGAGGCAATGCACCAGGACTGTCGAACACCAGATGTTTCATCCCACCATACGCATTTTGGGAAGACTGTTGATCAAATCCGGCTGGCGAGTCCAGCCCTGCATGCTTTCCAGCCACTTCCCGAGTGACCTGCTTAGATTGAAGGATCGCAGCCTTTCCAGACAGTCTCCTGCAGAGGCTGGAGGGTCCAGCTCATATTCAGCCTCTCTGGAGCTACCACTGCCAGGAGGCTTTTAAACCCTGGCTTCACTTGGCCACCGTTTCTCCATGCCCAGTCTCCCACCCCCTCATTGCCCAAGCAGGAGTGACTGCTACACTCTGTTTCCTTTTGAAATTTTCAGAAAGAAACTTCTAAAAATCATGTTGAAAGCATTTTGCAATTCTCATGAGCAACATGAGAATATTTGAAATTTCCACTTTTTATTCCTAAGTACAAAGAAACTCTGACTTTCTGGCAGTTATAGCCATCTCTGTGTATATCCTAGCAAATAAATTAACCAGAAAGTAAGCTCATGGGAACAGCAGATTTTTAACTGAATATTGTGCAGTACTTCTTATTATTAAGTTCTGAATTTGCAATGGCAAGGACTAGCAATGAAACCCTGTTTTGGTCACTAAGATAATGCAATCAAGGCCTTTATTTTGAAATTCTGTAGTTTTAAACAATAAAAGGGTTTGGTCACAAACAGATAAACCAGCTTAAGGCGGGCCCCAGATTTCTCAGCTTTGGTCTCTGCAAAATGTGATACACAACATGTACTCCATGGTTTCCTTTTGGGGCAGAAGTCTGATGCTGCGGGGAAAGAGCTTCTGCTGGCCACGGAGGTTGTAAGTTCTCTTCATTTACAAGCTACATTTTTGTCATTTTTCACTAATAGTCCCTTGCTTTCACCCAATTGTTTCAGCATCGTCTTTCATGGTCTCGGTACTTATGCCAAACCCTTGTACCGAATATGCATCAGCTGGGGTCTAAGTCTGACCAGCTCGGAACAATTGCAGAGAATCTCAACTGTGCCCTAGGAACAGGAAAGCAAAAGTTGGCAAGTTTCCCTTAAGAAGGTGCAGAGGGGAATTCACACCTTGCCCAGCACACCTGTGGGATGCTCCAGCCTATATCATTTCTTCCCGGTTGTTTCCAGGCACGTATGTGGCAGTACAGCAATGCAGGGGACAATACAGCACTGCTCTGCAAATTGTGTAGCTATTTATAAAAACACAAAAAGTGGCTTTAAAAGTTGCGATTGTGATTTGCTGTCATTTTGTACTCCCTTTATGGAGTACAGGGATACACGGTGGAGGAGAAGGAGTAGCTGCAGCCTACAGATGCAGTTTAGTATTTTGAGACCGCTTTTAAAAACTTGTATGTGGGTGTTTGCCAAAGGA
The DNA here is from genome assembly GCF_963924245.1 of Chroicocephalus ridibundus. NCBI lineage: Eukaryota > Metazoa > Chordata > Aves > Charadriiformes > Laridae > Chroicocephalus > Chroicocephalus ridibundus. Next base: position 9,842,295 of record NC_086294.1, read on the forward strand.
TCTTTTTTTTACATTTTCTTCGCTGCTGGTGAAACAACCAACTTTTACTCATACTTACACAGTCTATCATAAAGTAAATAAAAAAACCTACTTGTCCTGAGAAGTTGTAAAGTACTAAATTAGCCAAAAATAAATGTTCTTGTTGGGAAACAAGCTCCAGATGTTTCTGACAGACTCCTTCCATCCAAAGCTACAGTATCTAAGGGTCCACAACCCAGCCTGGATACAAGGAAAAAGCTTTCACTGTTGTTGAAACACAGACAGATAATCACTTGAGAGGCATTTCTATCCATGCTTCATGGATGTCTTTCCCAGGGCTGGAAGGGAAAGTCAGCGGGGGCTTTGTTCACATGGTGCTAATGGGAAATCTCGAGTCCCTGCCAGGACTTCCACAGGACATGGGTGTATGCGAAATTGGGACACCAGAGGAAGGGCCTCAGGGAAGGTATGAAGATGGAGGGTTTGCATGTGCACCTTCCTTATGCACAGCCAAGAACTGCTGCTGGCATAAGGTGGCCAAGTCACCAGATGGGCAATTCCTTCAGAAATTCTCCTCCTCCCTCTGTCCCCTGCTATTACAAGGACAGGTATAGCACAATATATCTATCTTGTGGGTTCCCTGCGTTCTTGGGAGTAATTTAGGCATTCAGTGCCTATTTTCCCTTCCATCTTTTTTATCCATTTGAATCAAAACTTGCTGGGGATGGGACAGTGTTTAATGCAGCCTTGGCATCCTTGAACCACCAGAAACCAAACAGGCCAGACAGGGAATCCATCAGGCCTGAGAGGGGCTCTTAGGGCAACCTGCAAGTCCTCCAGGGAAGTGGCCCAGGCAGGGACCTTAATCTTGGAGTTACTGCTCCTTAATCATGCTACTCCGCCTGCGTGGGGCAGAATTGAGAGCTCTGATTTTGGCCTCTGGACCTCCCTCCCAGGTATGTTCGTGCTAGTACAGCGAGGCAGCTTTGGGACCACACACGTCTCATGCCTGACCGTCCTGGAGCCAGCCTGTGCCAGCCATCTCCACCCAACGGCTGAAATCTTTTTTTAATGTGTCTGGATAAATTATCTCAGAGGAAACCGCAGTGTTTAAATGAAATGAAGAAAAGTAAGAATAGCTTCAAAAGTATAAACAGAAGCAATGCTCTCCCAAAGAGCTGTAGAGACAAACCAGGTCCAGCTCCTCTCCAGCCTCTCCTCCTCATCCTGCCTGTCTCATAACTAAGTTTTCCTAGTCTAAGCGGGAAGAAGGGATTACACCCTGTCCCATCTCCAGCACCATACAAAGCATATGGACAATCATAAAGATGATTTTAAACAAACTTCAGGATTACAGACAGGAACTTCTCCACGCAATTAGCAAGTGAAGGAAGATAACAGTACTGCATCACATGGACTGTGGGAAACCCAGCCACAGGGAGGTTGAAAGCCATGACCAGGATTAAAAAAACAAACTAGTAGTAGATCTAGGATGAGAAATCAGCTTTTCCCTACTCTGAGCCTCCACAACACCTGTATTACAAACAGGTAATGTCCTCTCCGTCCACAAGTATGAAACAGGACCCCAGATTTTGGAGCACCTTTAAGTCACCTGCTGGGCCTTACTCTCTTCTGATGAAGATAATCATCCATGGAAAATGGCATGCCATGGTTGCAGAACAGTTTTATTAACACTCTCTAGATGAGCTGTGTTTAACATTTGGCCCCTGGGCAGTTCAGGTGTGGTTCCCGTGTCAGGGCTATGCCACATAAATGGCAGTAGACCTGTGCTGGCAGCAGCCTGGAGGCTAATGCAGCCTGTGGTTGGCTCTGAGTGACCTGGGCAGCACTGCTCTGGCAGACACAATCTCCCTCTCCGTAGCTCTCATGGCTCTCGCTGCCCGAGGCTCTGACGTCCAGCTCCTCCACCAGGTGAGCTGGCCACTCTTCTTCCAGAGATGCCACAAAAGATGTTCCCTGGTGCGGCTCACCTGCCCAGAGCTTCACCTCCATTGACCCAATGGCAGACGCTTGAAGCTTGAAGGTAGTTTTTGTCCCCCAAAATTATAAACTCGGAAGGTTGTGCATGGGTCTGTCATTGACCCAAAATAACAAAAGATCAGAACCTTTTCCTCCTGCAATGCAGAAGTGCGGCAGTAAATGTCTGTGTTAAATTTCCACCCGGTGTTAGAGCATGGGATGCCAGAATAAACCACCAGAGCTTTGTCACACTGCACACCTGGAATTCATAATTTTTGGTTTGTTGTCTGATTGCTGTACAGCTCATGTCCTCCAGCCACACGGTGGCCATAACTTACCCTGCTGCACCAAGCAAAGTCTTTCAAATTCAACAAACTAAATACCAGCATAGCTCTTGATGGCTATTACCATTAAAATGTTTATTCACTCTGTGAGCAAATGAACTTGTGCTTAGGAATGGTTATGGCTACTAACACTTGTCTAACTTTAAGAAGTTCTTATAAGACTTTGTGAATTTCTGTTATTAAATATAATTTAACTTCTATCTTCTGGACAGCAACATAATTTTTTGGAGGAGGATTGCTCTAAAACAACTGCATAGCAGGCTTTTAACAAAGACTTACTTCCCGTTTATGCAAAAGTAAATCACTACACTAAGCACTGGAGTTGTGTTTGTCCAAAACCAGGAGGGGGAAAAAGTATAAACCCTTTCTGACTTTTCTTGTGTTCCTCAGGAAACCTTATGGGAAACAAAACCACCAAGAAAATACTTGAAGTTAAAAGCTATGGCAGCTTAGAACTTCACTTGAGCTTCAGGTAAGACCGAGTCTTTCCCCATCGGTCCAAACAGGGCAGCAAAGCATGGAGGTAGAAGTACCATTCCTATCAGGAGAGTGCTCAGCACTCTATGCTAACTGGATTTGGTGGTCTCAGTTCAGAGGTACCATGAGTGTGCTTCTACACATGCATTCCTCCACACCTGGAGCCCGGTGGACATGTGTGTGAGTGACAGCATGACAAATTAAGTTCTTAAACACTTGGCAGTGCCCTCAGCTTCCTGTGCCCTAAAGACCTGCCAAAACTCATGGATGAAGAAACCGGAAAATGCAGGAAAAAGGATTTTCCTCAGGACAGCATGTGTAAGGGGGGAAAAAAGTTTAATCCCCTCCTGCTGTAACAAACCCCATCATTTTCTTGAAGTCCACCGTACTTCCAAGTACGCCCTTACAAACACGAGCTAATGAGCTCGCAGTGGTAATGCTGTGCCATGGTGGAAGGAATCACACTGCATTTGCAAGAGACGAGATCAGATAAAAAGCCTCAATGAGACTGCCTTCATGAACAATTCCTTCAAGCACAGATTATCGAATATGGATTATTTTTATATTTCATAGCTAAAAAGCTTTCTGAATCTCTTCTGCTGCACAGGTTTTGTGTTCTGGTGCAGCAGCAAGCTTAGCCCACCTGAAAAGCTGGTAAATCCTGATGCTAAGGTACACCCTTGGACCTCTTGTTTGCAGGATGTGTCCAGACCCTTCTCAGGGCTCACTAGCTGCTTCCCAGAGTCTAAGTTCAAAAGACAGTTTCACCTTGGGTTGTACCGTTCATTGCAAAGTCAGCAAGAGCAGACACACTCTCTTCACAGCCACACCAGTGGAAACACCGCCATCAGCTTCCACAAGTTGGCTTGGTCCCTGCTAGAGAATACCAAACACCAGACCTCGCAGAAGAGTTGAATGAGGGTCAAGAAATAGATATCCTCTACGGAGGATTTGCCAAGTGCAGTGGGAGATGGCAGACCTCCAATGACCGTGCTCTCGCTCATCTCACATCTTACTACTAGATACCAGATCAAAAACTGCCACCTCTTCCCTACACCACAAAGTCAAAAAAAGAGGAGAAGGTCATGTAAGGCTTGTCATATGTTCATGACACAAGTTTATGGTCTCTCAATGGGAAACACAGGCAAAATAACCATCTGTAAAAATGACTTCCAAGCAAGCAAGCTTTCATGGTCACTCGAAACGAATAATTTGTCATTTTGGTCTTTTTTTCCTTCCGATTTATCATTCCTGGGAAAACTCTTCAGGATGAAACTTGTCATTTTCTCCAGACGCATCCAAGTAAAGTCTGATTTATGCTTCTTTGGAATCTTCTCCCATCATCTCCGTCCCTGAGCAGTGTGCAAGTTATTTGCTCTCAGCAGTCGTTTAAGATGATTCCATACACATATATTTATCATCACATACTTTTCTGCTTAGGAGTTTATTTTACCCTAAAATCTCTTGGATCCAGCAACGCTGCACTTTCTCAGTGGGACCTAACTTGCCTTTTCAAGAAATTATTCCTTTAGGGGAAAAAAATCAAAATCTTAACTATAGAGTCGATTCTCCCACTACATCAATTAATTCTATTTCCTTCATTAGAATTAAATGTGATTTCCACCACCACAAGAGATCCTGCTAACAGTACTATGGCCATAACCTCTATGTGTATCCCTTAGAAATTAATTGTAGCTCACAGCTCTTTCGAGTGCTGGTATCAATCTATTGATTTTTATGATAGGTATGGCTGTTAATATTATGTATTCACCACAAAAGGTTTCTATGAACACAAAGCACTAGTCACTTTGACATCGACATTCATAATTCCCCATCCATCAGTTTCTCACATTGGGTTGTGTCTATTCTCTGTGCTCAGCAGCGTGGAAGGGGTAAAACGAAAGAATCCGTGAATCCTAACAGGCAACAAGTGCTCAGGAGCTTAAAACAGTTTAACAGTAACTAAGCCTCAAACTTTTTTTTTTTTTAATTTCCAGAAAATAAATAAATAGTAAAACAGTCACGGTGTGCAGGTGAATTAGACAGAATGCACAAATACTGTTCTTTCCCAATTTTTTTTTGGAGATGCATAATCAGTTCATACTAATGCATGAAACTTCCAGATTTTTGGAAGCCCCCTCAAGGTACAGTGAACCGCATCAGTTGCTTCAGTTTATTGCATTAGCGAAGTTGTTCTTCACTGACTTTCGGGACAAGGAGAAGACAGGAATGTTCTCGGCTGCGTTAGGGCTGCCTCTCGGGGCAGCCTTTAGCCCTTTGCCCTCCCAGAGGAAGCGCTGCCCGCCCTGCCCACCAGCTATCTCCTGCCCACAAACCGCACCTCGACACTCCATTGCACAGCGGAGCTGCCATTGAACACTCACCGCGCTCTCACTGAGCTCAGGAAGTTCCTACAGACACAATATGATTTAAAACAACTGTGATAAAAGACAAATAATCATTAAAAAGCCCGACGAGCATATGGTTTACAGCAGAGGCTGGGAAAGGAAGGTCACACTGCTTGCAGCTTGCTGTTGAAGCTAAGTGTGGATTTATAACTGATTGGATCTTCTGTAATAAAACTTCCTGCACACCTGACTTCCCTGAGATCTTTTCCAACATCCCCACTGATGCACGAAAGCATTTTTGTAGGATTTGTTAAAACTTACTATAGTGTATCTATCAAGGTAACTGCATCACTTGCAGCGTAGCTTGTTACGGGTCAGGCTTTTGCATGAGACCAAGAGCCACATGGACTGTGAATTTATGAGCATCACAATCTGTGCATGTGTCTCGCTGGGACTTTGGACCTTAGCCCATGCATGGCTGCACGTGTGGCTCTTGGTCGCATGCAAAAGCCATACAGGTAACAAGCTTTAGATAATTACTCCTGCAATCTTTACATGGGGACCACAAGAATAGGACATAAGACCCCTAAAGCATTCATACACAGATAAGTTACCCAGCGATATGGCCATTTTACAGCTGTAAAATAGGTTTTCAAAAGCACCAACGGTCTGAGCTCCAGCATTCTGGGGTGCCCTTTTTTTAACCCATTTATGTCTTTTTCCATACAGTTCTCCCAGCTACTCCAATTCTGAGAACACAAACTCTTGATTTGGTGGAGGGTTAGGAACGTGCCTGTTGAATAACAGCCTCCTCACCAGGTGCCGCCTGGACCTGTTACACAGGTCAGAAAAAAGACAAAGCTCCAGCCAAGACAACCCTGTTGAACAGCCACCAGTGACAAAAGAACAGTTCATCAAAATGCCACCTATTTGCATTCCTATAACAAAGGTAATACTCTTTTGGAAGGGTTTTAGTCAGCTGTAAGCGATAACAGCAGCTCCTAACCCTCAGGGGACAGCTGGGAGCACTCTGCCAGGCTGGCCAAACAGCCAGGAGAAGGACGGTCGGGAGTGTACGTGTTTCAGAGACGGAGGCTGAAGCAGGCAGAGCTGGCAGTATAAACCAGAGCTGCTTAACTCCAAATTGCATATTTCATTCAGAAAAACAGCTTTTCCTTTCCTCCTTGCCTTGGGAATAAGGACCTAGCCTCCTTCATGTCTAAAGGCAAACCTCAAATGAGCAAGGAAAGGGGGAAGGAGGTGAAGAAGACTCCAGTTACGGGCTGAAGCACTGGTGGGCTGTACCCCAGGCACTGCATCACGCTTTCATAGCTTTTTTTGAAAAATTTCTATATACCTCTGAGTCCAACAGAGAGAAGACATTTTGAGCTGATGCTCTCCTCTCTTCAGCAGAGACAGCAGAGGTGCCTTTCTGAATTACAAGCACGGTCCCAGTTTTTCCCCAGAAGGCCTTGGCAAGCCCTTGGTGCCAGCCTGCAGCCCTGCTCCTCCTCCTCCTGCTTCTCCTCCTGCTCCAGCCTGGCTCCTGCTGAGGAGAGGAGGCGGTGGAGGGGAAGGAGGGCAGGCTGAACGCGGGAAGGGGAGAGCCCTCTGAGCCTTTCAGTTGTCCAGAGCTGGCTTAAAGCCTTTCAGCCACACAGACATCTTCCTCCCCATGCCCTCTTTATTTTCCGAAAGCAGGGGAAGGTGCTCCCTCAAGTGTAACTCCAACAACTACACAGCCCCGTGAACTGTTTGTTTGACTGTGCAGAGCATCAAAAGGAAACGTCAGCGAGACCTCCGAGATCCCTTTTCTGTGAGGCCAGGTTTTGATGTCTTTGCCCATAGCAGAGAGTACTTTATTCCTGAAGCAGCGATGTTTAAGGCTCTGTTTAAAAAGGGAGATACCAGCCGACACAGCAGCCACCAGCTCGCTTCGCCCTCTCCGTCAGTCTGCTGCTTCCCCCTGCCTCAGCCAGCCCCTCTACTGCTTCACCGTATCCCATTCCCACCGCTAAAAACCTTCCTTATTAAAAGCAATAGACCGGGCATTTAATTTTCTCTTTGCATGGCAGGAAATTACAATTAGTAATTTAGTACAAGTCGCTGTCTAATGCAGGAAGGGATGCCATCAGCTCCAAGCGCTTATTGAGAATAACTCAGCTTTTGTCATGCTGGTTACCTCTGAAACGCGTTCACTCGAGGAACTCGCGGGCAGCAATCAGATGTTTTTCCTGCCTGCTTTTCATCACAGCTCATCAGAAATTGGGATACAGTTGGGGAAAGGGCAGGGGAGAGAGAGTCTGAGATGTGATGAGAGAACTAATCCATGCTCGGAAGAGGAACCGATTTTGCTTTTTTTTTTTTTACTGCTTATTTTACAGTAAATAAAGAATTAAGGAAGATTGCTGAAAATGTGTCCATTCAGGCAGCAGCTGAATTTCCTGCTAATTGCTTTGGGATGGTGAGGGAGGAGGGAAAGTGTTGGGACACAACAATAAGCAGTTAAGTGGTGCGATTGGTGACTACCCAAAACCTTGCGTCTGCCCATGTGTCGCTAATGATAGAAATTAGAGACGTGTTCTTATGAAAGCCCCCTATTTAGTGAAAGATGGTGAACATAAAAAAAAAACCCAACACCTAAAATCCGTCTTACAGGGAGAGAGATAAGTGGAAAGTTATTTATCACGGCATTTATCTTGGCTGAACAAATAGTGCCCGGGCTCTGCTCCCCGGCTTTTCCCTGCTCCAGTCCCATGGGTCCTGCTCCGGCAGCCCACGACTCCCCCCGGCCGAGGGAGCGAGTGTCCCCGACTGGGCCTGGGACAGGAGCCAGCTGAGGACAGACAGAAGGATGGTTTCGCCAAAGCCCACCATGAAAAGGAGCGGCCCAAATCAGATTAACCCTCGTCAGGCACTAGGTGTGTCTTTGTGTCTCTGCCTCCCGGGTAGGTCTGGGTTCACAGGGAGGGGGAAGCTGCTAGGAAACCCCTGCTGAATAAGCACCAAGAGGAATTTGAACATGCATCCTGGATGCGCTCAGGAAGAAGGCAGGGGTACCTGCGGTTACAATGCACCCTTTAGAAACACCCGTGGCAACACGCACAAAGCGCCTCTGTACAGGGAAGCAGGAAACACTGAGCTGAGACAATCCCCTCCCCTGTTATCTCCGCCTTTGGTTTATTACATTTAACCACGCTTTTGATTGAAAGGAAGAACATCCTAATGGAAAACGGCATCAAAATCTTTCGTCAGCGCCAACTTAAACCAATAAAACCTCTGATCACCATCAAGTCTTGCAGATCCAGTAAGTAAACAGTTTTTCCCCATGAGTTTTCTTTGTGATCTTGGCGTTTCCACATAAAACCAGATTACACTGAAAACAGACTTTTCCCACAGGAAGTTTCCGTTTCTTACTTAAAAAAACCCAATAAAACACTACCAAGAAAACCTGCTAGGTCTGTCATTTAGTTGTTTCAGCTCCACATTTCTCTTCAGACAGGCTGTAAAACAGATTCTTAGGCCATGGGGAGAAAAATCAGATGGAGAAAGAGGTCTGGGAGAGACCCCGAGGAGCTGTTTAATCAGAAACAACTATATTTTAACCTGCTGCAGATGACATTTGGGGATGGAGATTCCGCGTACTCTTTATGCAGTCTCCCAGGGGGAGTACACGTAGGGATTATTCTAGGGTCTATCCTAAATCTTTCTTACTGCATTTTATTGCCGTGACTTCTTTTCCTACCCCTTGCAGACACTGAGATCTGTTTATTTCCCTCCTTTCCGCAGACACTCCTGCATCTGAAGAGCAGAACCATGAAGCCGCCCCGGGCCGCGCTGACACTGACACAGAGCCCAGCCTGCCCCAGCTCTGCTCCTCTCTCCTGCCCGGTTCTCAGAGCTCTCCCTCATCTCTCCTCTGCCTTGCCTGAAGAGCCATTTCCAAACCTGAAAAGCGCGCCGAAAGGAAGGACTCCTTCCCCCGCCTCACACATCGCATTCCTCTGTATGAGTGCTGCTGCTTCTGCGTTTGCTCTTCCTCAGCATTAGTTGGTGGGTTTTGTTGATTCCCTGTTTTCTGTGTAAGAAAGACTTTCCTGTCCTTTCCCATGCAATACCTTCCTAACCGATCATTCCCCATCCACTTCTTGTGCAGTCAGTGATTTCTGCTGAAGCACAGCTCATCATCATCAGGTCCATCAACCTTCATGTAGAGATCCTTTCCCAACAGTTACTCTGTGATGAGTACAGCATGAGTCCTAGAGAAAGTCTCCGGAGAGAGATTCCTGAGTTCTGCACTCGATCCATCTTCATAACCTCACAGTCAGGAGATGTGGGCACTCGGGTGTGATAAGGTTGACCTCCACCACAGGCTGGTAGGAAGCAGACTCTCTGCACCCAGTTCCTGACATGAGACACATGCATCTCTGCCACTTGGGGTACAAAAACACGTCACCAAGAGCTACATGCTCATAATGAACTCCTGCAAATTTTCATGGTTCGTGACCAAATTCAAGTGGACTGCACCACACCGCAGAGGCCATCGCACATCCAACGTGCCAGTGGAAGTGGCAGATTTCTCCAGACACCGTTGGTTCCCCAGAGGGAAGCCTGCGACGTGCTAGGGAAAGCTCAGCAGAAACCCTGACGCAGCGTGATCTTAAAATCTGTTTAGGGAAACTGTCTGTATTTATAATCAAGCCTGGATGGATGACTGTGGCTTCATATTCATTCATATGAGATGTGTGCACTGCCAGCAGTGAAAATGGCATCTTGATGTTGAGATGAGAGGCCGTGATCTCATGCTCCTTACGTGGCCAAGCACATGACACCATGTTTACGCCAGCCTCATACTCCATACCCAGGGCTGCGCTGGCTGGAGGACACCCAACACCTGATCCAACACATCGCCTGCCAGGACGAAAACCACTCCGTTTAAGAGTCTTTTGACAAACTTAGATGACTGAGAGAGGGCATGCAACAACTTGGTGCTTTGTGTTTCTGACAGGGCACCGCGTGTCGTCAGCCTGACTTTGTCCTCATGTGGGAGCACAGCTTTACACACCTAACGACGTTAAGACATAATTTTACATACAGCTGCTTACTGCAGAATTTGGAAGACAGTGTTTCCCAGACCACACTCTTCTCTCAACTTCTCTGAGCACCGCTAATGGCTTCTGTTATGGCATAGCATTGCTCGCAAAGGCCAGATAGATGAGGAGACAAGTTTACAAGAGAAGAGGCTCCAGATAGTCTGGCAGTGCCTTCCCCTATTAACAACAGAGCAGATAAAGGAGCCCCTTCCTTAAGCCAAGTAGAACAGAAATCCTAATTCATTTGTTGTTTAAAAAGTGCAGGAGGGAAAATTAATTTAAACTTTAGCTAGGTTTTTACTGTCTACGTAATGCTCCTGTAGAGGGATGGCCAGAAGAAAGCTGAAGGGATGAAGACCTTTCCCCATGAAGTGTCCACAAGCCACGTGGATAATCCATCTCACTGCCATAAAAGGAGGGAACTAGTCTTTCTCCATGCTCCACAGCAAGCCCTACAAGTGCTCTGGGATTTAAATTATAAAACCTTTTTGGTGTTGCCCACCCATCTCTCATCTCCCCATTTAATGGGAAGAAGAAAATCTCCTTTAACAGCAGGTTCCTCCATGATCTCCACCACCGCACAGTGCACACCCTCCTCCCTTTGCCCTGCTGGGGAGGTCTCCCTGGGACACGGAGGTCATTGGGTGCTTCATGGGGGCACAAAAGTCCACCTGAAACAGGCTGGACACAAACTCCATGAGGAAGACAACCTCCTGGGGCCAGCAGGCCAGCGGCCAGGGCAGACCTCGGCAAGCACAGGCTGTGACAAGGGGGAAGAGGAGCTGCAGAAAGCCTCCTGCGTGCCTCCCTGAGCCACGGCTCTCCAGGGAGATGAAACACATCTTCCCTTCGTCCCTCCCCGCATCCTCACTCAGCCACGCTGCAGCCACTGCCATCGACCCCAGAGCACCTCGCGTCCCTCCCCGGCTGCCGTCGCAGGGCGCCGAGGGCCAGGGCTGTCACCGCACAGCCCCACCAGGGGACACTTTCCCCGCAGGAGCGCGGTGGGAGCGCAGGCAGCGATGCGAGGCCGGGAAGGTCCATCCCATGCCGTCGCACTGCGCCGGCCGCCTGATGCTGTACCAGCGGTGCTGCGCGGCGTCCCGTGCCTGACACTATTTTTGCCTGGGGTTTGAGCTTCGGTGAAGGATGATAATCAGTGTGCGCTGTGTTTGCCATTTTTCACTGCAGACGTCTTTGGGGTGCTTTTCTTGCTGTTGTTGCTTTTAGCCGGGCTTTTTTAAGTCTTCATCACCTAAAAATGTTCTCGTGTGCCAAGATCAGAGCTTTCAGTCTCTCTTGGGTTCCCTATTTTTGGATCCTTGATCTGGGCTCTCGTTGCTAATTTTTTTTTGTATGTTTGTTTTTAAATAAACAAAAGCTGTAATAATAAATGTCCAGGGACCCACAGAGTAATGAAGAATTGGGTGGGATGTTTGCTAAAGAGGAGGGATGTGGCTGTGGAAGGGAGAGGAATTGACTGAGAAACCCAGAGCCAAACATCCCCGAATACCTCACAGCTCATCCGTCAGGCGGCGATGCCAAGGGGGAAGGCAGGGAGTTCTCGGGATGCGGATAAACACGGATGAGCCAGAGACGCAGTCAATCTGCTGCCACCGTTATCATTCTTGCTAATAATAAATAACGGCGTGTGCTCGCAGACCGCAGTCCCGCTCACCACCAGAGTGCCACGCAGCAGGAAAGCTCGGCTACTGGCAACACTCCATCTGTCCCCAAGCTTCTCCCTTGTCATTCCGCCTGGACAAGTGAGTCCTGGAGCGATGATGGCTGCAGCAGAGCAGGGCAGCACGGGGATTAGCAAAACAGGACGGGAGTACATGGGCTGTGCCCCCTCAGCAACCACCCACCAAGGCAGGGGCTCCAAAATCTGCCCAAAAGGGCCGCCGAGCGTAGGTAGAAGACAGGGAAGGTCTGGGACTATGTTACATCAAATGCAAACCATGCAATTATCCAATTTACCCAAGAACTACAAAGTAACCTGAAATATAAATTAGCTTTCAAGGCCCGTTTCATTCCTCACCAAGCAAATGCCGGCGTCCCTGGCTCACAGGCTTGGCTCAGAGCGATTAGCAAACGCGCGCCCCGACACCCCGACGGTGCTGCAAATGGGAGGAACCTGGAAACGCGCGAGATGCCAGCCGGGTCCCCAGAGCTGTCCTATGGAGAAGGCAACCCTAAAGCTTGACCTGGAATTAAAAGCTCTTCCCCTAAACGGGCTTAAAGCAAAATTGAAGGCTCTTCCTTGAAGACAAAGCTGGCAGCCTTGTCCAAAACCCTGAGGCTGAGCAGGGAAGCTAAACTTGGCGCCTTCTGGCTCGTATTGTACCCTGTCTGCCTCTCGTCATCCACCTCACCATGCTATCAGCCTGCTAGGAAAATACATGTCCAGAAACCCTCTTTTGACCAGGGCATTTTCTGTAAGTTAATTTAGGAAGTATGAGAGATGCCAAGAAAGCTGCTGTGTGTTCAAGAGGAACAGCTTCCCCTTCGCAGACCATGCTGAGTATCTCCTCTGCCACATCCCAGCACTTACTCGTTTCTCCAGGAGGTTTCAGAGCTTTCTGCGCATCCATACACAGCCCATGCTCTGCACAACCTCCTCCTCACCTTTTAATTTTTGCCTTTTCCTAGAACTACACAGCAACGTCTGCACTCGTTCACGAAAACCCCAGCAAACCAGGGCTCCTCCTTCTTCAGCACTTCAGCCCAGGAAGAACTAGTAGCAACGGGAGACCCAGAGCACCCCAGACCTACATCTGCACTGCCATAAGTCCACCTTTGCGAGGGACTGGCTGATCCTCTGGGACACCAGCTAGTACAGCCATAGCCGTGTATTATTAATACTAGTGGCTTCCTCCTTAATGACTGATGTGAGCGCACTAAGCACGGACACTGAAGAGCAAGGCTGGTGGGAACAGAAGGGCAGGGGCAGGGGAGATGAAGGACTGCAACAGCATCATCACAGCGAGGCAAAAATCTGTGGAGATGGCTGTAAATAGCTGATGTTCAATAAAGGCCTGAGGTAGATTGTTGGACCTGGCAAAACTGAACGGTAAAACGATGAAGCCTTGGAAAGCTGGGATTCCGGATTCAGCCCTGACCAGACCTGCAGACGCATGAGATTTGTTTGTCACCTCTGCAGTTTATAAACCAGGCCAAAAACTTCCTGAAATGGGTCTTCTGGCAGGATTTCAAGGCACTGCCTGGGGGTTGGTGTCAGAGCCGAAATCCAATTTATTTGCCAAATGTTATTTTCCTTCATTTACTATCTTGAAGGATAATAACCCAAGTCAAAATCCACATGCCACACCTTTGCTTCTTCTATCTGATCTTTTTTTGGTATTAATAGAGTTCCATCTCCTGGCACCGAGGTGCAGAATTTGCTCTTTCACCGGGAGTTCCCTGCCGACATTTTCTATCAGAGTTATTTCATTTATCACCCTTCCTAGTTATTATCATGTCCATCACTCTGGTGAAGTACGAATGATTCCAGGGAACCGCCTTATCTCCTTAGCCCAAGATCCTTTCCTCTCTTAAAGGCAGTTCGAGTGCCTTTTTTGTCCCTGTGACTTTGTCAGCTTTAAAGCAAAACCAGGACAATGTCCTGGCTCAGCAAAGTAAACCCTGAGGTCCCAACCCTGGCCATGGGGGTCACCATGTACGTGGGTGCACTCCGCAAGAAGAGCCAGCAGGGAACTTGTGCTGCCAAGAAGGAGCTGCACTTCCTAGAACTACGCAGTTAATTTGAAGAAGCTAGACCTTAATCTAGCCCTAATTCCCATTGATATCTCACATGTAATTCATTGGAAGCACGATTTGCTGAGTAGGAGATTTTTTTCATGCAATGTGTATTTACCAACCAAACAGTGAGATACTATGGTGAATTTAATGGCAGTTTATTAGCACCCCATGGTCATGGCATTGCAACGTAAAACATCACTGTGGGCCCCCTACTGTGATAATTTCAGAATAAAAACTTTAAAGTCCCTGTTGAAGAAACTATCAACAATTCTAGGCAAAATCAACCCAAATCCCAATGTCAGCGTTTCTAATGTGCCCATATAAATAAAAAATAGACACCTCAGGAAAGCACAAGGTCATAACCCCAAAAACATCACATGCAAGACACGTGTCGCATTGAATTACAAAATCCTTGGTGACCAGAGCCCACGTTCCTCCTTCTGCTGTCCCTGTAGTGCCTGACCTAAAAACTGAACCAACGATCTCATATTCACTGTAGGCCAATGCAGTTAAAGAGAGAGCTGGACAAGAGCTGATGCTCAAGGGAGCCACGGAGGAAGGAGATATTCCCTGTTGGAGCACTTTAATATGTAGAAAGGAAGATGCAAAGAGAAACTGGCCTGGTGCATGCACAGCATATAGGAAGGGTGTTCCAGCAGCTGCCCAAGGAAGGAATACTGGGGGCAATCACAGCTGTGGACACAGGAGGGTCTCAGGGGTCAATGGTTATGGCTTTAGTTATGGAAAGCCAGAACTGGAGTCTCTGCTCTGCCCGGGGTATCCTCGGCTGCCCTGGGCAAATTGCTTCACTTGGTTTCCCCCCCAGAACAATATCATGCCCCTATTTCAAGGATTACTGCAAGTATTAAGGGGAATTTAGTCAAGGCTCTGTGATGGTCATGGGGACAAGAAATGAGATAGATGGAGACAAGAAAGGAGAGAGCCAAAGCTCAGTGCTGGCTGCCTGACATGCTTTTCTTCTATGAGCTAATAATTTAGATTGGACAATGGTCTTTGCAGATATTTGCGCTGACTTTGCTCTGACTTCACGACAGACTGTCACCCACCGGTCTCACACACCATGGTGTCTCATGAAGAGCCCGTTTCTCTCCTCTCTTTTAGCAGTTACTTCCTTCAGTGGTAATGGTTACCCATGGGATCGGGGAAATCCTGAACTGAATGGGCAGAGGAAAAACAATTCACTTCTTCCTCTGATTTCCGTCTTTCCTGGTTATTTTTTAATCATCGTTGTGCGAGTAACGCTTGCTTTATTTTATTAAATGTAAACAGAAGTGCAGATAGGGCTGGTTGGTTTTTTTCATCAGTTATAATAGAGGGGATCCAATCAATAAGATAATGCAGCCAAGCAGAATGCACAGAAAATCATGCACTCATAAAAGGCATCTTTGCAATTAGTTTTTAATCAACTCCTGTGATTTTCCCCCGACCCGCAAGGCTCTTAAACTCACACTAGCAACGAGATGCTTACTTTGCACTTCTCTGACATGCCCCTATGCTTGGCTTCTGTTGAAAGACTCGGAAATTGCAGATGCTGAATTGCCTGTGTCCCTGAGAGCAGGTCCACGTGCGACATGACCTGAAGGTTGGATCCAAGAACATGGATAACTCCAGAATGGAAAGTGGATGAAGCCAAAAAGGCGGAAGGAAAATGAACTTCGACTTCCACCAGCAGCAGCTGGCTTCAAGCAACTGTCCCGTACGTGCTTGCACAGTGGGTCTCTCTGCCACCGGTCCCATTTTACTTTCACCAAATTCTCACCCACCCTCCTTGGAATGAGGGCAGCGGGGTGAAGCGCAGACCCACAGCACTGCACACCACACCACAAGCAAATCCAACCCAGAAGAGTCTCTCGGGCCTTACAAGTGCCCCACAGCACGTTGACTGTATTCTCCCTTTTCAGAAAAAAAAAAAAAAAAAAGTCTTCCTTTTCTAGAAAATAATTCTTTTTCTAGAAATCTCCTAGAATGAAGCAGGACGCCGCAAGCCCCAGATATTCAGTCACCTCCTACCTGCCCCATCCAGCCGCTGCCTTCCTCCCTCTTCTGCCCCTCCAGGCATGAAGGCTGTGCACAGCAGAGTATTTTCTGATTCATGCAGCCTATGGAAGTCGAGAAAACTTTCTGTCACCCATGCGTGCTGCGAGGCTTTCCTGCATAACACGATGCTGGGAGGTGAACCTGGCTGCTCCACCTGTGCCGGCTGTCCTGCAGGACAAGCAGCACCCGCCGCTCTTGGGGACCTGTGGTGCTCTTCCTGCCACACTTCAAGCTAGAAGGTGAAGCACCAAAGTTCTACTTCTTGCTGGCAGTAGCAGGATATCAGTAATTTGCCTAAGGTTAGGCAGGAGAGACCTGCAATACCCTCCCAGAACACCAAGCAGGTCCTGTCTCCAGCAGACAGCATCTCCATGGCACTGAGCTAAGTCTCTTGGTTTCATCCCAGAATACACTGGCTTCAGAGTAGGTCCTGGAAGGCTCCTCAGGACCTTTTGGTTTCTAATGCTTAGCATATGCCCATTCGTACTAAATCAGGTTCAAAAGTCATCTCAGCTCCATATGAATGATGGCATAAGTGCACCGGGGATGGGGAAGAGAGCAAAGGAAAGGAGCTGCCCAGCTGGCAGGGAGGAGAATGGCAACACCATCCAAGAGGGTGGCTCTGAAGGCTGGCTCCTCTCTGGGAGCTCACCCATGCCAGAAACGCAGCTCCCCCACTGCACACTCAGCCTCCGGCACCCTGCCCGCCCCCAAGGAGGATGCTGCAGTGCCAGCATCAACTTTTCTTCCTCACACGGGTCCCTATTCATCTTCTGCCCAGTAAATAGGACCTCACTTCTCGAGATGCCCTGCCAATTCCAACAGCCGTGCTCATAAAGCGAGGCACAATGCAGCATGCCAGGTCTAGTCTCCAGCAGCGAGCCCCGAGTCTCTTCTCCCTGTACACGCTCCACCTGGCACCGCACCAACCAGAAGAAGACCGTGTGCCTTCTCACAGAACAAAACTCCCAGGAACAGCCTGGAGTTTGCTCCGAGAAGACCAAAAAGGGTCAAACCACTGCCTGAAATCATTTCCTTCCATTCAGTCCTTCCAGACACTGTTATATGGGCTGTTTGGAAATCCTCACAGTCAAGTGAGGATTTAAACAGGGTTTGGGCTTCTTTTTTTTTTTCTTCTATTATTATTAAGGAAAACAACTGGTTTATTTCTTTTTTATTATTCCCCATCTGATATTTTGGAATTAATCATGAAGACACTTCCTTAGCTACGGTTTTTCTTTTGTTTATGCCTTTCTTTTGTAGGTAGGAGAGCGGACAAGATGATCGGAGAAGTCCTGTTCTGGCTTTAAAAATCCCCAGATTAAATTAGTGATAATACTACTGTCAGCTTCAAGGTGGGCAAGATTTTTTAGCTTTGGAATCTGTTTTTCCGTGGATGTGCCCCTCTTCACTGGCATAAATCAGTGCAGCGCCGCAGTAACATAGAGTATATCAGCACCTGTGCCACAGACACCGCCAGACCACAGGCAAGCGGCCGGGGCTCTGCAGAACAGGGGTTTATACCTGGCCCTGCTGCTAACCACCAACGGTGATTTAGAGAAGTCCGCTTTTCTCTCAGCATCCTTTCCAAAAGAATGAATTAACAGCATTGTTGTCTTCAGTAAAGCGTACAGAGTGAAAAAAAATGTAGTAGGTTAAGAGGAAGGTATTATTATAATGACAATTTCTGCTCCTTGACTACCCGGCCAGGACTTTTTCTCACCCGGAAGTCTGGTGATAGCAACAGCAGATGGTACCTTTTGCCAGGGAGAAGGGTGATTTGGAGAATATCAGTATTCCAATGGTCCATAAAGACCATATGCTGGTCTTTAATCTAACGCTCTCTTTTCCTGTTATGACTCTACCATTTGAATCCAGCAAAGGAGTTACGCTGGACATAGTGTTATGTTGATTCCTAATGCACTTACTTGGAAGATGCTTTCTCTTCATCTTTAACCCTCCTGCTCATTACTATTTCACTGATTCCTTTAGCCTCCCTTATCAGACACCTACATGTTCTAATTTCTATTCATTGCTATTACCTTCCCTTATTTTTCTGGGTACAACGCTGCCTGGTTTGGGGCTTTTATTTTATTTCTTTTTCTCTGCTGAATGATAAAAATTTTGCTCAGTAGTTTTTCCTGTTAAGGAAAACAGGTTTTCGTAACATCCCCATGGAGGGCCCATAAAAAAGAAGCACGTTCCACTGCTTTGACTCACCTAAAATCAGCTGCAGCCTTCAGGTCCTCTCAGGCAGATCTCTGAGAAGGGCTTTAATGGTGTCAGCTTTGACTTCACTAACATTAAAGCAGCCACGGCACACCATAAGAGAGGCCATCACGTCAGCAGATTGCCACAAACATTCTCCTCCAACTTTTCTGGGCCATATGGAACGAGCCAATCACTTCACTACAAGGGTCCAGTCGTACGCACTCAGCTCAGGTGCCCCACTAGAGTCAGGACACCTCAGGATACCTCAGGACACCTTCTTGCCTGATGAGCAAGGACTCATGCACGGAAGAGTTCATTTGTTGGATCCAAACGTTCAGCTGCATCCTTCAAGTCCTCTCAGAGAGACGTCTGAGAAAAGCTTTAACGGTGGCATCTGTGACCTTCCTAATGTTCAAGCAGGCATGGTACACCGTAAGAGAGATGGATTTGTTTGTTGCCATACATCAGTCCAAATTAACCCTTCTGCATTTAAAGATGGTATTGTGAGCTTTTCACGGATGCTACAAGAGTGGCTGCTCAGATGCTGAAAGGAATGATGTCAAAGTTTACTCAATTTCAAGGAAATTCAAGCATAAAGGTAGAAACCTTCAGGCAGGACTAGCCACAGCGTAGGTGTCCCCAGGGGTGCCAGAGTCCAACGGCGGCAAGAATCAGACACTCCTGCTGTGCCCCACACAGAAAGAATAAGAGAGGAGGACATGGTTCAGGGGGTGTTTCTGAAGACAAAGAACCTGACAAAGACCCCGAGCCAGGGTTCCCTCTGGGAGAGGTGCCGTGCATCCCCCTGATGAACAGGGGGAACTGCTGGCCCAGGCAAGAGCTGACTGTGCCTCACCCCCTTTAATGTATGGCATCAAATCTGTCTCCATGGGAACTATAATAAGGGCAGAACTTGTCCGTGCCGTCTCAAACCCAAAGGGGGGAAGCCAGTCAAAGGAAATAACGAGCCTCACAGCAATGTGAGCAAACGGAGCCCAAGCAGATGGCTGAGCAAGTGCCCTGTCATCACCCCACGCCAGCCCTTTGCTTCACTTGCTCTAAGCTGGGATGAAGTCCTCGTCCTGCTGCTCTGCCGTAGCCAACGGCGGCTCCGGCGCTTGCGGCTGTAAGCTGTGCTGCCGCAACGCAAGCGCTGAACAGTAGCCACTGGCCACGACCTCAGCTTCGCAGTGTGCGGCTGAACATGACCCTGTCCCAGCCAGAGACGAGAAGACAGGCTCCCAGTTCAGGAGGGAGCCAGAGGGAGCGTGGGGATGCGGCTGGGAATGGGTCCACGTGTGAGCGAGACCACACAGGCCCGGTTTGGAGAGGTGTTGAGCCTACGCAGAGCTCACTGACTTTAAACAATGCTGTGGGTGTGAGCGCCTCTACAGATGGAGGAGACGAGGGTGGGGTGGAGGAGGTGGGGATGAGATATACTGAAGGCAGGGCACTGAACTCCTGCCTCGGCTCAGTGAAATATAGACCCAGGGATCCCGGGAGAAAAGGGGAGAACCCAGAAGAAAATGCTCTCCCTGCTCAACTTTGTGGAAAAGGTCCAGATCCAACTCCTGCCGCACCAGACAACACCAACTCGTGGCTTTGTAAATCCCAGATCATCTACAAATAAACAAACCCTCCTGTCTGCATCAGGACATGGCTAAAACACCCCAGCATCACCATCACAGAAGGCCAGCAAGTGGCTTTTCACCATTATCTTCCCTGGAGACAGAACTGGGGTGGGCTGTCGCTGCACGCCAACACCACCGCGCCCTGGGTGGGATGCTCAGGGATGACTCTCGCCCTGGAGAGCAGCTGCCACCCCACCACCCATCCCCACCAGTGCATGAACCACTGGGAGAGTGCACCTCCCACTATTTTCTCTAATTGTTCCCCTAATCACATAAAATTGTCAAAGTTCAATTTGTCTTCTTACAGAGTAATTTGCTTTCCACCATGCATTGCTGGCTGCGTCTCTCACTGTAACCCATATGTCTGCAGCCACTCGAACGCATTAGGGTTGAGGAGGGGCCTGAATTGGATTATTTGGTCTAAGAAAAATAAGTCTAATGGAATTACACAACAAGACCAGATTAAAGTCAGCTGCTTCGAAAATACCGGTTTCGGTTTCATGTTAGCTGAGAGAACAAGCATATGGCTCATCCCTCTCCCATCTCCTGACCCACACACGAAGGCTCCTGTGGGAGGTAATCCACCCTCTGCACCAGCTGAGGCAAAGGTTAGATCATGCTGACAACCACCTGCTTTTCCAGAAGAAAGGCAGCCCCCAACAAAATCACAGAACCATAGAATCACCCGGGTTGGAAGGGACTTTTCAGATCATCAAGTCCAACCATCAACGTCACTCTTGAGAAAAACCATCACTAAACCACATCTCTAAGCACTACGTCGACCGGTCTTTTAAATACCTCCAGGGATGGTGCCTCAACCACTTCCCTGGGCAGCCTGTTACAATGCTTAATAACCCTTTCAGTGTAAAAATTTCTTCCAAATATCCGGTCTGAACCTCCCCTGGCACAACTTGAGGCCGTTTCCTCTTGTCCTATTGCCTGTCACTTGGGAGAAGAGACCGACCCCCACCTCTGGACACCCTCCTTTTGGGCAGTTGTAGAGAGCAAGAAGGTCTCCCCTCAGCCTCCTTTTCTCCAGCATCCTTACAGTGTGGAAAAACTCCGCTTCCTACAGCAATCAACCGGGTTTCCAAACAAACATCTCTGCCATTTAATTTGGTGTATTGGTCTTCTTAGACTCGGAAATTTTTTTGAGACACTACCTGAGGAATCAAGCACAGGAACTGTCCCATCAGAACAGAGAGGGGTCTCTAACTTGGCACTCATCACTGTCTTTTTCAGCAAAGGGCTAGGGAAGCCCTAAGTGGATAATTAATTAGTAGTCTTCCCAGGAGAGAAGATTTTCTTTAACCCTCAGGAGCTTAGTGATCGTTATGACCTGACACAGGAGGCTCTTTCAACTTGGCACACTCTCACCCGAGATGTTTAGCTGCAGAATTCTCAGTATTTATACCAACGCGCACCACAGTCCTTCTGCTAGAACCCCAGGCAGCTTAAATCAGCGTGGCTCCTCAACGAAATCACCAAGATTACTTTCATTTACACAATCTGGGCATCTGCACCTACGAGCCGCCCCAGGCATGGGGCAATCCTACCCGGCTTCTCTGCTCCTATACACCAGCAAGTGTTGGAAGGACAGCACGCCCCTGCTTTGCACTCAAATGACAGCTTGGGTTTCAAACACAAACGCACGAGGAAGATTTCCATATTGTGTAGTGTGACAGTTTGCTGTGCAAGGCAATATGTTGCCTCCTCGCACCTTCTTGGCATGCGCTCCTCACCCTTCACTTGCTGCTCCCACAGTGCAGGAGGCAGCAGGAAGCGTGGTCAGTCCCCACAGAGGACACCGCAGCCCTCACCTCAAGGAACTCAGCTCCTTCCACCGTCCCTGCCCACTGCTGGACCGGTGTCTGGATCCCCTCCAGGCACTGTCTCCTGCTGTCTCCAGCCCAGGAGCAGAGGAGCACAGAAAGCACGAGAGGTGTTCTCCAACTCTCGCCACACTCTGCCTGCAGTCCTCTGTCCCACGTCAAGCCATATCTCCCTCGCATTCATCTGGCAAACCCTTCCACCAGGTCCAGACAGACAGTTCTCACCCAAAGGACTTAGACCCATGCTGGCAGGCACCCTTGCCTGGAGGAGTGCCTTGCTCTTTGTCCTGCCTCAGATTTCCTGGAGATAAGGACTACTTGGAAAAGGGGAGCAAACATGGAAAACCAGATGTGCCAGCTGGCTCCAGAGGACGGGGGGGAGGAGGTGGGGGAGAACCACTGATGGCACTCACAGGAACACAGTTGGCGCAGAGGAGCTGCATGTACGATTTGGAGGTTTCCTAGAGGGCTTTAATGAGCCAACACGCGCAGTCAGTGCACTTGCTCCTCTTACTTTTAAATCAGTGCTTACAAAGTCCTGGGCAAATTAAACTATTTATGTTTATCCCCAGTAGGGGACTGTTTAAGGAAATAAGACACCTTAATGTGTAAGTACTTATTATTTAAGCAAACACACAGGTTCACTTATATGTTTGTTTTTCAACGGACGGTATTGACAGTGCCGAGGTCAGGCTGGGAGAGAAGAAAGGAAGCAGTGAAGACCTTTCCAGAGGAGAGGAAGGCTGCTGCTGCTCCTTGCACATCGCAGGAGTTCCCTCTCCTGGCTGGAACACTGCAGGGAGCTGGGACCCCGGGTTCCCCCTACCTGGGAGCAGGGGTGGGTGCATCTGCAGCTCCCGCACCACTGGTCTTCCCCCGAAGAGCGGTACTGCCCAAACTGCTGCAACATCCCAAGCTGTCTGCCCCGGAGACTGACCTCAGCCGGGCCATCCATCACCCGCTGCTACAATAACAAAGTCCAAATAATCTCCTAAAAAAACCTCTACCTTGCCTTTGCTATCCCAAGCAAAAACAGCCAAGTGCTGTAAGACGGGACAGAGAAAATGCTTCTGCTTCAAGAAACACAGGGCAATTTTCCCATTAAAAGAAAAGTATTTTATTTTTAAAAAGAAGTCATAATGACATCACACACTTCAAAGCCCTGTCCAGGCCAACTGCCACTGCCGTCTGGGAGCTTAAAGCTGGCAAACCAGGACCTAGCTCCTTCCTCGCTGCCCTGAAGGGGCAGAAACTTGCAGCTGTGTAAAGTTTTAATTACTCGCCCTTCTATGAAGTTTCCACAGGGGAAGTTTGTTTTGGAGCTAGGAGAGATGCCTGGGGGGTTGAGGAAATTACCCTAGTTTTTCACTCACTGACACAGCTCTGTCTCTCCTGGTGTCAGGTCCACAAACTGGCTCCACTCCCAATACCTGAATCAGAGCACTTAAACACGAGCAGGATTCCCACTAACTTTCCTCAGCTTTGGAGTAAGTCTGAGCAAGGTCAGTGTTCAGCAGCGATGAAATGCTTAGGCTCAGCGATGCGAGCCTGGAACAGGTACAGAGCTTGGATAGCTCGGTTGTGACAGGGAAAACCTTGCACTAGGGACATGACTAGCGCACCTTCAAGCACAGAGCTGTCTGAATCCCCGTAGCTCCAGTCCTGAAAAACACCTTCCCTTCAGCATCTTCACTTCAGTGAAGTTCCCTACGCCTGCAGAGCCCGACGAGCCTCTCTGCCTGGTAACTCTCTCAGCGGCACCGGGCTCCTGCTCTGTCCCAGCCGCAATAACGTTTCTCGCCTTCCCGCGGGTCGCTGCTGCTAATTCCAGCACTTTGCTCAAGGCCGCGAGTCGAGGGGCGGCATGGCAGCCGGCGGGCACCCACGCCGGCAACAAACACCAGCGCAAAACCCCTCTACCCAGAGCCGGCCGCCCGTGCAATTCCACACACACCAACCTTCCCACACACGAGCAACCGTGGCGCTCAGCCATGCCCGTGTCACCCCCTGTCGCTCCACGCACGCCCGCGGGGCGAAGTCCCGCTCCGCCGGGACGCCCGGCTCCTAC
This sequence comes from Chroicocephalus ridibundus, assembly GCF_963924245.1. Classification (NCBI taxonomy): domain Eukaryota; kingdom Metazoa; phylum Chordata; class Aves; order Charadriiformes; family Laridae; genus Chroicocephalus; species Chroicocephalus ridibundus. The sequence goes on from NC_086294.1 coordinate 9,866,078, forward strand.
CCCGGCCATTGGCCACCGGCCCGGCCAGGTGCGTTTGCCCCCCGCAGCCGGGCACAAAACGAGCCAAGACGGTGACAAAACCGCCGGGCGAAGTGGGCTCGGGTCAAGCTCCTGGGAGCTGAGGGCGCAGAGCCCGCCCGGGGGCTGCGGGACCCCCCGCCGGAGCCCCCGCTCCGCCTCCCCCTCCCGCACGCCGCCCCTCTGCGGGGTCTCCCCCCGCCTTACCATCGCCGTGCCAGAGCCCCGCGGCGCACGGCCCGGCCCCCCGGCCGGGACTCCTCATCGCGGCGGCGGCGGGGCGGGATGGGGCCGCCCGGGCCGGTCTCCGGTGCTGTGCGGTGCGGTGCGGTGCGGTGCCGGGGGGGGTGGGGGGTGGTCCGCGCTCTCCGCCCGCCGGGCTGCGGCGCTGCCTGCCGAGCGCAGGGCGCGCTGCCCCCGCCCCGCCGTTCCGCGGCCGCGGAGAGCGCCCGCCTCTGCGCCGCTCCGCCCCGGAGGGCAGCGGGGATGCTCGGCCCCGCAAACCCCCGGCGGTCCCTTCCCCAGCCCACCCCGAGAAAAGTTGGGTCCGTCCGGCCGCGGGGAGCCCGGGGGGCTGCGGGGCTGCCGTCCCCTCCGCGGGTCGAGGGTGGCTCTGCCCGTCTCGTCCCCCCCACCCCCGGCAGCCTCAGCGCTCCCCGGCACATGTGCCTCGAGTTTCCATCTCAGTGCTTTGGGTCGCGCAAGTCTCCCTTGGTCCTGGCGAAGACTTTCGGATGCTTCTCTCTCTCTCTCTCTCTCGGCTCTTAAAGCCAACGTCAGGGATTTGTGTGTGTGTTTGTTTGTTTGTTTGGGTGCAGAAATAGCAGAAAGGAAGCAGAGCCACGCTGCAAGTGCATTTTTCACTTGAGTGTCAGCCCAGTTCCTTTGACATTATTAGAGCTTTTGGCAGCTGAAAAATCTGGCCCTGTGACCTTTAACAAACCTCAGTCTTGACAAAGGTGGACACCCCAACCAGCTCTTCATCTGAATTTTTAAAATACCTATTGCAATATCGAAGTGAGCATAAAAACAGGATCTGAGCAGCTCCAGCCTCAGGTATGCTTGCCTTCCACACCTGGACTGCATTTTGTATTTTTTGGGTTTCAAGCTACAGTGCCTTTGACAGTTTCTCCTTTGGAAAGTGCCTGTAAACATCTCATGTAAACATAAGGCTCGGTACTGACAGCTGCAGGGAGCATTTCTGACCAGACCTGCTTTTGGAAATGAAGCGATACTTCTCCAGCTACCAGCACTCAGCTTCAGCTGCAGCTCCAGGGTTTAGCTGGATTCCCTCCATTCCTGGTATCTCCAGGCCTGCAGGAGACTAGGGTCCCCCATTCCCTTGGTATAACTATGTGGGCTCCATGTGTACCCTAAGAAACAGCCACTGCTGATACAGATAACTCACAAATTGAAACCCAATCCACAGGGCAAGGCCCTTCGTCTTGGCGTCTCCATCTCGATGTAACTTCTGGCTACAAGCGTTGGCAGATCTGACTCCAGGAGGCTGACTGTTGAGTGAAATCCATGGCACGGATTCAGGCAGACTGCTGGACTCATACAACACCTCTTGGGCTTTGTGGGTCACCCCGAGGGAGGTCACTGTGAGCCCTTCAGGCTGTCGTTTCTCAGAGCAGAACTGCACTGGAAAGGGGTGTTCCAGAGTACACACAAGTTCAGAGAAGTAAGTTGGTTTGTAGCCATCCGTTTCGTGCCCATTATTCACCATTTAGGTCCTTGCACCTGGAAAAGGGACATCTTTGGTTGTGTGTAGATGCAGGAGAAACCAGAGCACCCAACAAAGTGCAATATATGTTGCTTGCTGACAAGATACATAAGGTTTCAGAAATTAAATGTATATTGAACACAAGTTATTATCAACTTGTTTGATAGGACCCATTTTTTAAAGAAAGATCTGAGGATTTTTGGCAAAGATCTTTCAACTGATTTCTCAAAAAATTTGGTGGTATTTTCAGCTGTTGCAGGCAAACACGCCTTCCCAGGCTGCCAGACCTCGTGTTTGTTGCATGCATTTGTTCATCGCTATAGTAACTGAAAGACAGATAAAGAATAACATTAAGAAAATTAAAACTGGGATCAAATCCATGAAGGGACACCTTGGCATAGTTTGGATATTCTCAGACTTGCACCACCGAGGACAAAGTGGATGAGGCTGGGCTGGGTGCAGCTGAGAAGGGTCATTTTGAAACTGGAAGCTAAAGCGTTCCTGAAACACTTTTGTTTTGCCTTCATTTTCTTCTCTATAGTACCAACGTGAGCTTTCTGCACAACTCATTATTATAGCCTCTAGCTTTAATACTAAATCTATATATATGTGGCTTGATGTCTGCTCGCGGAACAAGCATTTGTAGCTCTTCCTGACAAGACCCGAGTCCGCAGAGCAGCTGCTCGCTTGCCTTCGCCATTGTTCTGAGTCAGGATCTCCAGCAGCAGCTACTAACGAGCCTGATGGCACAAAAGGGAAAACATCAGAGTGTGGAGCCCTAAGCCAGGCACACGCTGCGGTTTGCACATGAGCAGGCAAACTGAAGTCAAACGGGTTTGTGCGCTTTCCTAGCAGGTGTTTAAATGCTTCGCTGGATTGAAAACCAGCAGCACTGTGGGTCAGCTGCTCACCTGCATCCGTCAAGTTGGAGAGTGATGGAAAAGAGAACCGAGCGGTTCCCTTCCTGCTGGCACTGCAGCAAACTCCTGTCCCAGCCTTGCTGTGCTCCAGCAGTCTTACAGAAAGGCACTTTGAAAACCTGAAAGCTAGAAGGCAGATTCAAAACTTGCAGTCAGGGGAGGGTCTTGACACCTTAGGCCCCCGTCTGCCCAGCCCCAGCGGCTGGAGCCAGGGATAAACCATGCTGTGCTGGTAGCAGTTTGGCTATGTCCTGCTGGAAGACCGGGCACAATCCCAGCCCGCACCCACCCACTGCACGAGCACTGGGTTCTGCTTGCGCTGTCTCTGCCACCCAATTCCTCCCCTCCTGACCCTTTGGTGTGTCCCTATCGCCAGTATTTGGAGGAGAGCAATACTCTACACCACCAGTACCAGGTGTACATAGAGCCATCTCTCCATCCAAGCAAAACCTACAGCAGCAAAGTGTTTTGCTGTCTGCAGCGTGGGCCGGGTGGATCGAGAGCCAAGGGAGGCATTTGCAGAAGCTTGAAAACAGCAGAGCCCCTTGCGTAGAGACACCTGAATGTGAGCAGTGCCCGAGCCGCGCCAGGCTGCCTGCCGCTGCTCCTCTGCTCGCCTGCTCCGAGGATCCAGGCACTCTCCTTGCTTTACCGTGAAGTAACGTGCACACCACGGAGTGGGAAACGGATTTTGATGCACAGAGGAGGCAGGGTGCAAGACCCTTCCATCGCCAGGTGTTTCTGAACCCTGAGAAAAGGTCATGCCGAACCCCAGTGCTGTCACCGATTTTGGTCATATTACATCACACCTCCTCCTTTTAATGCAGATCCCCCTCCGGGATTATCAAAGAGTTTATTCAGCCTGAATGGGATGACTACAAAAATTTAATTAAATTTTTAAAAAGAAAAATTGGAAAGGATTAAAGAGGAAGATAAGGCAGTGGCTTTTTCCTCTCTGCCCCCCCCTCCCCTTTTTTCCTTCTGTAACAATAATAAAGCCAAAGATCTAGTTGAGAAAAAAAGTGTCTGAGTGATTCACTGGGACTGAATCACAGTCACTATGCAGTGGAATTCACTGCCTTCGCTTCTGCAGTAGTAACTCCGTCGCTGCTTTAGATCACTGGCTGCGCTTTCAGGCACAGATATAAGACAGAGAGGGAGATAAAACCAACTTAACAGAGAGGCTTTTTGGTGTGCGCGGCGTGTTCCCTTTGAACACAGCATGGTCTCCTTTGCCCAGTTGTGTGGGATGGATTTTATTAAAAAGAGAGCCTGAATAAATTAAGTTTCTGAGGGTTATACCTGCCATTAGATCATGCAGTCCTCCCACTCTGCTGGGGAAGAACTTCTTTCTTTCTATTCCATTTTAAATGCAAGCTTCCCCACTCTCGCTGGGAGGTTACCTCTGAAGTAAGCACTCTGCCTGGGCCACGGCATCTGTTTGTACCCAGACCTAAGCTGGAAAGTCCAGATGCAGCACCCAAACACCTTGGATCTGTCAGTGGTTTGGATACCAGTCCATTTTGCGAGGGAAACCATTGCGCAGAGGTGAGGCAGGAGGAAAATTCTGGTCTACATCTGATTTACAGCATCAGCTGATCTGGTGCTCGTCCTTACTTAGAATTATGTCTCACTGTTGTCACCACCTCCTTTCTTTACATTATTCATTATTCGGTCCAGGGAGCGCTCTGGATGCTACAGCATTGCCATGCATCCGGGTTCCTGGACTCATGATAAAAACGCTCAGCCTGAGATAAGATGGGAAGCAGTTGAAAACCAAAGTGATCAAAAAGAAGGGGATAACACTAGTGATACTTAAACAGACAGCCCTTTAAATAATCCAACTCCGACATCTACGGTTTGAAATCTCACTGTTTGCAGAGCACTTTGATTTATTCACCATACTTCATTTACAACACTACCTGGATATTTTAATCTTAAATCCAGTTTAAGGCAGGTCTGACTTTAAGCTTTGGAGGACAACATTTGCATTCATTTTTAACAGTGTAACTATCACTGTTCTTAATACAGACATCGTTAATTCAGGTTTCATCTGAGGGTCGCAAAATTATTTTGCAAGCATCGGAGCGACCCTTTGAGGTATTTATTATCTCAGGACCAAAGAAGAAACCAAAGCAAGGGGCAACCGTGTCAGCAGCAGCTGGAGCAGGGCCAGGCAGCTGCCTGCGGGACAGGGGCTCCCCTCCGCACAGCAGTGCAGCCCCTCCACGGCCGGTGCCTTGGGATGTCTTTCGCAAAAACCTCTCATCTCCATCTCCAGCACAGCCCCAACTTTGAAATGGCCAGAGATATGTAAGACCACCTACCCCTTTCCCGGTTCCAGTCATGCGAGGTGGAATATGAAATAAGTCTGATATCAGGGGACAAGTTTGTCTTTCTTTTTTACTGGAGACAATTTTTTTGGAGACAAATTCCCCATTTACAGTCTGTGAGCTGGAAACTACTAAACAATCCATCAGAAATTTAAGGATGAGGGAGGCAAAATGACAGCGGATAATAAAGCACCCTCAGCCTGCACAGACGTGGGCACCTGGAGAAGCGCTGGTGCTGCTGTAGCTCCACAGGGAAGGACAGGAGGCAGTGCCTGTGCTGGGGCTGCGTCCTCCTCGGCTCCCTCTTCTGCCTCCAGTAAAGCCACATCTGCCCTCAGGCTGGCGCTGCTGCCGGCTCTGTGTACATTTTGGGTTTTCCTCTCGAGCATGCACACCCACAGTGCTCCCCAAGCCCGAGTAGTGTCTGATGGGTTTGTGTCCTCTGCTCTTCAGCGTCCTTTGGCGTTTCCTCTGACTCCTCCTGGGAGAGGCTCTCGGAGTGCTGGGCCATCTCAGTCCTCTCTCCACAGGCCACAGAAGTGTGACAGAACATTTCATCATTTTCTTTTAACTGGTTTAAAAAAAAATTGTATATCTAATGAAAATTGGTTCTTTTCTCCTGCAAAGAAGTTTTGGAAGAAAAAGACCTGCCTGGGAGGCAGAATTACATCTCCCGCCTCCTGCCATCCCCCCAGTGCTGAGAGGCTCACAGCACCCCGGGGCATCGGGTGTTTGTCTTTCTGCACTGCAGGAGGCACTGGCTGCTGCTGCTGGGGCGTCAGGACCACACTGCTGAAACCAGAGCATAGATTCTGGTACCAACTGGCAAAAGAGAGAGAAGCCTTAGTGCAGCGCAGAGGCAGCTAGGGGCTGGCGACACCGGCATCACCTCTCCCACCAGGCAGCAGGGAGCACACCAGACACTGGGCCACGCTGGCGTTATAGCCCTTCTTCCTATAAATCCTCCCTGCCACGAGGGAAGGTGACACAGACCCCTTCCCTTCCTTGTCCCTGCCAGAGCAGAGGGATGAACTTGCTGTGAAAATGCAAGCAGGAGGAACCAAGCCACGGCACGCGTCCAGGCAGAAACCTCCTGGAGCTCCGAAGAGCCCAGAGGCTGCTCCGCACCCCATGCTCAGCCCGGCGGCAGCCAGGTCCTGCAGCCGTCTGCCACGGGCGAGATACCCTGAGCTGTAACCCCGGCTGCGTAGGAGCCCGCGCTGGGCTTCATAATTTATATGCATATGAGTCTGCGTATATTTCCATGAGCACTGCATCTCCGAGTGAATAAGGATAACTATATGCAACTGTGAATAAAAGAGCTGAGTGAATCATTCATCATGGATTATTGATAGGATTAATTTTACCTCTTCTTCTGCTCTCAGGATGCCCACAAGCCCCCCTGAATTTATTTTCCCTCTTTTATTAAATATTTTTGAAGACGAAGTAGATTAAAGCCAAGTAATTTTTCTCCTCTTTGCTTGGCTGAACAAGATGGTTGCAGCCAGGTTAACCACTGCAAATTCTTCGCAGAAAGCGAGTGTCTTCCCTTCTGGCACCGGAGCCTGGAAGCTTCAAAATCTTTCCCCCTGAATGGTCATGCATGAGAAGTGCAGTCACGGGGATCTAAGAGGAAAATGAGCACCAGACAGGGGGACAAGCAGAAAGGAAGGGGTTTCAGGAGCTAGCTGGAGTAACTGACTGCCAGCTCAGGCAGGGCTCAGGCAGGGCTGCGCTCGGCTGCGGGACGGCGGGGGGAAAGGTGGTACAAGCTCAGCTCAACAGGTTCAACGCACACGCGTCAGGAGGCTGTTAGAGCTCCTCTTTCTGACAACAAGGAGGAATCAGCTCCTCTGTGGACTCTTCAGGCAAAGTCCTGAGCCTCTACGCTGCCTGTGCTGGCCTTCCAGGCAGACTGCAAGGATGAAGGAGCCCGAGTCCGCCCAGGGCTGGGTACTGATGCTGCTGAAGGACCTCTGAAGGGTGGAGGGCAGAGCTGGCCTCCACCAGCAGCCGGCAGGTCGCACCCTCACCCATTCCTAGCAGAGGAAGGAAATCTTCCTCTGGCAGGGCTCTGGTGGTTTTCCACGTGGAAAGCATGAGATCTCAGCGACACACTCATGACATCAGAGAATGGCCTAGCACATTTCAGTCATGATCCAGCAAAGCAATCCTGGGCTTAGCAGTCCTGCCCAAGCAGGGAGGAGGTTCGTGTGGATCAGGTTATCCTCTGCCATTTCTCATGTGTATTTCTTTTTCATGTGCAGCACTTTTCAGGTAGAGCAACTGGCTGGGAGCAGAACCTGCTCTTCACAAGATTTGAAGCCCATCGCATGGTTGAGCACAGCCAGGAGTTGGCTCCCCGGCGTTTTTGGCAAATGCTGGCTGATGCTCAGTCTTCTGCACATGCTTCATGCCAAGAGTTTGGTAAGCCCGGTGCTTTCAGTCAAACTGTCCTTGTGCAGAAAGTGAACCTGGCTCCATTTCCCACGCCGGAGCAGTCGAAATTCATCTCTGCAGGAGCAGCAGCCTGCTAGGTTCTCCCACGTTGTTGCCTCTCAGAGGACTTTCCTTTGCCCACAAAGACCTCTGCTTGCACGGAGATCCCAGTGTCCACACAACCATGCAGCTGGCAGCGTGAATGTCCATAAGCACCACACGCAAAGCGCTGCAGCCCCTGGGAATAAAACACTCATTCAAACCAATTTGATTCACACTGGTTTCGCACGTCAGCTCTTCTCCAGACAGGACATTGTCTACGGGCATTTGTATGTCCCTTTATTCAGTGTGACAAGCACGTCCTGTCGTGTCTCAGTGTGGCTTCCCCTTGGCCAGCCGCACGCCGTCCGGCACCACCCCGGATGATTTTACACAAACAGGCCAGCAATTGTTCCCTTGCAGATGGCTGCGAACTGCGCTGGGGACCAAGGCTGCTGTTTCCATGGCAGCACGTAGATGATTCCACTTGTTAGCAGCCCTACTATTAAAATACAAACAAAAATAAACCCGGAGAGTGACTTTTTCCTTTCCACTCCTTGTTCTTTGGGGAGCCTTCACCCTCTGCTCCGGGCTGGAAACCTCAGTCTGCGGCTGTGGCTTTTCCCACCGTGTTTCCCCAGGGCTGCTGGCGCTGCGTGAACAGTGGCAGCGGTGTGTGGAGCATCGCACGCCGCGCTGCACAGCCTCAGGAACACGGCCAGGTCGGCTGCGGTCAGCCCTGAGACGGGAGCCTGCGGGGTCACGGCCATTCGGCAAGAGGGAGGCTGGTCCCTGCAGCGAAGGGAGCCAGCAACCCCTGTGCTGCTCTGGGGTGCCCTGACTACCCAGAAGGAAAGCCTAGGCCCCTCTTGGAAATGGAAAACTATTTCCTAAGTCCTTTACTTGCTCAGTGGAGCAGCATTATTTCTGATCATTAATCTTCTGATCATCAAAAATCTTCAAAAAGAAAAGAAAAAATAAGACTTCTCTTTTCAGGCTGTTCAAAGAGAGAACAAACTGGAGCCTGCAGGTGGCTTGCAAACCCTTTCTGGCCGCTGCAGGCTGGATTAACACACAGTTATGGCCAATGTTCGCCCAAGGGCAGTGAGTGCCGGAGCCCGCAGCCAGCCTCCTGCACCCCGGCAGCCGCGATGGCTGGCACTTCCTAGAATGGTTTTTTCAAAGATGCTGGTGATCACTTTTGTGCTTGGCAAATACTGGCTGATGCTCAGTCTTCTGCACGTGCTCCATGACAAGAGTTTGGTAAGCCCAGTGCCTTCAGTCAAACTGTCCATGTGCAGAAAGTGAACCCAGCTCCGTTTCCCACCCCGGAGACACTCGGTAATTTGCAACAGCTCAGCACATCAGAAGTTAAACCAGAGCTGCCCATCTCAGAGCTGCGATACCAATTTGTCTTGGGCTTGGACAAAACAGACAGGTGGCTAGTCCTCCTCCATGGCTAGGAATGGAAGTCGCGGCTGGGATTTGCAGAACTAGCCTGGGGTCTAATAAATGCAAAGACAATTAAGTATTTTCACTTCCAAGAAACAAATACCAGAAATTCTGCACCCAAGTTTAACTCGCTTGTTGTGCCACATTTAACCTTCAGTCCTTCTCACTTCTCCTTTCTGCAGTTTCCACACTGATTTTGGCAAAATACACTGCAACATTCGCACAGCCTTGAAGGGAAATTCATTATGCTGCTTCCCAAACACAGCAGATATTTTCAGCTAAATAACGGGCATAGTAGGCCAGGCCGGGCACAGGGGTGGAAGCGTTCAGCAAGAGAAAATCACCTTTCACCAGCAGCAGCTGCTGTGCTTCCTTTTGGAGGCCACACACAGTGAATTATTCGCGTGGCACGGTTTCTAGGGGGGGGAAAAAAAAAAGAAAGAGAAAAAATAGAAGAAAGGAAAGAAATGGCTGCCTCTGGTCCAGCCACAGCAGCCTAAAGCATCCCAGCAGTATTTAGCCCAGTTATTGTAGTGCTTGGGGAATAAAAGTGGCCCATCTAATACCGTACTTCATCTCTATAGTGGCTACTAGTGGCTACCTAAGGAGGAGGTTAAGAGGGAGCTGGACATGAAGGCTCAGGCACACACGCTGCATCCCTGGGACATTCTCCAAATTCTCCAAGCCAGCAGTGATCTGCAGTTAAAGAAGTCCCTTGGCCAGAGAGGATACCACTGCCTCGATTAATTGTTCTTCCGTTAATTACTCCTGCCAGATTACAAATACATTTTTGGCGTCTGGCAGCAAGGGGTTCCTGCATTAATTACCCCTTGCGTGAAGCACCCTTTTGCATATCTGGAGTGTACCACAGGCCTGTTTCACCTGGTGCTTCCTACTCCGTGTGTGGGAAGAAGCAGGGAGCAGTCCTCCCCTGCTCACACAAACACACAGGCGCTCCCAGGGGCTCCTCCTGAAGGTAATGCTTTGATATGCAATAATGTTCCTGTTTCCTTCAGCAGTGCTGGCAGATCTTGAGGAGTGTGGAGATCTTGACAGCCCTAAGAGCCTATGAACAGGTATACGTCTTAGAGAGGCAGAAACCAGCCCGGCTGTGGCGGTGGCACCCACAGGGCAGCGGAGCACGGCACAGAGCAGGCTCTTCCCGACGCCCTCTGCCCTGCAGTGGCAGACCTGCCAACGCGCAGGGTCACTCCGGCCGTGACTACCTCCATATCGTGGTTAGAGGAACCACAGATTCTCCCAAAAACTGGTGCCCAGCCTCCTGCGGTGGCTCCAGGCCACAGGCAAGGGCAGCCTCAACAGCTTTCATCCGTGTGAAACAACAATGCCATCCAGTGGCTGGCGTGCCCGCGCTCCCCTCGGCACAGCACCCCAACCGGCACAGCTTTACCTGCCTTGATTTGGGGTTTCTTAGTTTATTTTTGGCATACTACCTCGTCTCAAAATAAATACTCTCCAGTCTTAAATGCCGACTGTCAATGCCCTTCTGTGCCCAAGTGCTCTCCCACCAGCACACACACCAAGCGGACCAGCCCCGTTCCTGCGTGACCCCGTCCCCACGTGCTGCCCTGCGCCCGCACTCACTCGCAGAGTGGCAGGGGACACTTGGCACTGCCAACTGTTGCATTTAGAGTAAATACTGATTTGGAAGAGAGTCCGGGGTCCAACTTAACGCTCACCCTCTAATGTGTCCAGCTCTAATGCTCACCTCCTCCATGTCTCAGGTTTTTTTAGACTGAGCAAATGAAGCTCATTTCAGTTCCTCTCCCTTCCTTGACAGCTCACTCTCTTTACCATCTTCCTGCCCCGCTTTGAGCTTTTTCTTACCTTCCTGAAGGCCAAGAATCTTGGAGGTTTTTCCCTTGCTGCCAGAAGGATGGACATGAAGGTCTCTCTGCTCCCATTTTGCCCATCATGATAACACTGTGTCTCTTCCTCCTCGCCTGAGCTGAGCCCCTGCCCTCGCTGTCCCTGCGCCGCATGCCTGATGGCTGCTAGAAAGCAGGATTACAGCCTCTTGGGGGTGCACTGAAAAATGATTTATCCTCCTCCCTTTTTTCCAGTGATGACAGTGCCAAGGAAAAGAGTTTCCCTCCAAGTTTCTGAGACCTGTATTACTGCTAGATAAAAAAATTCAGAAACCCCATCATTTAGCTGTGCTTGACAACACCAACCTCTGCCTTAAGCCCTCTGTGGAAAACCATTTGCCTGCGCAGCTTGATTTGATACCACCTGCAGATAATTTGGGCCATCATTCACCTCTTCTGATATCGCCCACTTTGTGCCAGCGTGGCACGTCTGCCATCCCCAAGGATGCTGGCAAGCTGTCACCTACTGATTGCCACATTTGGAGCAAGCAGAGCTACCAGCCCGGGGATGCTCACTGGCTTCTCCAGCCCCAGTAATAAGGTCCCCATGGTCAGGAGTCCGCTTGTCAACTCTCCTCTGCTGTCTTTTAATTGAAATTGAAGTATTCTTGGGCAAGCAGCCTGCAAAAGAGGAAACAATAACAATATATCAGAGAGAGAACATTTGGTGGTGCGTCTGAAATCTCTCCAAATCCTTGTCCCACTGACGTGGACCATGACCACCTCTTTTTAACACTGGCATTGTCCCTGGAGAAGGACCCCGGGGGAGTCCCCTGGGTTATTCGTGCAGTTGAGCATCCAATCTCCTCTACAGTTTGCTTCCTTAATTATTTTTAATCTTGACTATTATCGTTGTTGTTATTATTATTACTAACAAGTACTTCAAACTCTCAAAGGACATGATAACGTGCACTAATTAGCCTGCCAGATGGTGGCTGCCAAGAAGGCAGTGCAGAGCCTGGCATTCCCCGAGCTGCGGTCCGTGTCCGTGTCCGTGTCCGTGTCCGCCCCTCTCCCCTCCTGCCCCCTCCTCACTTTCCTCAGTCCCGCTGGCACAGGCTTCCCCGCTTGAACTGCTCAAATCATGATTGCCAGCAGCTGAGCCAGTTCATTAGCTAATGAACTCGAGTGGCCAGCCAGTGCGTGTCCCCTCCGCAGGAGCTGCTCTGGCTGGGAAGACCAGCAGAGCTCTGCTCTTCCCTCATTCTCTCTCTGACCTTTATTATTCCAGCCTCCCGTCACATGGATGGTTTTCCTCAGTGGGTTACTCTTCCCCTAGCACACTGTATCTAATTGGGAACTGGCCCGTGACCATCATAACAAAACCCACAACACTCTCTGGCAACTACTTTCCTCTTTGCTAAACAATCCCTGGGGAAGCAGCAATATTTGTCCCTTCAAGCCAGGGCAGGGGTATGCATGGAGGCGGCGTGGATGCCATTCATGAGTTGGCATCAGCGCTGCTGCTCCCTGGCCTCCGAAAAGCTCCCATGAGGGGTTTTCTGTGTGAGGCTCGCCCTGCGCTGGCAGAGGGCAGGGCTGGGTAGACCTAACCCATGCACCCCGCTTATCCACCCGGGCCCTCGGGAGATGCCTGTTGCCAAACGGAGATGCCTCCCACGGCCAGCCCAGCCCCAGGGCTTGGGACGGTGTTGCAGTGTCCCCAGCTGTGGTCTGTGGCGCAGCAGCGTGGGCAGCTCAGCCCGCCAGGGCAGCGAGCAGCACATGCCCTTACCTCAGCAGCCCTCGCAGGTCAGGCTGCAGCCCAGGGAACCCCTGCCTTTAAAAGAAGCCATGAGTCCATTTTTAGCCACAGTCATCATTCCTGCACAGAGCTGGAAGAACTATGGAGCTGTTTTCCCTAGCAAGGTCTCCTATGAGCTAGAGAGATGTGCGCCTCTAAGTGACTAATAACACATCAAGAAGCAGAGCACCCACTTGCAAATAGGAGGGAGCATCACCAGGCGAGTGGGACGGATTGTCATTTCCTGGGCAATGACGGAGGGCAGCAGCATTTGTCACTAAAGAGCCATGGCTGGGCAGCACAGGGCCCTGGGCTTGCAGTGATGAGTCAAATGGAGGTGCTTTGATCTGCCTCCCCTCCCTGATGGGCTTTCTGATTAAAAGGCAGAAAACGATCAGACACAAAGTGGAGCAAATTGACTCCATCCAATTCCTCTCCAAGCAAGGATGAAAAAAGGGCAAAGAGTAGAGCTAGTTCAATAGCAAAATAGCAATTGCAGAAAGATTTCCCAATCACCAGGCTGACTTTGCTGTTTCGTAGGAGAACACAGAGACCAGCAGCTACTGCTACTTGTGAGTATCCTGGACACTGCAAGAATTTTGCCCAAAGTAATCTTCCTCTTCAGTTCATTTAATCTCTGTCCTTCTTCCTTTTCCATCCCTCCTGAGAACTGACAGCTTCTCCCTTTGGAGTGGCACTGGTCCCTATGGGTAGCAGGATGTGACTGTTACCTATGGAGTGGGGTGGTGGCACAGCCTTCCCTTTCAGGGATGTACCAGGACCCCTTCTCCCTAACCGCAGCCAACCTGGGCTGTGCAATGAGCTGGGATCTCCAGGGCCTGTCCAGCCATGAGTTATACTCTCTGCTTTTGGTACTTGTCTCAGGCGGGATGAAGCTCCTGCCCTCTCTCTTCATCAGTGCCCCAGGATCCTACCATTCCCATTTACTTCTGCATAGCCCAAGTGAGGTGAGAGGATTCTCCCCATGCCTATCTTTCCAAAGTAGCCATCTCCCAATTTGTAGCTACAATTACCTGCATGCATTGTCCAGGCAAATGGTTGCTGAGTGCTCAGGAAAGCATCTAGCATGGGGTGTGTAACGCAAAGGTTGTTACTGTGCCTGCACCATGTACTCCCTAGCCACCCACTGGGGAAACCGAAATCAGACTTGTCCCCCTGGACGCGCTCGATAGCTGGGAATAAAACAGACTTCCTCCAAGGGCTCTGAACTCCTCTCTAGAGAAGCATCTCCATGTCTGGAGAAACACCTCTATCTTTATCAGCAGGGCTTGAGAGGATGAATTCCCATCACGTGTCTAAAATTGGAGGATGTGGCTGTGCCCCAGATGTTGTCGCAGCCTTAGCTGCTGCCCAGCCTGACACTGCTGGGAAATTGCAAACAGGAAGATGCTGCCAGCGCAAGCTCCCCCCATAGACACAAGGACACGTTTCTCAGCCTCTCCAGGAAGCTGCTCTCCTTCTTTAGACATTAATGTTAATCACTCATGCAACTGCCCTTATCGCTCCAGGTGCTGCTGAGATAAGAGGTGCCGCTCATGCTGTTAATGTAAATCTGCTCTCCTTTGGAGGAGAGGCTGTTTGTAAGCAGGGAAGAAGAGGATCGCTGGAAGCCCAGCGGCTGCTGACAGAGAGCTGTCACCCCAGCTTCTCCAGGGCTCCCAGGGATGCTGGGTGGTTGATTAAACTGAGGGCACCGAGTCGTGGTATCATCATAAAAGACCAAAGCGCCCCGTTTTCACAAGAACATCACTGAGAAAAGTCCCATCTCTTAGATTCACTGTGGAAAAACAAACCGATCACATTTCCAGGCAAGTAACATGGGGGATTTTGCATCTCAAAAGCTACTTTGTCTCTTTCCCTTGCTTTTCTTGGCCACTGAAAATCTGGAAATGCTACCAAAAATGTCACTTCCAAAGCTGTGTGGTTTGAGCCCTGGCAGCTCCCTTCAGGGACGTGAATCTCATGGCTGCTATTTTACAGCAGGTGGAGGGAGGGATGCAACTCAATGCAAAGAGGGTTTGGATGCTGAGTGACTTGCCAAGGACAGAGCAGGGAACAGCGTGCTGTTGTCCTGTCCCCCCTCCCAGGTTCTTACCTTCAGGCTGCACCACCTGTGCAGCCTTCATAGCAGGGTCCAAAAATCATGGAGGAGCTTGGAGACATGGGGGCTGGAAGCTCTTTTCCACGTGACTGTAGCAGGAAAAGACCCCAGGCTTTGCTGTCAAATTATCACAGCCCCGTCATGCTGAAAGCTCTGCCTGCGGAACCGGAGTCAGAGAGCTGGGGCTTGGAAATGGCACAGCAGTGCTGGGCCTGGGGGAACACCTATGAGGTTGGGCATGTAAGTATGTACCCGGGCTGGTGTGCCGGGATGCCCACACCTGCACACTGCCAGCTCGGCGAAGGCAGCGTCCTCTGCCAGCAACATCATGTATTTGGTTGCACAACAGAAATCACACTCAGCCTTTGGCCTGCAGTCATTGTGGCTGGAAGGAGACTACGTCCAGGAGGAAATATCTGTGAAAGCAGGCTGTCGTTTATGACAAGAACTTTACAGTCCCCCAGAGCAATCTTCAAAGAGAAGAATAAGTGTGGAAAGCACTTCTTAATCAGACACGTGGAGCTTGGGTTAGTAGTAAATTTGGTGCACATAATAAAAACTCGTCACACCTAGTGCAACAGCCGGGACTGGAGAAGACCCATCCTCCGACCTCTCCCTGTCTTCCCCTTGAGCCCACAGCTCGAGCAGGGTGCCTGGGCACAAGCCCCATGGCTCCAGCCCAGGCTCTGCCCCAGCTCTGCACACAGCTTTGGGGACACTTGCCCACAATCACCACCTGATGTTTGCAGCTTGGATTTTTCTTTCATATTGCCAGGGCATCATCCATCATCCATGATGATACCCCTACACCAGGCACCTGCACAGCACCCAGGACACTTTGTACTAGAGGGTAGGGATGAGTGGCAGAAAAAGGAATGGATTTTTATCCAGTGGCTTAGGAAGGGGTTTCTGATGTGGCCATCCCATGACTTTGAATGTTTTAGACCAGGATCTAAGCGGAGGGGTGCATGCCCCTTACTCAGTGGAAGAACTTGGAAGACACCATGAATATGTCAGAGCAAAGCCTTTCTTCTGAGAAATATAAGTAGAAATATGGCACAGCAAACCCATGAAGCAATCCCGAGCAGCAAGTTCTTAGATGAAGATGCGGACACCCACAGGGCTCAGCCTGGCAAGCTCCCGGGGAGTCAGGGAAGAAGGGGGCCCAGCAGAGTCCCTGGATTGTGCTGAAGCCCTCGGGAGCTTTTCACCCGCAGATAGACTACGTTAGCCCTAGCCACTGTCTGCTGAGTCCTTTGTCACCAGGCTATCTCCAGTGAGGACCATTTCTTTTTTTTTCCTTTTTCAGGAAATCCAGTGCCAATGCCTGCAGCTTGCTGCTTTCTATTTCCAGCTCAGTTTTGTCTGCTAGGGAAAGTTTACATGGGTAAACTCTGCACATGCTGGCATCACGCTAACTGCTTTAGTGCAGTCACAGGTCTGCAGAAGCAACTTCTTGCCATTATACAGAGCGTGTGTTTCCAGGAACAGGCGATGGAAGCAAGGAGAACAGCCCTCCATGCAGCAATCAGTGTCTCATATGCTTTCTAGAAGGGGAAGCAAACACCCATCAGCCACGACAACCTTTATTCCTTAAACTTCCCCAGAGGGAGCATTTCAAAGCATCAAAAGGATTTAAACCTGTCCGGCTGCTGCTGAGGCATAATTAACAGTTGCACAGTCAGCTCCAACTGCAGCTGACAAAGCTTTAGCAGCAATCCTCTATTTATCACACTCCTGGAGTATTTATAGATCCACAGCAAGGCAGGGGGGAGAGAGAGAAGCAGAATAACAGGTGAGCTGCTTAACAGGAGGGATAACATTTGCTTTCAGCTGCACGGCACTTCCTCAGCCCCTGGTGAAGCTTTAGGGGACAGGCACACGAGAGGCCCCGGGGTGCAGCCTGTCGGGGACACAGTGGTGGGTCCTCTTGGGTGGGAGTTGTGGTGGGTCAGCGCCCCACTGAGGTGCTGAGGTCCTTTGGCAAAGAGGGGGATTTGGGCTGTTGCAGTTGGGTGCTGGGGGTAGACGAGCACCCTGTGCCCTCACCAGGAGCCTTTCATCACCAGGAATTGGCCCACAGTTGTCGCGGTCCCTTCCTGCTCCTCCACCAGGAGATGCAGGTGGTGAGAGGCCAGCCTGACCTCCCACAACACTGCCTATAAGCTGACCTTGGACTGTGTCATTTGTCTTTCCTCATCTCTCCTCTGTGTCATTTACAACCCAGGGCCTCTTCATAGCAACTGATATAAAAATAGCAGTTATCCTCAAGCTACCTTGCCAATCTGTGGGGAACAGAGAAAGGCTGGGTCACCGAGACGTTTGACTTGTGGGCTGGAAGGTGATGCTGGCGCCGATGGGCTGGGAGATCTGGGCAAGCAGCCTGTGCAAGGACTGCCATCAAGATCCCAGCTGCTCTGGGCTGGAGAGGAGAGGGAAGGAGGTTGCCACCTCGGTTATCCTTTCCCAGGGAAAGCATCTCATAAAACTGCTCTCCTGGCTCTGAGCAGAAACCACTCACATAAAAAGCCATTTCCCATCACAGAGGGCTGTGGGAACCGCTGCTCTGACAGTAATCTCTGTGCTAGCTTGCACCAGGCCATGCCCAGGAATTATCAGCACTGGTTTTATTTCCTGCTGTGGCTTTATGACCCCACTGAGAACATAAATGCATCCAAGTCTAACTAAAACAATTTAATTTTCACCATAAACAGTCTTATGAAGAAAATTATGGCAATGCTATTCCAAAGGGGAGGGAAGGTCATAATCCTTGCAGGTAACAAGGCTTTTCTTCTCTACTGCCTTGCTGATTCTCTTCCGTTCAGACACAAAACTGCCCCATTACTCATTGCTGCATGGCTGATGCAGCCTCCCTGGGGAGTTGCCTCATGCTGCCATGGCCTGCCAGGACCCTTGGCGAGAGGAGGTGCTGCAGCACCTGAGAGCTGCACCCCGCTGGCACCCGGAGCATGCCGAGCACGCCTGTCCCTCCAGCCCTGCAAGCCTCGCACTGGCCTCTCCATCAATTCAGCTTCATCTGACACTTACAAGCTTGCTCCAAGGACCTGCAAGCAGCTGGGCATCTCTTTAATCCATTTGACCACAAGAAGACATTTTCCTGAGCAGAGCCAGCAGGTTTCCTTTTCCATGCACTTTATTTACAACAGCGTCCTGTCCCTGGGCTCTGGAGTCACTGCCAAAGCTAGAGTTCCCTTCAGCACAATATCTCTGGTGCCACGTTTCTTGGATGAGGCCAGGGGAATAGTCACTTATTAAATATGCAACACAAAAGGTGTTTTTACAGATGGAGTTCAAGGAAGAAAAGCTATTCTGGTACTTGGCAATGCTGTGGAGCCTCACAGCTCAGAGCAAGGACTCACCCCTGGGATGCAGAAGCAGAGCCAGCATGACGCTGCCTGTCCCAGCCCAGCAGAAAGGACCAGTCCTTGTGTCTGCTTCGGAGCCAGGTCCCCTCTGTCAGTGCTGCAGGCAGAAGACAGCCCTGCCTGACGGCCATGGGTGGCAGCAACGTTTCTCCAGCTGCAGTCAGGATCCAGCCATTGCATTTGAAAGGCAGCACAAATTCTGGCAAACACTGGGAGAACCGTGGCCATTGCAAGCTATGGCACAGGTGTTCCTGATTTAGAGTTTATGAAGAGCAGCTGGTGATCTCGGATACCTTTTCTGGGGAAGAAATCTATAATCTCAGCTATAGAAGTCATGAGAACCTCAGTCTGTAAATAACAGCAGGGGAAAGCGCCTCTTCTCCCCTGCAGGAGACTGTCCTGAGCTACACACAGGGCCTGAGGGAGAACTATCAGCTGAACAAACTCCCAGCAGTTTCTGAAACGACTTTGTTTGTTTTTAAAGGAAGTGCTTTGCTGTCGCTGGGCTTGTTGCCATTGTTTTGTGACCGTTGAGGGGCTGTTAAACTCTATGCCATAGGGTGTTTGGAAAATAAATGAGCCTCTGCAATCCATTTCCTGCATTGACTCAGAGTGGCTGTCGGGGAAGAGAAGGGCAGTCCAAAATAAAGGCAGCAAAAGATGAATATACATCAGTGAGTGAGGGAGTGAGTGGGACGGGTGGTTCTTGTCCCCGGTGTAATCGGGCCATAGGCCCCATTGCTGCACGTCTCAGGAGGCAGGTGAGTGGCCTTGCTGTCTGGCACCCAAAGATGCCTTGGGGCATGCACTTCTCCACAATGCAATTTTCAAGGCACTGTGCCACAACAGAGGACGCTGGCATCCTTTCCCTAGTTATTCTGTGTAGGGCCATTATACAGGTGCTCGAGGTGCACATAGAATGAAACTCCAAGTAACAAGCTCCTGTTGCCTTTGTGAACCTCCCTGGTGGGTCCCAGCAGGCTGTGGCTCCTTTCCTGTCTGGGGGTGCACACCTTGAGCTGCACAACACAGGGGAGTTGCTTGCCTTCATGCCTAGCCTTGGAGGCTGGGGCTGTGCCTCCCCATGGGGAGGTGGGAAGCATCACCAGGGCTCCTCAGAGGAGCAGATGGCAGACCTTGCCTACAGCTCCTCTCTCCTTTGCCTTAGTGTCCTTTCTTGACCCTCCCTCCCCACAAAAAGCAATCAGATGGTGGTTAATGCCAGGGTGCCACGGGGAATGGGATTTTCAGACATAAAGCTTGGGTTGCTCACAGCCCTCTGGGGACAAACCCCTGCAAAGCCTCCTCCTGTGATTGCCACTGCCGCAGAGTGACACCTATTACTGCCTCAAGGACCGTGGCAGTGCTTGTAACGCAGAGGGACAGCATTGTCCCATGCTGCTGGCCCTTATGGACAGTGTGAGGACCAGGCCACTTCCGAATGTCACCGGGTCAGTGAGGGACACTGTTCCATCCCGGCGGTGGCTCCAGCTCACCTCCTGCTTTTCCACATCCTGACAGTTGAGCAGTCTCTTGACGGGGCAGGGGCTCCCTAAACCACAGCAAAGGGTGCCACGATCAGCCGGAGGCACCCTTCTATCCAGCCCTGACCCAACCAGCCCTGCCCGGGGGCTGGGGGCTGGGATGCAGCACTTGGGCTTGAAAGCAGAGCGGTCTGACACCCTCTCTTTGACCCCTCTCTTCCACCAGAGCCGCGTCCCCCCCCGGGCGGACCGCGGAGCCCCGAGAACTGGAAAGGTCGGCTCAGTCTGTTCATCACGGCTCACTCGTGCCCCCCAGTGCCCACGAGAGACACCTATCCATGCGGGATAATCCCTAGTCCCCAAATCCTTTTGCCCCATGCCTGGTGCTGGCCATTCATCAAAGTCTTTTTTGCACGCTCTGACTGCACGTACCAAGTGCACCCCAAGCCCATCCCCATCAGAAATCGTTCCTCACACACAGGGCTACAAAGACACCTGGAAGTTCAAGTCTTCAGGGTCTGGGAGAGCATCCTTTTTCTCCTTGCTCTCCTCCTGCTGCACATGGTACCGCCGCTCAGCAAACTGCACTGCATTGTGGACGCTGTGGAAAGCCAACTGACCGCCACTGTCTGTCTTGCCAGCCCAGCCTCCCTGCCGGAGCAGGTGGCGGATGGAAGGGTTGCAGTTGGCCAGGAGCACCTCGACGCCAATCTCCTTATAGTCATGATGCATCTCCTTTAGCACAGAGAGGCCTCCGGTATCTATAAACTGCATTGCCCCACAGTCAAGGATTAAGGTGTGCATACCTACACAGGGAGGGCAGGCATCTACTGGAGGCTTCTCAGCCCTTTTCTTGGCCTGTTTCAGGCAGTCAAACCTGGTGCCAAAAAAGCTCTTGCTGTTGGCTGTGTCTGCATTTGCCTGGGCCTCCACCCTTTGGTGCTTAGTGGCCAGCAGGATAGGATTTACCCCGGTTTTCTGGTAGAGAACAGCTTTGAAATAGTCCTTGTTGGCATAGTAGAGGGATGACTCGAAGCGGAAGATTTTGATGTTGACAATAGTGCTGAGCTGCTTGTAAGTGGACTGGTCCTCGTAGATTTCTGTGTTGCTGACCTTGCCCAGGAGTGTGGCCCTGGGTCTCTGCATGCGGAAGATGACACAGAGCAGAGCGAAACAGACGCCCACGAGAAGCCCAATCTCTGTGGTGATCAGCGTGGAGGACAGCATGGTTGTCCACCACACCACTGTGTCTAGCTTGCTGAGCCGCCACATGCTGGGGGTGTCACGGAACTTCCTCAGGCCCCCCCGCAGGTTGGCAATGGTGACCACCCCCAGGATGGAGGTCTGCAGCGAGTGGAAGAGTGGGGCGATCCACAGCAGCACTAGCAGCAGCACCAGGGAGGTGACCAAGCCAGAGACCTGGGTCTGGGTCCCTGTGGACTCCTTCAGCAGAGTCTTGGTCAGAGCCGCAGAGCTAGCAAAGCAGTAGAAGAAAGAAGGGATCAGGTTGCACATGCCAATGGCAATCATCTCTTGGTTGGCACGGACAGCGTAGCCATGCTTTTTGCCAAAGATTTCTGCCAGGGAGACAGTCATGGCAAAGCCAATAACAGCAATAGGCAGAGCATCAACTGCCAGGCTGGAAAACAGGTTTATATCTGGTAGAGTGGGTTTCCTGAAACCGGTGGGGATATCCCCACAAACAGCAGACTTGTATCGCTCTTCGAAATTAAAGTAGTAAGATATTACTGTGGCTACAATGACCACCAGCAGCTCTATGGGGAGTGGGGCCTTCATCTTCTCCTTATACCTGTCATTGATCTCTTTGACGGGCACTATGATGGCCAAAGCAACCAGGCTGGTGACCAGGTCACAGATGTTGGTGTTCTGGATGTATCTGAAAAGGTCAACCCAGGTCAGGATGAAGGATCCCACCCCTTCATGACGAGGGATTTTCAGTCCCAGGAGACACTTCATCTGGGAGGTGATAATGGTGAGGCTGGAGCCGGTCACAAAGCCACTGAGGAGAGGTTCTGACAGGTAGACAGCCACAAAGCCCAGCTGTAAAACCCCCAGCAGGATCTGAAAAGCAAGCCAGCCATACCTTTAGCATTGATGAGAAAGGCTGGAAGAGGTGGCTGGCAATTTGTGTCAGTTTGCTTCCACTTTAGCAGCTCTGGCTATTCTGTCTGCTGAGCATTCAGTGCGAGGCAGAGGACATTGTGTTCAGTAGTTAATCTGGGGTATGAAAAACTAAAGGGACCTACCTCTAACACTCGTCTGTGCCTAGAGATGCCATACAAAGAAGCCTACAAGGTCCTTGCTGCTGTCTCCTTAGAAGCGATAAGGGCACATATTTAACACTCAAAGTCCAGGCAGCAGCCCCATTACAGCAGCTCTGAGTATCACTCGGTGGCATAAAACCAGTGTGATGGACTGAATTTTAGTTGTTCCAGTGAAAGAGCCCGAAGTTGTTCAGTGACAGCTAGGCCCAGGCAGTGGGGAGCCCCTTTGAAGGAGGGGCTGAAACCCTGCTGATGGCAGGGTCCTTGAAGGCTGTTCTTGCCAGCCCCAAACCTGCTCTAACCTGCACCAGGTGCCAGCCCAGCCCCAGGACTGATGTGGTGGGAAGCATGGTTCATAGTTCCTCCTCCTCCCTTGCTGTGTCTGATCCTAAGGATGTTTCAGACACATCCAAGGATCTGGATATCACATGGAGGGAAACAAAACCCCCCATTCAGCTGTGTTTGGGAGCTTCTAAATCACTACATTTGATTCAAGGGTGTTGGGGTCTAGTCACATCAGGAAAGGTTTCTCGTGACTTGTAAGTCTGAACCAAGACTGGAGCTCAGAGATCTTTAGCTCAGAGAAGTTCCTAGCAGGGAAAGAGAGAGGAAACAGCACAACAGTGAACATTTGTACCTGGTAAAGACCAACCAGAAAGCTTAAGGAAAGGGCCACAGTGATGGCGTAGCAGCTCCTGTCACAGGCACCCGTCCCATTGCTGGAGGAGGTGGAGTTGCCCGCCAGTGAAGATCCAGCGTTGTCATTGCTGTACCCTGCTAGCTGGAGGTGCCGGTTCACAGACTGCCCAATCATCAGGCACAGGACACCAAAGGAGCCCACGAAGTTATGGCGCGAAGTGGCCATAGCAACGTAGATGATATTGCAGAAGAAGTTGGTGTAGATTCCGTAGATGGGATCCTGGTTGGCTAACAGGGAGTAGGAGATGGACTGAGGGATGGCAACTATCCCCACCAGGAGCCCAGATACAACATCCCCAAGCAATTGCGTCTTGATGTTATACCGGGGAAGCCAGTCCAGCACTGGGAACAGCCGACAGAAGAAAGTGATGATGGTTTGATGATCGCATGTGCAGACCTCTCTGGCTTTCTTTAGGATGAGTTCCTTGGTGCTGAAGTCTGTGGGCTCATACTCCTCCAATTTGACACATATAAAATTGGCAGGAGTCTCTTCTGGCATTAAGGAGCCCAGTGCACCTTCGCTCTGTCCTGACTTCTGGCTCGATGTGTCCTCCATTGCACCAGGAGAGCTAAGGCAGGAGAGCAGACAGCCATGAACTGTTGCAGTCATGTACATAATGTGCTTTGCTTAGCTCCAGGGCTCATGGAGATGGCATGGATAAATAAATAAAGGAAAATAACCTCAGGAAAATCAAACAGAAAAGCAATACCCCATAGTGCCAGTTGATTTGTTTGTTTTCAGTTATGGGACTGATCAACCACAACCCTGAGACCATGGTTTACACTGCATTCACACTGGCACAGATGCCCACACCAGGGCTGGAGCTACAGACCCCTGTGATCCTTCCTAACATACCTCTTCTCATGAAACACAGCAGCAGGAAAGCTAAGATCAGAAAATATTATTTCACTGAAACTTCTTCGGGAAGCCTACATTGCTTGATGACACTTCCACTTAAGCAAAAACTATTTTGAAAATGCTGAGATATTCCAAGTGATGCTTTAGGAATGTAACATGTGGGTAAGGGAGGTAATTTTCAAAATAGTTTTTCCTTTAACATTTCAAAATTTTAAATTACACTGCTAGCTTGCATCAAACAGGCCCATCACAGGGGCTCCTATCTGCAGAATGAAAGCATCCTTTCTCAGTCTGGTTAAATAACTCATTCACTTTCCAGAGCTATTCCAAGTTTTTCAGTCAAAATGCAGCTGCAACAAAGCATACCTTTCTGCCATATCTGAACAATACACACAGAGAAAAAAGTCTCCCAAGAGGAGACCTTGAGTGGCTGCAGTCAGAAATCAAACTGAGACGATGAGAACTCCCACTCCCCTGCCCCATGGCTTCATTTCACATCACTTGTCCCAACCCAAATCTCTTACCTCTGTCTGCGGGGAGACACCCTGGGTGTTTTCTCACTACCCGGAGCTTCTCCCTGGCAGACAGACCTGTCTCTGAAAGCACGAGGCTCTGCAAACCTGTTTCCTTTTCCTTCCTTCTGGACCATGTGCCACTTGCCTTGAGAAGAGATCTGAGTTACTTAGCCAAGCGATCGGCCCTTTTATCTCCCTCCAGCCGATGAAGATGGTGCAGCCAGCCAAACAGAGCTGTATTTTGAAAACAACCATCGTTCTGGGAGCGTATTTTTGATGAAAACTTGTTTTGGCCATTAAGAATGACTGAAGAGGTTGAGAGAAGTGTTCCTGCCAGATAACAGTATTGCTGGTATCTGGAGATGTGTTTACTAAACACGGGGAACAATGCAAAGAAATCTTCCTGCGGGTGCTGTTGCTCTGCCCCTCCTTGAATTGAGAGAGCATCATTGCCTGAGGTCTGCCGGGATTCTCCGCTCAGGTTTTCATCTATTCTGGACAAGCTTTTTTTTTTCAAAAAAAACCAATCAAAAAGCAAAACTAGTTCCAGAATGACTTTTCTTTCCTGGTAGCTTTTCCACCAGCGTGCTGCCACCAGCCCCCTGTGCCACCTGGGCTGCACCGGGGCGGCAAAAAGCAGAGTTCTGCCCTGGCAGCAAAGGTGTGATGATATGGGCTATTTCTAGGTAGATAGAAGAACTCAGTACATGTCGAATCTGCACGATCCACATTTTGCACATGCCTTTTAAAGACAAGCACTAATTTTTTTAAGCACAAATAACAAAGGATTTTGCTTTGCAGAAGTAAGCACAATTTGGAAAAGTGCAGGGTTGCATTTCTTTTGTAGGTAAAGGTGACCAATTGCATTAGCAGCCAAGAAAAAGGGTAATGTCTTATCATCCTGAATTGAAACAGCAGCCTCATAAACAACAGCTGTAACTGTTGTGCCCTTGTGATCCCTGCCAACAACCTGCCTCAGACCTCCCAGTACACGCTCCCGTTCACCTCGTTCTCCCCTTTCTTTTCCATCTCTTTTCCATCAACCTACTCTCTAAGCTTTGCGGGATGCGCCATTGCCCCATGGAGCAGGACAAACGCCTGGCAGTCAGGCAGCTCAGCCCCGGCCTCTGCTCCTGGTACCGACTGTGTGCTGGGCTTGGGGAGGGGGCTGAGAGCCCACGGCGTTTGGAGAGATGGTGTGGGGTATGCAGAGATGACATTTTCACAAGACTTTGATTTAGATGCTGGGGAGACACCCTGAGGGAAAAGAAGGGGAAGATCAGCATCCTGAGCTACATTTATCTCATCAGTGGAAGTCTGTATCTCAGTAATTAGAAGTAAATAAATAAGAAACATCAGTGCTCTCCGGCAGCAGGAAAAAATGAGAGCACATGGGAGAGGAAACAGCTGCTCAGTGTATTTATCTATTTATATGAATTCTTTATTCTCTGCCATTCCTCCACAGCTCATGTATTTTCAGGTAGCTCCCCTTTCCCTTCCCCTTCTTTCAGTAACAGACTGTATCCTTCCTCAGCCTTGTCATTCCTCCTGTCCTTAAAAGATGATCCCTTCATATGCTTTAATATCTTTCCTAGTTATAGCTCATTTTGTGTCTTGGCCTGTCTGGTGTCTCTACTCACTCATTTTCCTTTTCCATCTTCTTCCTTAGCAAATGACCCAAACTTCCATTTTCCATATGATTCCTTCATCTTGAAATTCCGTCACTGAAGAACCAGTGAGTCTGTCACTGAAGAGCTGGCCAGGCTCGTCCTTTAAGTTGGCTTGTTTCCTGGGATGAAACACATCTGAGCACAATCCATCTTCGGGTTTTGATCTCATTTAGGAAGCATTCATCTCCAGTTCTGGATCTTTGATCTGTCCACCGTGAAAATGGGACAAAGCACTTTTTCTATTTGTGACAGTACCTAGGCTACCCTTAACCTCCGCCCTGCCTTCACTGCTGGCTGCTGCTTTTCCTTCCAACTTCCATCTTCACTTATATACTCTGGAACTCTTTTCTTTGTTATGATTTCTGTTACCACCTGATATAGCTTGGCGAGCCTTGATATAGCCATGCTCTTCCACCTCTCTGAGGCACAGGTTTTGATGAGCAGTTCTTTTTTCCATTCCTTCTGTCTCCATGCCTCCCCTGCCATCCTTCCCTACAAACTTTTTTCTCCCTTTCTTGTGTGCAAACTCCCAGTTGCTTTTGTATACTCCAAAATATTCCATACTTTCCCTGCAATTTCGTTCTCAAGCTCCTTATCCCAGCTGGCTTCCCCGTGTATTCGGTTCTCTCACTGAAACAGCGTTCGGTTTTCTCTTTGAAACAGTGAGCCTTCATGCTAGAGCAGCTTCTGTATCAGCACAGCTCTCTGTGCTGGAAATTCAGGCTGTGGGCACTGAGGAGAGGCCAGTTTATGTTCTCCATCCCGACAGAACCAAGAACATACCTGGCTACACTGAACACTGTGTTCATCACCGAAATCACTTTTACTGTATGAGGTGAGGCAAGGGCAGAAACTGCAAACATTTCACGTTTGCTCTAGCAAACATATAGCAAATAGCTTAAAAAAAGAAACCCACCGCAGAACTTCATGTGACCTTGAGGTGGCTAAGGCTGCCCTGCCTTCCAAACGCAAGGTCACTGCAGCTAACTGCTGAAACTCTTTGTTTTCAAATGCATCTTCAAGGGTTGTTCTTTATTGTCACTATAAACTTACTTAGCTATTTAGCTCCTTTCTGGGCTAGGCTGGGTTGGACAGACCGTATTAGCTTAAACAACGCCAGTGTAGACAGGACGTTGCCTGCCACTAACGTGTCACCCTCTGTTTTTAAGACAAGCAGAAAGCATAAAGCACGAAATCCAAATTTTTCATTTATGGCATGGTACATGAGCAATTTAACATCCACCTATACAACAGCCATTGCAGCCAGTCTGACACACAGCAGTGGAAACCCAGGCTCCCGATACAAGGAAAATGCAGTAGTAGGCTATTTTGGTTTTCTATCCTAAAGCAGAAAAAAACCCACAAAATTGTCTGGGTCCATGATTATTACCCAGGCATTTTGCAGCAAGTAAGCATAGTAAATTCAAGTCTCTGCTGCCATGTCAATGCATCGCTTTTGTTTAACAGGACAAGCTGGCACCTCCAATTTTCTTTGCAACAGAGCTAACTGCACAGCACAAGGATTTTTCATTTGCTTTAAGGCTCGTAAATACACTTATGACTATTTGGCTTGTGGAAGACTTTCAAATAGCATCCCACATGTCTTGGCTCCATAAATGGGCCAGCCTGGCTTAGTACATGGCTGCACCCCACTTAGATCACATGCAACTTTATTAAAAAAAAGGAGAGTGAGCCAGGTAATGGTGCCAGGTATCTAAGAGAGATGCTTCTCCTTCCCTTCAGATTTGGGACTTGACAGTCTTTTTGGATGGCTGCTGGTTCCATTCCACTTGGAAATGAATTTTCAGTATGTAGACATCTGCAAAACACCGTCTTTTTTTTTTTAAGGGAAAAACAAGGAAAAGGAGACAAGCCCAGAATTAGTTCCCACTGCTGAGATATGGCAGAATGCAAGAAAAGTGCCTGAGGACAAAAAGACTGAACAGAACCTCTCCTATGGTTTCTTGGAAAGAATTATTCACATTTCTGCAAGACAGAGCACCAGAGAATGCAGAAGCAGCACACTAGGTCATCCCCGAAAATAAAACAGTTTTTGCAGCCTCCTGTTATTTTGCAGGGCAGTTTATGCTAACGTGCAGGGGTCACAGCAGAGCATGCAAGGCAAAGATAAAAGTTCTCTCCAGAGATAAACACTGTGAGGCCAAAAGCGTCGCTCACCCTGTGACTGCACATGGTAATGCAGGCACACCACTCTCAAGTCTGAGAGGGACCAAGGAACCTACAAATAAATAAAGGACGTTCACTTAAGCTACTGCTCACTCCCAGCAATTAACCATGAAGGCAGACATGCAAGGAATGTTTTTTAATGTATTGTCCTGGTTTGAGGTAAAACAGAACCAATTTTCTGGTTTGTAATTTTACTTTTTAGCTGGGCCTCTTCTAACTGACCAAAGTCTGAAATTAACAGCATGTTGTTCAGAAACTGTTCACTCTCAGAGTGATAAGACCTGATTATACCAAGGAATTATACCAAGAGCACAGAGGCTCTTGCTTAGACTTATTGCTAGAACAACCAAAGTCAGTTAATTTCGCTATTTGTCCCGTTAGAGGGTCAGAAGCAGAGAAGCGTAGAGGGGTCCAACCTGCAGGGAGGAGCAGACGGGACAGGCGACCCAAAACTGACCAACGGGGTATTCCATCCCATGTGCATCACACTCGCTATAAAAGCTGAGGGATCAAAGGGACAAGGGGCTCGCTCTCTTTCTTCAATAGCCGACGTCTCAGGAGCACCCTGTCTGTTCATCTGCCTTTGATCCCAATCCGAGCATTCCTGACTCTAGTTCCAGAATTCAGCTCCTGTCCATCGCTGACTCCTGTCTGGGACTTTCCCTGTGTCTGCTGGTGACGCGATCGTCATCCTGGCAGCTGGATACAGTTTTCTACATATTGTATACTTTTTTATTTTATTATTATTTCTTATTTCCTTATTTATTATTATTTTCATTAAAGTAGTTTAGTTCTTTTTTCTAAACTCATAAATCTCCTTATCTCTTCCTTTCCTCTCTGAGGAAGGGGGGAGGGCCATCTGTTGTTCTGCTTGGCCAATCCGGCCAAAACCACGACATGTATTTTGGAAGATGTAAGGTGGAAGCTATGTCCTTGGAAAGAGACTCAATGTGGAGGCAGCAGATCTAGAAGGACATGGATGAGCATCTTTGGCTGCAGAGGTCATACACCGTACATCAACTGTCCAGCTATGGAGGACACCGCACGCTGGGTCCACCCTGCTAACGCCCTGCTCCAAGTCCTTCCCCCAGCACTGACACCCACTCCTAGAAAATGGGAAAAAAAAGCACTTCCAACCACATCAGCTACAGGATTTGGGGAGCATTCCCAATTTATATAAGGAGGGTGAAAATAATTCCTTGCCAACTTTTGCAGTACTTTGTTGCTGTTTTCATGGTTTTCCCTGCATGATTTTCATGTTTTTCCCTGCATGACAAATGTCCGGTGCTTATGACCCTTTTCCAAATTATCAAGCTAATAATTGAAAATGCTATAATGGCTCTGTAAACAGATTAAATTGACTACAGATGAATACAGTGGAATAAAATCGGGGAGATGCATTTCTATTTCATGCTGAATTGGCATTCAGCCCAGACTATTTGGCATCATTTCAGACTTGACCTGTGTGTGCTGCCGACGAGCCCTTCATGGCACTGAGGCCGCGCTGGTGGGATGCTGCTTCCCCCTGCAGCTGCTGTCTCACAGGGTTGCCCTATTTGCAGGTACCACCACTTGCTCCCACCGTGTCAGGGAGAGCTCCGTGGCTGGCTCCCGAGCTCTCCCAGCAGCCATCCCACACCAGCTCAATGTGTGCTGCAAGCAGTAGAGAGGGGTCCTACAGAGGTCACATCTCAATGTCACGGGACAGAAAGATGCTCCAGCAGATGGGTAAGAAGCCCAGAAACCGCAGCATGTCTCCAACTACCTGCCATATAACACGATTGGATCTGCTATTAAATTTTAAACAGAAAGAGAAGCTTTTTCACACAAGACAAACAGTGGGACGGACTGCCGCAGAGTGTGGTGGGAGTCAACAGGTTTGAGAAAAGGGATTAGGAAGCTTCACAGAGAAGCGCTGCAAAAGCTGTAACAAACGTCTAAGTGGTCAGAAGTTTCTAGCCTGCTGCTTACCAAGTGCTGGGAGGGTTCTGCATGGGCTGGATCCCTGGTATACCCTTCCCAAGCCGCCTCCACCTGGCTGTGACCCAGGAGACGGGGCTGGGGGTCTCATCTGATACAGGAGCACATAGGGTGAGAATTAGTTGTCCACAGGTAAGGTAGAGCCTTGAGCAGCACAGGTAAAGGGTGCTGCTGATTGAAGCCTGTTATCTCAGCTCTGTGTCAGCGGGAATCAGAGTCACCCCGCTGCAGGCAATGGCTGTCCTATGCTTTTCAAGAGAGCAGAAAGCTCCTGCTGGCTCTTTCCGTAATTGAGTGCTCCTACCACTCTGTTGGCACCAACACAAAAATTACAGCATGTGCGCTGAAGTCTCCTAAGGTAAAAGGCCTCCTCAGGTAAAAACTGAGCCGTGCTCAATCAAGAAAGTCTTTTGTGTAACTCAAGGACACGTATGCAGAGATAATGCTCACAGTAAGTGCCCAGAACTGCACCCAGAGCAGCTCTCATTTTTGCTATGACTCTCACTGGCCATGACCTGAACAAGTCGTATTACCTGTTATGTCAAATAAGGCCAAAATACATTGCAGAAATTTTGTAAGGCTGAATAGCACCAAACCTGACCAAATCTGTCATTTCTTGCATTTTAGGAATACGGACCTGGCCCACAGGAGGGTGCTGCTCACCGGCACACGGCACATCATCATCATCACATTGCTTATTACTTATTATTCCTGAGACAAACGGCAGCCTGGTTGCACAGAGCACCGACGTCTGAAGGAGGTGAAAGCCTGCTCCTGGCCACATACCATCAGTCAATGCCCTGGTTTATGCTGGCAGGAAACTTCCACGTGTGCCTACGTGTGTACAGAGGGCGGTAGAACAGTGCGCACAGTTGTGCATACACTGTGCTTCACAACGGGCACTGGGCACAACTGCCAGGAGAAGCAGGGACTCAAACATCCGCTGCTTTTCTTTTTAAAATATATAGCTGCAGCATTTCTAAGGTATCAAGCATATGTCCAACAACAGAAAAAACCCATAAATATCATCTTTTAATGGTGGTAAAGAAATCCCAAAGATTTTACCATACTTGATAGAAAATTCTTGTGCGAAAACAAATCTTCTACAATGACAGTTAAGGCACATTAGCATTTAAAAATTACAGTTGATACATATATAACAGACAGAGACAGCATAAAGGAGAGTCAACAACACGCAGAGGCTATACCCCATAGCTGATGGTAGGACATAAGAAGACGACTGACGAAAAACAACTCTCATCACAAACATTTGGTCGTTGAGCACAGCGCTCAGCAAGGAGCTGATGGTATCACATCTCTCCCCATGCTGGGTGCAGGGCAAGGTCCGTGTCCCCAAACACCCACCCGGCACGGATTGATGCCACAGAGCAACACAGCTCGCCCAGCGCCCCAGATTCTGCCACCCAACTGGGGGAAACATTTTACCTTATTTTTACTGCACAGATAAGTCACAGTAAAAAGTAAAGTGATATTTTATACATACTATACAACTTTTCCACATTTTATTCAAACAAACCATTTTGTAAACTGGTTAGGTCAGCTGACCAATGTGATCTATTCCATTCCTGAGGTCCTGTTTGGTTAAACTGATTCTCCAACTTGAAAAAATTACTCCAGGCAAAATTTGCCATTTTGTTTATTCTGCAAAACATTATGCCACAAATATCTAAAATTATTCTGAATTTAAAATAATTCAAAAATCATACCCCAGAACACACCAAGGTACTAGAGATGATGGTCATGGACTCAAGAGGCTGACAAACTCAAAGCATCATGTGCTTACCAGAAAAAGTGAGGCTTTACCTCTCTTTAACGATGTTTCAGCTGCATTTCAAATATACATAAAATTTACTTCCTTAAATCAAAAATTAGACATAAAAAACTTGGACCCAAGTCCAGCAAAACGTTTCGTTTCCTATCTTCCTCTGGAGTCCTGAGATCAGCTGGGAGGTGGATGAAGAGCTAAGTGCTTTCAGAGCTAGAGGGAGCTGGAATTCAAATATTTTTGGCATTAAATTTACTCAATGGAGATTTGATTCTCCATCCAATATTTTGTATATTTGCACATTAGAGAAACAGCAATATGCCTTAGCTTATATCATCTCTAGAAAATAAAATAGAAAGGTACTAATTACAGTATGAATTAAATATATACATATATTAAAGATTTGCCATTTTACCTAACCAGAGGCCTCACTTTCAGCAGTGTAATGACCTCAAAAGAAAACGCAAGACTCAGAATTATTTCCACTTCCAGTGGAATTCAATTGAACTAGTAAAGATCAGGTAGTTTTTCACATGAGCAGCTGATCCTACAAAGGCTTACAAACATGACAACCAAGTGCAAGTACAAGGTGACTCACAGTGCGAAGTCTGCACTAAAGACATTGCCCCCTTTATCTATGCCAGCATAGCAGAAGTGCAAAGCCCTTCTAGTGTGGACAGTTATATCAATATTGAAGTCTCACAAGGGTATCCTACATTGAGACTCAGCAAAGTAAAATAAACTACACAGATACAAAGCACCTTGAATGGCATTAGCAACAGATGACTGCTACCTGTGTCACAGCTTCATTACCTTAGCTATGTTAGTAAAAAAACCCTAAAAGAATGTAAATCACCTCAATCATTTAATCACTTTTCCAAAGCATGTGTAAAAAAACCACACAACAGAAGATAATGCCCTGAAAAAAACTCTTTGCCTGAAGAGTTTCACTTTCACCCTTCACTCAAAGGTTTTCCTCTTGTTCCAGTTTCTATGATCTTTTAGACCAGCAGACTCCTATGGCCCAGCTGTGGTCCTCACTGCACTGGGAGCACAGGGGGGCTCAGGTCAGCTCCCGTGTGCCCGGATGCAGGGCCAGCATGGCCATTCCTGCCCCGTATCTGGAATGGAGACACACGAGTGACGTGACTTCAACCTGCCTAAAAGGTCTTTGTGCCAGCAGCACTGGAGATGACAGCAGGTAGCTAAAGGTGGTGGGGAACAGGGACTGAGCACAGCCCGAGTGAAAGATTCAGGGAACTGGACCCAGGGAGATGTGCAGTGCTGCTGGTCTTCTGAAGGGAGGAATGGCAACAAAAAGACTGGATTCCACCAGGCAAGCCTAGATCTAGGACCTGGCACCGGCAGAGTTCACAGCCAACCTCAGCACAAGGCCATGGGAAGCAGTGGGGTATTGACCGGCTTAAAACCCTGGTGCAGCCGCAAGGATGCTTTCCTGCCTGTGATATCTCCCTGCTGCACTTCAGCAGTGGGTTTTAATGTCTCTTGGCACAAGCCAGCAGAAGTAAGTGGAGAGGAAGGAATGGCTGTGTTTTTTCCCCCCAAAGAGCACCTTTCCATTCATCACCGCAGCCCGACAAGGAAAGAGCACAGCAGCCATGGAAGCTCTGCTGCCCTGGCTGGGAGAACCACATGTGGATTTAGATTAAAATTAGATTAAAATAAACAAGCATGAAAACAGAAATCCCTTATATATGTAGCTCGGGACAGCAACTCATGCAGCAGCTCTGAGCAGGACCTAGGTCCTGTGTGATTCTTACACTTGTTATGGAGAAAGGCACATGGCTGTATAACACAGTGTCACAGTAGCCCCATAATAAAGACACCTCCAGGTTTACCTGTCATTACTCCTGCAGCTACACAAACCCTCGCCCAGACCCACACTGGGCACCCACATGTCATCGGGGGACATGCTCAGGGATGCTCCCCCACCAGCAGCCCCCAGCCCCCTTTCTCACAGCGGCAGCACCCAGAAGATGGGTGGGGTTTTGGCCTTGTTTCACGCTCTTTGTTCAGGAGCTTTAGCCTTATCAAAAGATCTGGCGTGAAAATTGAGTAGCAGCTCACGTGTAATAGCAACATACGCAAAGGCAGCGATTATTCTATTTACAGTCAAACGTATGCAACGTTTTACAGCAAAACACAGAAAGAAGTCAGAGGGTGCAGGTGGGTCCCACAGTGAATTAGAGAGGAGCAGATGGAGATGCAAGGGCTTACAAGGAAATCGGGATCACTAAATCACACAAGACTAAGGTTGGCAATGGCATTATAATCCAAAAATAAGCACCACATGCCTCACTGCAGTACCCTTCCCTGTTTTATGAAGTGGACCGAAAATTATTTCCGTGTCAAAACATGCACACAAGTGAAACATTCATTAGTGCAACTGCAACTGACACTACTATCTGTAATAGCAATAAACATAAAAAAAAAGCCTGACATTTAGCAGGAGACTACTAAAGACATGGAAATGTCTTTGAAAAGGAGTCTTTAGTATAGCTGAGACTGAGTGTGTTAATTTCCATAATGCCAAGTGTTGTTGTCACTAATGAACGTGCTAATGATCTCTTAATTCTTCATTTAGACTGATAATTGCCGATTAGTAAGTTTGGGAATGGAGATCCACTGATTTATAGCATCTTCCCGTCTAGCCTAAGGTTCTAAAGGTTGCACCTGGGATGAACATTCCCCGTCCCAGACAGAGGCATAAACCCCAAACCAATTGTTCTGAGATTCCCCTTCTCTTCCTATAGATTACAAATGAAGCCGTGAGGCAGGCATAAGAGAAGGTGTAGAAAGCAGTGGGTATGTCAGATTTCCCCTTATAAAATCCGGTATGTGTATTCCACTGCTCATTTAAAACAGCAGAAAGCAGAAGAGCCCTTCCCAGGACAGGAACAGGAGTATCAAGTGTAATTGGATATATATAGCTGCTGCATCCATCATACAGCAGCAAAAGGTGTATATATGTGTACACACATACAAACATACACATATATGTGTGTGTATATATATATATGAAATTCCTTTATAAAATAAATCATTTAGGGAAACAGTTTTCAATCAGTTGCCCTGATTCCTAAAGGTGAAATTGAATTACTTCTAAAGGGTCCATAAACATAGTCAAGCAAAGTATGCTTCTTGCCAGTACGCTTGAATCAGATTCATGTCTCTGCTCTGCTAAAAAGTTATTCTAGGCCTAAAAGGAAAATGGCTGAAACCCCACTGTTGTAAAAATTCCAGCCATGATAAACTCTAATCTTCAGTTAATTCCAAAGGACTCTCTATTATACTGAACTCTCTGGCAAGTGGCATTTATTTTTGTTCCCTTTCAACTAGGGCTGTGCGCATTAATACGGACTTATTAATACTATGACCTCTGGACATTATCTTAAATAAGAACATTAAAACTTGTTCTTTTGGTTGGCTGGCTGGCTGCTTTTGCTGTTGCATTTTAATACAGTTTCTTGTCTTTTGCTTAACATGGAATTTGGAGGCTATATTGCCAGTTGTGGCTGCACAAACAGCATTGAGGCCAAATACAATGTGCTGTAGCTAAATATATATCAATTTGGTATATCTTTTAGCTGTATTCTAAATTAATTCTTTGAAAAATCAATTTATGACTGTTTTATTGTGCTTTTATGTAAATAAATACCCAGGAGCTACAAATATGCATCCTGCCAGCTGTTTAAAGGGCATACTCCTTGGAAGTAACTTTGCTATTCCTCCCTTTCTGACACAGGTAGAAATGGATTTGAAAAAAACATCTTTTAATAAGTAATTGCTGGTTTTCCCCTTCTTGGTTAGAATTTGGCTACAAACCTGTGCATGGTCACAGGTCAAAAAATCTCCACCCAGGCAGCATGGAAAGAGTACGGGAGAGAGGAATTGTGAGCGTAAAGAGGAAAGAATTACTTGGAGCAAATTCTACCTCACTTCTATCCCACCGGTGGCTGACCTGCCTTAGAGGAAGCCCCCAGGCCAGCTGCTCATTCCTCCCCTCCCTCTCAGCTGCCCATGCCTGGGGGGGCAAAGGGGTAGAATGAGTAGCTGGGGGTAGGCAGGAACATTTGCAATAACAACGTACGCTGCTTATTGTCTGCCAGGGCTTTGAGAAGAGAGCACTGCTTCTAGCACTGTTCTGCTCTCTTGAAAAATATAGTTAAAATCAGCATTTAAGAAATGGTATTGAGGCTTTCGTTCAAAGTTCTAGTGATGCTTGCACTGCTGTCTGCTGAATGCACATGTGTGGGTCTGCCTGCCGCCAGCCAGCCCGTCAGTGGCCAGGCACAAACCCCTGGGGTGACAAGCCAGGCAAACCCCTGCGGTGACAAGCCTTCCCAAGCTGGCACCCAGCTGGCGGGAGCTGCCGCCGTAGCGCCAGCTCCCTCTCGACACCAACCCAGGGGCTCTGAATGGGAACTCAATGCAAAACAGGTACGATGAGGAACTAAAACATAATTTCCATCCTGCACTCACTCCCTGTGTGGGCTTTAACCCCACTCACTGCTTTTATACGGCTTAGGCTAATCCACTCTGGTAATACCAATTGAGTAATTACAATTATCCAAACTGCATAAAGGATTCTTCACACAGAATTAAAAAAGTTCATGCAGGAGGTTACTGCAGAAAATAAAAAATTCAGCATTAGCTATTTGGGATTCGTCTCCTTGTATAAACATGCCTCAAGGCTGAGAAAGAAAAATATTTGGGGTTTTTGAATACTGCAGAAGCTTCAGCATTTTCTCTTCGATATCTGGAGACCTGTTTCCTTAACAATGCCAGTTCTAGAACACACAATGCACAGATCTCAGTTATGCGCTCCTTTTCAATATATGCTACAGCCACCAGCCACCCCCACCTTCCCCAGCATTTCATTATGTTGCTAAGAGGTCCTAAAAAATGTATTAAGTTCAGTTAACATATAAAGTTTGCCAGGTCCTGGG
This sequence comes from Chroicocephalus ridibundus, assembly GCF_963924245.1. Lineage (NCBI taxonomy): Eukaryota > Metazoa > Chordata > Aves > Charadriiformes > Laridae > Chroicocephalus > Chroicocephalus ridibundus. The sequence goes on from NC_086294.1 coordinate 9,902,581, forward strand.
ACTCATCTTTCTGCTACCTCGTCCTTCTCTTGAGGTCCCAACTCCTTTTTCATAGAAAGAAGGGCATAGTTACCAGTCCTACCTCAGATCAAAAAAAATAATCCTAAACTCAATTTTCTATTTAGAAAATGTTTCAAGATTGGTATTGCATTTTACTCCTTTTTTGACTCCTGACTCACTTTTGAACAACGGCAGATGAGAATATTGTCTGTATACAACATCTTTTCCCTTTAAAAGCTGTGAAGAACCTGCAACTCAGACTATAAACTCCCCTGGGAGAAATCACCATCTTCCAAGGACGGATTGTGTGCTCTGTATAGCTGGTAGTCAGTAGAAACTGTTAATCGCTCAATTCTGCCTTCAGAATTGTATTCTGTTGCTGTAAGAAAAGAGAACCTCTTCCCAGTGCTTGTATTTTAGCATGAAGAACAGGCACTCTTCTCTGTTATGCATAATTTAAAATCAAAGTACAAAGTTTTATTTACACTAGCATGGTGAAATAACATTCAGCAGAAATTCTCTCTAGCTCCTTTTCTAATAGCTGTATTTCTTGGCCTGTCCATCCGCATTATAAAAAGTCCATGACAGAGCATACATAAATGGTTTACAGTCAATAAAACCTGCGTTCACACATGAAGTCTGTGTGACTTGGACAAATTTGGACAGATGCTGGATTATCTATTTGACCCTTTTCATTTTAATGCCTGTAATTCTGTCTGTCTGGCATAAAAAACTGTCTATAAGGGACTATTTTCTGTTGAAAATAAAGAATTAGACATTTTCCATATCTAATGTCTACAATTCTAATGAGCTCCTAAATATTAGGAAAACAAATGACTGACCATAAGGATGAATGAGACTTCTAAACAGTCACCTCTGAATAAAAACCATTACAAAAAAATTCAAGCTGAAGAGGCAAACTTTCCTGGCTCATAAAGGCCTGTAGAGATGAGATAACCATGCCCCCATTGCCTGGCTGCAGGAGGCTCGCAGGAGGTGACGACAAAGCCTCTGGAGGTGATAGTGGTTAGAAGCTATTCATTAAGACCTTTTCATGCATATTTAGATTTTATTTATCTATCTGTGTCTCAAATTCAGGGAGGTTACAAAATCACCAACCAATCACTCCATGGTAAAGACCAGAGCAAACAGTCTCTGTCAGTCATTCCTTAGAAAATATAATGGTGTGGTAATATGGAAAAGCAATGCCAGAACGAGGGACAAGAAATGAGCTGCCTCTCATTATTCAGTTGGACAGGATGCCCAGACTACTTCAAAATCCCACCCCATCCATAAAGACAGGGCTGCAATAAAGACTTCAATGCTGATGATCAAAACTCAGAGGGGAACTGAGGCAAGGGAAGTTCAAGAGAGAAGAGAAATGAGATGAATAACCATATGAACATGCTTAGATTCACAGATTGGCCATAATCAAGTTAAGAATTGCCTTCATTCAGTACCACCTATTGAATCACTACACCTGGCAGGCAAATTTAAAGCATCAAAACAGGCTTCATAGTAACCAGTGTGTTAAAAACAACTCTGCCTCTTTTTATCTGAGTGCATATATATTGCATAGACATACAGACCCATAGCCATTTTTTCCCCCCTTAGGCTTTGTTCCAGCTTGCTCCCTTTCCACAACTAGTTCTTAGAGGCACTGTTCCCACTGCGCCCCTGTGAACCCAATGCGAAGTCCACAGCCTGGTGCACACTGTGAAAGAGAAGGTGGTCCTCCCCCTCCTTAAAGAATTCTCCTCGGATCAGGGAACTTCTCACCGAAGGATTGCACTGGGCCAGTAGCACCTGGACATCTATCTCCCTGTAGTCCCTGCAGACCTCTTTGAGTGTGCATATTCCTGCTGTGTCCAGAAACTGTACTGCACAACAGTCAATCACTATTGTGTGAAACCCCAGGGGTTCAGAAACAAAATCCATGGAGATGCTGGTCTCGTTGACACCAGAATCCACCTCTTTCTCTCTAAGCATTCTTTTTGCTACTTTTTTCTTTGCTGTCTTCACCCCAACTGGGTTAACCCCAGTTTGCTTGTACAGGGTGGATTTAAAGCACTCTTTGTTGATGTAGTAGAGGGGTGCTTCAAAACGGAACACCACGATTCCTGGCTTGGTTTGCAAGTTCTTGTAAGCAGACAGGGATTCATATGTCTCAGAGTCTGCCACCCAGCCAAGCAGCGGTGCCTCCGGTCTCTGAGTTCGGAAAATGACACAAAGCATAGAGAAGCAAACACCAACCAAAAGACCAATCTCAGTACTGGTGAGTGCTGAGGCTGCCATAGTAACTATCCAGATCACTGTGTCCACTCTGCTCAAATACCACATTTTTGGCAGGTCCTTAAACTTCCGCAGGGCTCCTCTGAGGTTTACAATGGTTATGACAGCAAGGACACATTTCTGAAGGGAATAAAATAAAGGTGCAATCACAAGGAGAACTAATAGGATTACCAAACCAGTCACCACGCCAGACATTTGCGTCCTACAGCCTGTGGACTCTTTGACAAGAGTCTTGGCAAGAGCTGCACTTGTTGTGAAGCAATGGAAGAAAGAAGGAATGATGTTGCAGAAGCCAATGGCATACATTTCCTGGTTGGCCTTCACAGAGTAACCATGCTTCTTGGCAAACATCTCTGAGAGGGAGACAGTGATGGCAAAGCCAATTATAGCTATGGGGATAGCATCCAAAGCCACATTAGGAATCAGGTTCCAGTCTGGAGGGCTGGGTGGCAGAAACCCAGTTGGGATGTGTCCAGCAACGCTCGAGCCATAAGTCTCTCTCAGCTTCCCAAAGTGAGATGCCAGAGTAGCTGCCACAATCACGACTAGTTCAACTGGTATTGGAGCCTTGAGCCTGGATTTAAAATGTTCATTAAGCTCTTTGGTTGGGATAAGTACAAGAAAGCACAAGAAGCTGGTGATGAGATCACAGATGTTGGTCTTGTGTATGTTTCTGAAGATGTTTATCCACGTGGCTATGACGGAGCCGATGCCACTGCTCCGTGGAATGTCTAGGCCCAGAAGATACTTGGCTTGTGAGGTCAGGATGGTAAAGGAGGCACCCGTGACAAATCCACTCAGCAATGAATCAGACAGGTACACTGAGACAAAGCCCACTTGAAAGAAACCCATGGCCACCTAGAAGGAATCAACCACACACAACAGATTAGGAGCAAATCTTGCAGATGTCATCACTGAGAGACTCTGGAGGGAGGTGGGATTAAAAAAAACAAAAAAAAACCAACATCACCACCGAGCATAGCCTTAGAGGACAAAGCATGGCCTGAGCAGGGAAAAAACAGTCTCCAGCATTCAGCTGCTCCTTGTACACCACACTTAAAGGAGATGTGCTCCTAACACAGAACAGGCTTTTTTGGCCGTATTTGTTGTTTGATCATTAGTCACTCCTAGTTACCCCAGTGGGCAAAGAAACCTAGGGGAAAAAAAGCATTTCATATACCAGCTACTTTTGCCATTTCTTTTTCAAGTTCGAATAATCTCTGTGAACTTTGCAGGGATCCAAAACCTTTTTGATTGTCTTTGTCTGTCTTACACTTGAGCTCACAACCTGCAATAAAAATATAGCTTATGACATAACAGCTGTCCTTTGCACTGCATAAAGTTTAGTGCATCTGATTCAGAAAGTATATGAGCTGCAAACTCTTGTGATGCAGATTATATAAATAGAGATAAGTTTTTAAAGTGCTTTGTCATTCATTTTTATTAATGCCAGTTGAATGGAGTTGGTGCTCTCTCATGGGAATGACTGGTTTTATGGATACCTACTCTACACGTGTCCTCACACCTGGTAAACGTCCCTTTCTCCCCATCAACCTTCATGCCAAATGGAGGATGGACCTTCTCACAGCAGTTGCTAGAAACCTTTTAATTCCTTGAGCTGGGCAACAGGGATGTCAGTGCTGTTATCTGAAGACTGCAGGCTAGAACTTACAGGTATTAAACTTTAAGTAGCGTCAATCTGATATATCCTACTAAGTAGTTAAGGCAAAATAAAGAAGGCTAGGATCGTTGCTGGAGAGAAGGCAGGTTTGGGACCAGGACTGACTGGACATCGGCTCAGAGACAAGCTCTTAAAAAGGGTCCCTCACAACCTTGTTAATTAAGTTAATTCAAGGTTTTTCTATCTGTAAATCATTAGCAATAATAGCCTTACCCAGTTATGCTGTAGGCAACTGGTGTGAGCAGGCTTGCTTTTTGTGTTTTGGTTGTAAAGTTTCTGATACAAAGAATATGTGACTTTGGTTACAGCTTCCAATTAAGAAAAAAAAGTATTTGAGGGCATGAAGACCTAGTGGTCAGCAGGCAGAGAGACAGCAAATAGAATACGCCTAACATTCAGAGGGACTCACAATAAAGTAACCTGATTTCTTCATATAAAGAAACTTAATTGTAATTGTACTTGCAAAGAATATTAAGGGCAATTCACAACCAAAACTGCATCTGTACTACAGTGATGAAACACAAAAACCAGTGTACCTCATGAATCCCAGAATACTTCTGAAATTACTCAACCCTAACTTGCAGTACAAGAAAAAGTACCAGGTTATGTCTAAAACCAGTGTTTTAGGTTATCACAAGTATGTTTCCTTTTCTGCTCCTCTATAGTTTGATTTGCTATCACCCTGGAGGTCACTGTAGGAAAAAATGAATGTGAACTCACAAACTGAAATGCCACAGCTCTGCAGTACTGTTAAAACTAAATCCGTTCTGGTTAATGCATGACTCTCTAAAACCAAAAATATCTGCTTTAATTTCAGCAAGCCGTGAATTCCAGGAACTAAGTAGAGATGTGGTGGTAAAATATTCTTAAGTAATATATTTTAATATGGTCATAATTAAAAAGTTCTATTTCAAATACGTTTTATTATCTCAGTAGTGTCCTTTTCATTCAATGGCATTGTTTTGGCTTTGAATAGGCAAACAGCAAAGTATTACAAGCACAGTGACAAATAAAAAAAACAAACTGGAAATACTTTTACTGTCCAGATTAATTTTTGATAAAAGGCAAATGACTGACACCTGGAATTAAAAGCTGACACACCACATTTTGGCACAATGAAATGGAGGCCTAAGCTATAAGCTAGCCAAAAAAAAAAAAAAAAGAAAAAAAAAAAAAAAGAGCTTCGGAGCTTCAGGCCACAGTTACGTGCAGGTCCTTGCAGTCCCCAAAAGAGTAGCACTGCAAGCACTAAATGGAGAGGACACAGAGGAATTTTTTGCACCACAGGAACTGGAGACCTCCAGTCCTCCCTGTGTCCACTCCCCTGGAATGCAGACTGAGAACACGTGCAAGCCCAGCAGGCTGTTCATGTGGACAATCACCTAAAAAGAAGAATTAAAACTATTTCCACAGAATACCTGTTTGTCCACCTCCTCTTACCTGATAAACTCCAGCTATGAAGGTTATGGTGGCTCCCACTGTAATTGCATAGCAGCTTTTATCACAGAGCAGCTCCTGTGATGTCCGATTCACAGGTGAAATGGTGGTGTTTACATACGCTGCTGTATCTGTGAGGACACTGAGCGCATCTGGTTCTAAGTCATAGCCAGCTCTCTGTAGCTCACGATCCACCACTTGTCCCACCATCAGGCAAAGCACACCAAAGATGCCAACTGAGATGTGGCGGGAGGTTCCAAATATGAAATAAATAATGCTAGCGAAAAAGGATGTATAAAGGCCATAAATAGGCTCTTGTCCAGCCAAGAGAGAATAGGCAATTGACTGTGGGACTAGTAAGACCCCCACAATCACACCAGACATTATGTCTCCCAGTAGGTACTCTCTTAGTTTGTATTTAGGAAGCCACTGCAAGACAGGAAAGAAACTGAAAACATAGTCTTTAACTTTGGCTGGAGTGCAGCTGCAACTTTTCTTTGCTTGCTTAACCACCAGAGCCTTCACGCTTCTCTTCTTCTCTTGAGGCTCCAAGAACATTCTGTTATGGAAACTGCATTTAGCATCATCTCCTTCTGGCATTTCAGTCCCTGAATGGACATCGTTGAATTCCGCCATTGCTGCTATTTCGAGGACTCCCTAAAAACACAAAGAAGGACCACTTGCATTAAATGAATGTGCTAATGAGACTTTTTATTAGAGTGAATACAGTATTTATAAAAAGGGGCTAAAAGTCTTAGTTCAGCAGAGAAAGCAATTTCCAAACAAACTTGGAAAGAGCCTCCCCATTATAGCCATGTTAAGCAAAGAATCACCTTCCCTAGTAGGGAAGCTCATATCCTGTAGAATAAACCTGCCACTGGCAATGTTGTGAAATGGAAAAGAATGCAGCAGCACTGTCTCTTGGGGAGGCTTCCTTGATAAAAATCACTATCTGCAGCCTGTTGCGCCATGCAAAGATAGACAGAGGGCTTATTGTAATCCAATACTCACTTCAATTCAGTTGCTGAAAATTAACTACAATTAGTGTATTTCTAGCATTGCACAGCTTGGTCTAAATCTCATTTATGTATTTTTTTAAAAGCTGATTTTCAAGTAAATTACATCTGACCAAAACAGTACACACAAGTGGAAAACACTAATGGGCGCAATGGAAGTTAGGTGGAACACTTCTGCTAGAACAAATGCTCTAGTACCAGCAGCCTACAAACAGTAAAACAAGGTGATTACAAAATTGAGCACATTTAATCCAGGAAACATCTTGCCTGAATGTGAAAAAGTCCTGACAAGACAAGCCCTAATGAAACTTGATGATACCAACAGCAATGGTTGGCATTTGTACAGCCTGCCTGGTTTCCAGAAAACATCTAGAATCCTCCAGAAAACTCTCTTTTAGCCACAATACCTACTACCACTAGTACGTTTTAGTTGATAAATTTCACCAGAAACCCATTCACCTGGTGCTACAGTTGAGTCAAGGCAGCAGAACCGTGCAAAGCCTAACTCCCAGGCTTCCCTTTCCAGCACCCTTGCAGTCCTGGAATGGTAATAACAACATACACCTTATGTGCTAATTACACCTTTGCTGTGCAGCCCAAACATCAAACAAACTAATGTTCTGTGCAATGTTTACAACTGAATTAATTTCCAAATCAGTATTTGGGCTAGCAGTGCTGAGGATGCCACTGAGGAGCTCGTCTCAAAATTTTTTCACTTCATCACCTTTTCACAAGCACCTATAAAACATTCACTGCTACTATCAGTTCAGCCTGAGTCTCTCAAAAACGCGTGAGGGGAGAAGTGAGAGAAGTGAGTTTCAGTGTGGTGCTTAAACCACCCGTTTCTCCTGCCATCAGCCCATTACAAGGCACTGATCCTAGAGCTATGCAGAGAGAAAATGCGTTCTTTTAGACCTTGGTCTAGCTGGCTGCAGTATATGATTTCCATTCTTCCATTCCAGGTTTGATATTGTCAATATGGAGGTACCCAAAGTGCCGCGCATCAGCGCCATATAACGGTTTACACACAGCCATGCCTCCAGCAGCCTGCTAGCTCAGACAGAGATGAACTACCTTCGGTTCTCCTGGCTAGAAAGACAATACCAACCGAAGTACCTACTGTCTTAAACCAGCCTAAGCAAATAATCCTAGCCATACTAAAGGAACCGACGCAAGAGCAGAAGCAGCTACAATACTTAATGTTTAGATTGGCTTCTCTTTCCAGATGAAAATATTCAACCATTTCTAGAAGAGCCTTCCAATTAGAAAGCGATTCAACTCAAGTAATCCAACTCTTCCACCTTACACCATAGCATACTTCTCCCTGGAGCTACCAGGCTACAGACTGCAGAGGGCTAGCTAAAGTCAACACACAGGACACATGCTGATAAAAGATAGCCAACAGAAAATACCAGAGGCAGAGGTTCGTATTTTATCTTCTGCTCCATGCTGGGACTCCCAAAAGGTGTTTTCATTCTCTACAAACTCAGAGACAGCGAGCATCGGGTGGGTGGGTGAGCTCCTGCATCCTTTCAAATAACCGAACATGGCTCACTCTTGGCTAGCCCGCCACTGGACTGCTACTGAAAGGGAGCCGTGTTTCAAACAGAGACCTCCCTGGCCCCAAAACTGTGAACAGTACAATGGCATCAGCAGGGATGGATTTTCTGCATAAGATAGGGGCTGTATGCCTTTCTGTTATGATACCATGACCTATCCAACTCATGCTCCATTACATGCCACGGCAGACTGAACAGCATTGCCAGGTCTCATGCTGTGTGTGAGATACTTTCTGAACACCTGCCTCTCGTTCTCCACAGCTACGAGGTATTTCTAGCAACCCATCAATGCTTTTCTCCAGCTCCTGCCCTGTTCCACACTCCCATACCTCCAACTCTACGCCTAATTCATCTGGACCACGCATGGGGTCTGCAAGGTGGTCTGCAGACCAGAAAGATGAAAACAGCTCTAAGCGCAACTGGGGAGAACATGCCTCCTGGTGGCTGCTGTTCTGAGCACAGGCAGAGGAGCTGCTTAGGGAAAGTCACATTCCAAAAAAAGGGAAAATGAAGCTTTAATGCACTGCTGGGTTAGGTGAGACATAAGTGGAAAATTCCACAGTTTGAACTCAAGTGCTATTTCTGGTATTTATGTCCTTTTGGTCCTGGTCCTTATGAATCAGAGAACTAAGAGTTCTGGATCCAAAGATTAGTCCACCCAGAACTTTAATATATATACATTTGTATGGCTAAATTTTCAAATGTATTAATTTGTCTCTATATTCATTCTCGTTATATGAGTCAATCACCTAGTACAACAGAAGGTAGGAGACGAAAGCTTCATATCACCTACCTGCCTTCTTGATTTTTCCAAACTTCTATCTTACAGCCTCCCAGCGATCTAGAATTACTATATCACATACCTATACATACATTATAATGACAAACTTCCCTTGGCTAGTGCCTTCCAATTCAATATCTTTATTGTGCTTTAGAATAACTATAGGCTCAGAAGCGCCGTATGAAGAATTAGGATCTTTACAATGAGGAAACGTGCACTGCAAGAAGTGACATACTCATAGTGATGATGCTTGGAGGAGAACCCATCCCTACCTTCCAGATAGCAAATCTCACCCACCCATACAGTATTGCAAAGTCCGCTCAGGGATTATTACAGCACTTACCAAAAAAAAATCCCAAATATTACAAAGTGAGAATGAAGCGAATATTGAGTACAAAATTGCTCAAGCAGTTTTATTCATTTCACAAGCAGAGTTACAAATTAAAAAGTTTTCACCCAAAGCTCATTAAATCAATACTGTAAAAGCTGGGGGAAAAATCCACTCACAGACTACTTTTTATGTGTAGCACATTACTTGAATGAGTTTGTTTTCGAGATTTTAGTAAAGATTTCAGCAATGAAAAATCTTCTGACTCCCCTCTCCCTAATCCAGGGCTTGCAGACAGCTCACTCAAACCTGGGAATTTTTCTTAACATGCCAGGGAACCCCAACACAAAACCCAAATAGTTCAGTTTAGTTCTGCACAGTGCCATAAAACATCTGCATAGTAGATGATACCTGGGTTTTTTCGATCCTGTCTAGACAGTAGAGAAATGTTCTAAGTAAAAATCTTTTTGGCCGCTAAACTCTAAGCACATACTGGACCTTTGTGTTGACCTGTATGACAGCTTTCTCTACGTGGCATGAAAAGGGCCTTTCATCACACAGTCGCTGGCTCTCATGATGTCAGGACACTAGGAAATGACACAATTTCCAACAGCCGTTTCACCCTTTTCTGCCTCAAAGCCTTGCTCTGTATTATTTTTGTAACCCTTTAGCCCAAGCTTGCCTAGTAAAACTGGATTTTGTTCTTAAAAAAAAAAAAAAAGAACACACCCTTTGGATCAGTATACTGAAGGATATTCTGTACAGTTAACTTGGAGAAGGAGCTACTGCGCTTTTTGTTTTGAAAGCTGCTATTTATGTACAAATAATTTGTATGCCTAGAATTCACTTTTATCAGCTCCTTTTAGCCTGAGTAAGATCTTCAGATGGATGTCCGACTGCCACAGAGCTTTACTTAAAATACAAAGAAAAAGACTAAAAGACAGAACTGAGGAACATTTCCAGTATCTCTCTGTTATCAAGTGACTGCCATAAAATAAAGAAATGGGGAGGTACTGGATTCTTGAGATCTGATGACTCTTACAGACTATTTCTGGATCCCACCTGGGCCTTTCCTACTGATCCCATGAGGCGGCAGAGGTGAGCTAGCATCTGCCTAGTGTTTGTCTTTGGGGGAACACCACTTGCAGCACAAGACCTTGCTGGCTCAGACTTCACTTCTCTGTTGCAGATGACAGTCACCTTGACAGTAAGAGAGCAATGAATTGTGAAGCTTGCTCACCTGTTGAAATAACATATTAAACTTAACCTTAAATTTAAGACATGAGCATTTAAGAGTAGAAACTAAATCAAAAAATGTGCTTTTTATGACACTGATCTCAGTTTTCCAGATTATTTTTCTAAATTTCATGTGCAGGAGTCATCACTGTATGTGATCACTACCTGTCCTCATGTACCCACTTGCTAGACATGAGAAGTTGCACACACTTAAATGCATGCACTTAAAAACTAATGTACACACACATAATCTAAAGAGACATGAACAATTTCTGAAGAGATGTAAAGGAGAAGCTGATGAATCAGAAATCCAGGTTCCACATGAACTGAACCAGAGTTGGGCTACTACCTCTGGGTCCTTGGAAAAAATCTCACACTGGAAGTATAAAAGGAAAGCATATCACAAAATTTTGATAACTAAATCTTTGTCCTTACTCTTGTCGGACAACAGCCTTTTCAAAATAATCTCTTAACTGTTGTGGAGCAACAAAGAAATTCAATATCGCCACAACAATACCAAGACGGGCACTGGAATAGCACTGCACGTATCTTGGAAGAAAATTCAGATTTTTGATAAAATCTTTAACATCCTCCAACAAAACATTCAAGCTACAAACACTTATTTCAACAAGAGACTTGAAATCATATGAATACTGAAATCTTACTAAGAACCATAAAACGACATACCACATTTACCACGTTTAAACAACACCTTCGGGAACAGAGCTACCTTACTCCCGGCGCAATAACCACCAGCCATTAACTCAAGCAGGGAAACCTGCAAAGGCGGACAATAAAACCTTGCTTGCGTGAAATATCAGACCTCCTCCTCCTCCTTCAAACGTTAGTTCTCCCGAGCTGCAGCAAAACGTCCCACCAGCCTCGCGCAGCCCCCGGCCCCTTTGGTGAAGGTCCCATGGAAGCCGGCAGCCCCGCTCACAGCCAGCCCTTCCAGGAAAAGTTGCCTCACCTCCGAGAAAGCAGCTGTACATCGAGCGTGACGGTTACACCGCCCTGCCCTGTCTGATGCCGATCGATCCCTATTAAAGATAGCCAGCTGCAGCCTCACACAGTGCTCCAGCAGTTTCCATCCGAGGCGGATTTGTTACGCAGAGTTTGCTAAGTGGTATTTTCAGCAAGTCATTGCTAGGTTGGGACCCTCCTCCCACCCTTACTGTTAGCTAAGGAAGGTAAAACACTGAAGAGCTGTGTTCGGGCTGCAACGGTGGGCGGAGGATCGGCTGCCCCAAAGGTATTTCCTTGGGCAGCGACTACCAGCCCATGCCACGCTGCCAGCCTGTCCCTCCTCCTGCCTGCCCCATGGGAGCAGCGGCTCTGGGCTGCCTGGCGGGGCCGTGGGTTGTGCGAGAGACCGTCCGGCTCCCAACGGGGCCACGCACAGGGCTGGCACTGGATAAGGGAGCACTTAAAAAGCTGTTGTTTTTTTTTTTTTTTTTAATGGTTTGTTTTTAAATTAAAATCTGCAAGAAGAAACCCACGTGTGTTTTATACTCCTGAAATTGCGGACTTTCGCTGACAGCCCGTCTATCACTTTGGTGGCCAACCAACTTTTGGAACTTAAAAGCTCCAGCATAACGTTCCACCATAACCTTAAGTTTCCTGCATAGCGAAAGGGAAGTCATAACGCTTTTAACACAACGTTCAGTTGCATCCTCTCAACACCACTTCCCTCACACCCAGCCCCTCCGGCAGGCAGGCAGGCGGGCAGGCAAACACACACACACAGGCCGGCAGCGAGCTCTCTCCTCCGACCCCCGGCTTTCATTTTCTACTTTCCTCACCTTATTTTGAGGCACGGCCTTGCCAGCCGTAAAGTTCCCTTGGGGAGCCGAGGCGGGCCCACAGCACGAGTCCGCTACCGGCCTGCCCCTCCCGGCCGCCCGCCCGCTCCCCGCCGCTGCCCTCCCTCGCCTCACCGCGCCGCTCAGGCGCCCACTCACCGCGGGGCTGCCGGCGGCTCCGGGCAGATCTCGGGCGGGCGGCACGCACCGACCGATCCGCCGGCCGCGGCTCCCGGCGGCTGGGCAGCGCCGGCCCGGCCCTGCGGCTCTCCCGCCTCCCGGGGAGGGGGGCCGACAGCGGCGGGCAGGGCCGCCCCTCGGCGCAGCGCGAAGCCCGCCCGAGGAGCCGAGGGCCGGGCCGGGCCGTCCCACAGGCCGCGAGAGGGGGCCCGAGGCGGCCCTGCCCTGGCCTGGCCTGGCCTGGCCTGGCCTACGAGGCGGCCCACACCAGCCCCCCCCGCTACGGTTTTTACTTTCTAATTAATTCCAAGTGTGTTCTGAATGATGAGCGGCCCGAAGAGTCTGGTGTAGAGGGTGACTCACTTGTTCTGCTCCTTACCCCAGAAAAACAACTGCCCTCAAACAAAAAAATAAACCAGAGGAACTCTAGTGAAGAAGCCACGTTTCTGTTAATTAAGTTGCACTCACGCTTTTAAGTTGAAAGATTAATTATGTGCGGGTAACTTGAGGTAAAGTGACCTTAAACTTTCCGCGGCCGTTGCAGATAGGGATACTCTATAACAATTTCTGACAGAAAACGGCCTCATTTTACATTGGGGTACCATTAATATTCATTAAAAATAGTATTTTAAAATCCCTCAGTGTTGTTTGCCCCAGCGTCCAGGTCTGTCTGGGAGGTACTTCCAGCTGGGGATGACAGAGGGTCTTCGACAATGTCATTACTGAAAAATACCATTTTTTTTGTTCAGTGCTCTTTCTTTATCTGTGGACTGGGGGTTCAAGGTCGGAGGGGCTGGACCCAGCCCTGTCTGCCTTACCTTCACCATTTGCACAGAAACACAGACATTCTCTGCAGTTCTCTGAAACATTGCCTAATATTTGCATTTCAGGTGGAACCTTGAGCTGACAAAAAGCCCATCAGTACATGGTTGGAGAAAGCAAGACTAACTGCACGCCTGCAGAATCCATGTCTTTTGCTGTTAGGCAAATACTATAAAAATCTTGCTGTAGAAATACAGAGTATTTCCAATAGGAAACACTTACCCTCTCCACAAAGGTTGAACTAGATGTGATGGTAACTGAAACAGGCAAGTTGCAGAGGAAATAAAAGAGCTCCCTCCCTCTCCCCTGGCTACCCACTGTCAAAAGCATCCGTGGCTCTGACTTCCCAATCCTCTTAGGGATTTCTGCAGGAGTTTTAATTGAGTTTGAAGTATATAGTGACTCCAAGACTATCAGAGCAAATCCTTGTGAGGAGTGACATCTATGACAAAAGCATTAAGAGGAGCCTTTTGTGTAGGGTCTGCAGAAACCTAATAAGAAACCACAAAACCAATCAACAGGCATTTTCATTGTTGTTCTCGAGGCACTGGATGTGGAACAACTTGCATCATCAAACACATCATGTCTTCATGGAAGAAACAGGGAAATAATATCTTCTTGAAGCACAAATAAAGACCATGATGTTAAAAAAAATCCCAAGCATTAATTTTTTTCAGAATCACTTCATTATTAGGGTTTTCTTTTTCTTTTCACTGTACGCTGATTTTCTAAAAAGTGGGTGAAAAAAAGCCAAGTAAATAAGTAAAGTAAATAAGTAAATCATTTAACATCCAACTGCTTACCTCTTCTCAGGGTATATTAAGTTTTATGGTTAATGTATTTCTGTGCTATGGGAACCTTTGGCCGTTGAGAAATGTGCCTCTGGGCTGCTCATGCTCCAGGATCTCCTGCCAAGGACCAGTGAGCTGGGGCTTGGCGACACACAAACGCTAGCCTGTGCCATCTGCCCAGCCCACTCACTCTGCCTGCCAAACCTGCTGCCTCCCCTTCTCCAGATTGCCCCCTCGTCTTTGTGGTATCGAATCTCCAGACACCAGTTTCTCAGAGTGCAAAATAATCTTAAAAAACACTCCTTTTTGTTCCACTGGGCACATTCTCCGGGGCAGCCCCGCACACCGCAGCTGGGGCAGCCCTCCCACCTTGCCTCTTGCCCGGCAGCTCTCAAACGGCCCCACTACGCCCTGGTCCCCCCAGCAAAGACCTCTATGGGCTGCATGGTCTCTGCTCCATCAATAAACCCCCTGTGCAACGGCTCTCCCTAGTTCTTCCCAGTCCTCTCCAGGCTTCCAGCACTGCTTTATCACTCGGCAGATAAAGGCACCCTCTTATTTCCTGCAGCTCTTGGCTGGTTTATGCCACTTGGCTCCCAGCCTTGTGTAAGGAGGCTCCTGCTTTCAGTCATGTCCTCCTGCTCCCTCCCTGCCCACTGCCTCCGTCCCGCCGGCTGTACAGCTCCCTGGCAGTACAAGTGGGCTATGGTGAAAGCACCTAAAAACGTGTGTTATTTTCTCTCCTTGTCCTTCTTTCCCTCTACAACTTGCCATCCACTGAGGTTGGGGCCTGCATTTGCAAAATGTTGCGTGAAGTTTGGCACTGGAGAAGATGGGAGCTTGCTGCCCAGAGGGTGAGACCTATCTGCGTATCAGAGCTTGTACAGACCTGCCTCCCCACGCAGGCAGCTTGTCTGGCCACCCAGGCAAACGCTAGTAGCATAAAGGAAAATAGAGACAAAACAAAAGTAATATTAAGCCACCCTGAAATTCTTGAACTCGTTGAGCCTTTGTAGTGAGCAATCAGGGGACTTTGGACAACCTTCCACAAGGCTTCCTGCAGTTTCCTCTGTGCAAAATCAAAGCAGTACCCCTGGGGTTTGGTGTCCAACCTGCTGGTCCTAGAAGGCCCTAGTGCCAGACACATAAAGGTCTAGATGTGGCATGTCTGATTTTACTTAGAAAGTCCATCAGCCTAAGTAACAGAAGAGGCCCGTTCTAGCTTTTGAAATGCATTTTATTTATGCATTTGATTATAAATTCAGTCACATCATGCAATACTTGGCAAAAGCAAAAAAAAAAGAAGAGCCATAAAATCAGTTACTTCACTCTTCTCCCCTCTAAAGATTTCCATCAAGGATGAGAAAAATGCCAAGTAAAAATGAAGTGGGTGGAGGGAAAAAAGCATAATAAATAATGAAAGATGTTTATAACATTAAATAATGAAAGATGAATAATGAATCAGAGTCCTTAGGTAATCAAAATACTTAAGCCGTAAAGATATCAAAAAGAAATAAGCTCTGTCCATATCTCAGGACTATGTATCTCACAGTTATATTGCTATGAAGAAAGAGTGTTCTGTACAAGTATCTGTGCAGAATTGCTACAATCTCAGTGTATGCTATGGTCCAATATTGTCTCCTAGAGTCAAAAATTAATTATGAGTTAATATTTTCAGAGTGTTGTTGTGGGTTAGAAGGCTTAGTTAAATAATAGCTGGACTCCAGTGTATTTCTTACATTGCTTTCATCTCATCTTTCACCTCTCTTTTCTTCCCCGAGGCTAATGCATGGAATATTAAAAATACAACAAGTCTCAAATTCAGAGGAGTCTATCTTTGCTAATACTGTAGCAGGCAAATATATGGGGCAAATAAACTGGACCATCAGCTTAGTATTTAACTCAGAAAATCTACTTTCCTAGATACTAATTTTCACCCAAAAGCTTTGTGAGCCTGCAGCAATATTAAAAAATGCATTTTTTCCAATCTACTTGAATTGAAATTCTTTGGTTTTGTCATATAGCAGCAGTTATCAAGTCCTTATCTCCTGAATCACGTTAATTTTGCTTACAATAGAGTCACCTTCTTCTGCTCGGTTTTGGCAAGTATTTACGTGAGCCACAAATTTGAGTCCGATAAGTCTCACAGTGAAGAGCTACGTGCACTTTTCCCTCCAAATTAGATGCCGGGCAAGTTCCATCCAGACAATTACCGTGTTCGTTTTGGTCAGTAAGTCCTGGGTTTTAGTTATACTAGGCACTTTTATCTCAGTGCGATACCATATCATCTGTGATTGGCAGCATTACAACCATGTAGCGAGGGCTGCAGAGCTCTTCCTTAAAGCATGAACGGCCTTTACCCAGCCTGCCGCAGACGTACTGGCTTCTCGGCTGCTCCCAGCCCTTCTGAATGCCTCTCGTGAAGGTGACTCCATTTGTGAGAACGGGAGGGTCGTCTGCAGTGAAGGTTTCTGGGAGGACCCTTCTCTAAATGGGTCACAGACACTTCTGACAGGGGCTCAGAGACTCAGGGAGCTGACGGCTGGCGTGGGAGGAAAGGTGAAGTGAGTATCTCATCCTCCCCGGGGAAAGAAAATATCATCATGGCTTCTCCAAGACTGTCAGAAATGGTGTTAAAAAGTGAGAACTGCTTGCAGGCAAGGGGGTAGCTATATATCCAGAAACACGCTGGACGGAGGGATTTCTGAGCACCCTGCTGCCGGGTGCCTGTGCCCTTTGCTAGCGAGGGGGAGAGCGGTGCCCAGTTCTCCCACGGCAGCCCGTGGCTGGAGGCACGGGAACACACGTTTGTAAGGCGGGTGTCGCTGAGGAAATGCTGAACCGGTATTTCAGAAGGGGCTACAGAAGTGCTGACGTTTCCTAAGCGTAGTCAACGTAGGATGCGCTGTGAGATGGGGGGGAGCGAGTTACTTAAAATACCGTGCTTGAGGAAATCTTTCGCCCTCTGTGATTTGCAGCAGTGCAGTAACTTGCTGCCTGCAGCAGCAGCACCCAGCTGCATTGGCTGGTCACGGCTCCTTCACCTGGGGTGAGAGCAATAACTACCTGGCAGCCAGAGAGAAGCCCAGGTAATAAAAGTGCCGAAGGACAGGCTCATTTCTTTTGCCTCATTTGAGTGGTTGAGAGAAGCTGTCCTTCGTGTCTCGCTGGCTTCCAGCAGTAGGGAGTATTTGCAAAGTCACCTTGAGCTACTGCTGAGCTCCCAAAATTTGGCTGTGCACTTTCCGATATGCTGACAATTGATGTGTGCAGCAGAGCAAGGGCTGTGGATACATTACAGCTTGGCGAGTCTGTTTAAACCACGAAGGGAGATGTTACTCTAAATCTGAGATGGATTTTGCTGAGTTTATTGTTTTTAATCCCTGCAATTAGGCAAATGTTGATTATCACAAGTGACAGAATAGAATCATAGCCATGAACCCTAATTTATATAGAAGCACCCAGAATTATTTCTCAAAAATGTTTATGTTGGCAACCCTGGTTTGCAGTAGAATATTTTTATCACTTGGAGAAGAAACACCCAGGTTGTGAACCTACGTGTTCGATCTGAAGCATAGCTGGGCACAGAGCACCCTACAGCAACAAAGAGTGAGCCTGTCCGCCTGGCAGCGTCCATGAAATGCCTTTGTGGAGTCAACACCTGCATTAAGGGCTACATGTGGAAAGCACGGCACATGCTTGATCAGAAAAGAACATCTCTACGCATGGAGATGTGGCCAGTAAAGCATCTTCATAGGCTGCTGACCATGGAATTTTGCATGGCTCTTTGAGCGCTCTCTAGGAGAATTGTTAAAAATGTGACTTAGGGCTGACTAAGCTGGTTTCATACAAAGATAATTAATTCTTTGCTACAAAGATCACTTGTGTTAAATGTGATAATCCAAATCTGTGGCATGGTCCTGAACAGCTTTCTACTGCAGCCATCCACAAACAATGCTTTCAACAATTAATTCCTGGTGATAGCATGAAATCAGCCAGCCTTGCTTATCTATATCTATAGCCATTTATTTCGTTATCCAACCACATAATGACAGCATAGTCACCACAATTAATAGTATACAAGTGTCATTAGTATCATGAGATGCTACAGTCCACAGTTTGGAAGCCAGCAGCACGTGGAGATATTCTTATGTTCATGTTAATTCTTAGCACTTCCTTTTTAAATTTGTACATGCTACAGAATTGCTTTTAAGAGCAGGTATGCAGGGGAGGTCAAGATACTTGGCAGGTCCCTATTATTAGAAGACATTTTTGGCAATATTCAACTTTTTCGTTGCATTTCAGTTCTGACTTCTCATCTCTCCCTTACTTCAGTGCATATGTGGACCATACTCTGTTCACATCTGTCACTTGATCATTTCCATTGTTTTCGTGCTGCAGGAATACAAAAGATGGAAAAGGTTCACTTACTGTAATAATATAGTAATATTTGACAAGTTGCTTCCAAATACAGCTTTGCATTGCATCAGAAAAAATATTTCTTCTCCTTCCCCTGTTTTGAGTAACTGTCTGGTTCTGTATAGAATACAGACATTAATCTGTCTGTAGAAGACAGTTCACAAGACAAATAAATGGCCATGTACGCTGATTTAAAAATACACCTCTAGATTTGAGGCTGGCATTACGTTAAATGAAAACAACTGTATTGTTAAGCTGTGCTGTGTAATTAAAACTCCATTTAATCGCTTACCTGCACCGTATGCCTCTTGTGCTCTCCCTCCATTATCACCTACATGAATTATTGAAAAAAGAAAACAACATTTTTTTCTGGTTTTTCAAATATGTCTGGTAAAACAAATAAGTTTGCACTTACGGCAAGAGTACATTGTCCTCAACCCCCCCATTGAACAGCTGTTCTCAAACACATCCTTTCCGAAGTAAAATTTTACCATTAACTTGTCCCTGAAAAATGCTTGTCAGAAAAGAGTATTTTTCCCCTCCAAAAATTAAAAAGTGATGAAGAAAGTAGGATTTTATTTTGAAGTTATGAATTAAGAAAAACTTATTTGCAAACTGAACTTTAGTTGCAGCAATTAAAAAATAAAAAAAAAATATATTTTTCAAATAACTTCTAACTAAGTTTTCTTCAAAAAAGCTTGTAGAAAAGATGCACCACTGTACCCAGCAGAAATCTATTTGAGCAGTGGACTAGTGCTATCTGAAGAGAAATACTGTTTACAGATTTAGTATCTCCTGCAGCACCTGGATTTGTCTGGGAATCCTTTCAGGCACTGGGTTTGCTCCAGCTCCTGCTCAGTTGGTGGGAACCCCTCCGCGGTCTTTCCTCGGAGCAGGCTCAGACCTTTACTGAGTACCGAAGCAAACCCAGTCCCTCCCTCAGGCTGAAGGTAAATGATTGCTCTGGTGACTTCCCAGAGATTTCTGCCAGCTGCAGATGTGGTGCCCTGAGGCTGCACTCCCGCTGGTCTCACCTCTGGCAAGGAGAGGAGATGCACGCAACAAAACACTGCTCACATTTTTAGGTGAGAGATTATCTCTGCAAGACTCTCAGCCCCAGGCCAGAGTCCCGAGGAATAACTAGTATTTTTTGAACACTTACAGTTTGAAGAGGTACCAGTATCTGAAGCCCTACTGTAAAGAAACAGTGATGAATGTTAGTGCCTTGTAAAGCACAAATCACATCTTGTTAATAACAAAATGAGAGACGTGAATAGACCTGAGCCCCTCTTTTGAGATGAAGGACCACCTTCTAGACTCTGCTTGGCTCTCCTTGAGACTGAAGCAGAGGAGCTCAGGATATACAGTCCTTAAATGAGAAACTGTTGGAGAAATTTTGTAAGCAAAGAAAAGGATTTACCTGTTCCATATAATTTGGTTGGTCAGTACACCTAAGAAAGATGGAGAAGAATGTTTTACAAAGCTGGCAAAGCATTCAAGTTTGGGACTTGGTACTGTACCCCTGGATCTCATGGTCGGAGATAAACTAGGTGGGGATAGGGGTGCTAAAGCACTGGAACAGGCTGCCCAGAGAGGCTGTGGAGTCTCCTCTGGAGATACTTAAAACCTGCCTGGATGTGTTCCTGCCCAGCCTGCTCTAGGTGGAACTGCTCTGGCAGGGGGGCTGGACTAGATGATCTCTGAAGGTCTCTTCCAACCCCTACCATTCTGTGATTCTGTGTGGGCAAACAAAGAGGACGTTTCTTGAAAGCATGACTAAGCACCTGAAGACTCGGGAGGTAGGTGGGAGCAGGAAACCACATCAGACAGGGGCGAAGCTGGCCTTACACTGGGTAGGAGCAGACCTCTTCCTTGTTATCCCCAGAAATAGTCTTTCTGCCCCCTTCGCCCTCCCCTCTCCAACACCCCCAAGATCCCATCCAAATCCTCATCATCCCCGTCAGCCCAGCCCTCTGAACCCCATGGCTCGCTGTTTTCCGCTCGGGGCCAGCGGTGCCAGGGTCAGGACAGATCACTCACTCTGCACGGCTTTCTGCAGTGAGCCCAGGCGATCCACAAATTTCCATATCAGGTGTCGGTAGTGGTCGATCCAGGCCTGATCCAGCAGCACTCCCACCACGTCCATCTTGCTGACGCTGAAATTCTGACTGGCAATCCTTGGGTGCAGGCAGTCATTTCACCAGGGAAAATCATTTAGTATTAGAAAGTTAACAAACTCCTTCCTTCCGAAGGGCTCAACAAAGAGGAGGGTGCTTTGGCAACATGAATTATCAGGTAAACAGCTCTCTGGTGAGGTTACGGGCATTGGAATTGTTATATATTATTATTTATTTGGTAATGCCTTTTGCTTACCAAACCTGGATGGGAACTTCCAAATACTGAAAATGAGAAAGGGGGAGGTGTTTTGCTAATACCCATGTGCGAATAGTGCTTTGACCTGCTGCAGGCAGGCTCTCACTGTTCTAGCACAACTGCCATCGTGATAGAAAGAAAATGCCAAACATATTAAATGGTGTCCAGGCTTCTGGAAAATGACTTTGATCCCACAGGCTAGATTTTGACTTGCGGCACAGCTGTGAGTAATGGACTGTGTTGCTGCCAGCACAGCCGCTAGGTAGACGGCGATTCAAAGTTATCCTCACCATCCAAGTTCAAACTCAGCTTTAATTTGTACAAGTTGCGGAGATGACATCTTAAAATCCAGCTGGATGTTTGAGCTAGCCCTTCACGCGCCTGGGGAGTTCAGTGCTGCAGCAAAATCTCTCGTGGATCTGTAACTTACGGGTGGTTTTGCACCATTGAATTAGAGCTGACACCCAGGCGTCCATTAGGAAGTGATAAGTTATAAATTAAATGTATCACTTGCAAGAGAAGGGATAATAAATCTGGCTGGCTATTAAGCTTGTCCACAAGAAGCAGCAAAAATCGTCAGGAAACGAGCCAGTTACCTCTGCAGGCAGAGGCTGTTCTCTGGGACTTACGTGCAGGAGTGTCACCAATACACATCCAAGAGAGCGTTGCTGTAAACTGAACCCTATGGGCTTTGTCTCTGACAAAAATCTTTTTCTGGTAATGAAAGCCAGTGGTTTTCACCAGAATCCAGCAACTGTGTAGCTGCCAAGGAAACTGAAACTTAAAGGGACCACTGGACCGGCAGGGTGATATCTCTCCATCCTTGTCAACTGTGTGGACGTGGTGCCCTCTGGCTTGGCTGGAATAGGGAGCAGCTTTGCGGTGGGGTGCTGGGACAGAGGGACACAGCCAGTGGGGTTTGATCCCAGCTATCTACACCATGTTTTTGCGAAGAAGAAAACAAGTGTTTTCAGCTGGAACATACCTGTTCCTGGCGAGTTTAAATTCCTACAAATAGGATTGCCAAAAGAAAAAAAAAAAAAGAGGAAAAAAAATTGTTAGTGTGAATGCCAGAAAGGGCAGCTGTCTGAGAAAGAGGCATGTTCATGAACAAAAGCAGGATACTGCTGCTTACTTTGAGGAAGAGGAAAATATCTGTTTGCTCTCTCATCATCTGCAAAGACTGAAGATGCTGCACAGCCTCATCTCTCCTCTGTTCCATTTCCTTCTTCACTTTGGTAATGTCTGCCAGTTGCTTTTTCTCATTGGACTCAATGTCGCTCAGGATCATCTTCTCTTTCTGAATCATCTCTATCTTCATCTCTTCAAACAGCTTTTGCAGCTGAGAAGTCACTGTTTTTGTATTGCTCTAAATGAACAGATAAGAAAACGGTGCACTGGCTCAGGAGCTCAACACTTCAGCTTAGTGTATCTGCTTATTAATTAGGAGTGTATCTATCCTTTGCACTGGCCTTAGAAGGAAGTGGACAATAAGCATTTGCTTAGAATATCTGATTAAACAGAGGGTTATGAAAATTAATCCTGATATAGTAAGAAAATCAGATAAAATTCAGCTAGCAGTGTGAGAACTGTATCAGTACACACTGAAGATCCCACCTGTAGACTCAATTTGTTTTTCTTTTATTTAACAGATAGAAAACTTTAAAAATGCATAATGATGTATACAATCCGTGGTCTGCCAGTCCTGCAACCTGGTCTGTGCAACCACAATTAATGGTGGAGTGTCCCAGCTAGTTCCTCCAATGGAGCTGTGCTGGGAGGAAGCTTGACTTCTGGCAGTTTCTTCCACCAGTGTTTTCCCTGCTTTGGACTACATCTCTTTCTATTCATCTGCTTCTAACAGTATAATTGCCATCACTTATTTCTGGGAAATTGTGGAGGAAAGCTGCTCTGAATTAGCGATGATCTGGGTACCAACCTTGAGCTGATTCTCGCTTTTCTGAAGCTCTTCTAGGGCAATAGTTAGAGCGCGTTTATGTTCCTGCAGCCACGTCACAGTGTCCGAGAGCTCACTCTAGCAGACAGAGAGACAGCATTGAACTTCATAGCAGGGAAGCAGCACGGGGACCTTTAAACCAGGCTGGCAGTTTGTGGAGCTGATAAAATGGCACAGGCGCCTTCTACCTGCCTGCTTTCACCACCGAGTCCTATGATAAACTGTGTTCACTCACCTCCTCATAAAGGTAGGCCATAACGGAAAACTGATAGGAGCTTGAAATCTTTCGAGTCAATGTTTAATTTTCATATACGTCTAACTTTGTATGTGGTAGGTTAATAAACAACTTTGCTTTTAAATAAGTAAATTTCGCTTTAGATGAATAAATCTCACTTTATCCATTAAAGCTCTGTTCCTGCCAGAATCTTCACATGTGCCTAATGTGATCCAAATCCTTAGTTTTCCCCTCTGTCAGCAGCTGTGGGATCTGAGGATAAGGTAGTAAGCAACCATCTTTTCTGAAGAGCAGCGAAACAGCAGTACTTACTCACCCAGCTGTTTATTTTAACAGATGCTATGCTGTTACACTGCAGGACAACACATTTCAAAGGGGACATTAAACCTTGTTCTTCAGGGACTAGACAGTCTCTGAATAGCTCTGGTTGCTCCTGGCTGCCTCCAGCAGTGTTTTCACACCTCAAGCACCCATGAATGGCCACAACAGACACAGCTGCCAGATTCCTGTTTCTTTAATAAAAACAATGTTAGAAGGCTTAAGTTTTCCATGAGGTATTTGTCACACCTGGAAAGTTTTAATTTTTGAAAAATTGCAAGACAAATACTCAAATTTGACCAAGGTCCCTTGCACCAAAACTCTTTTAATAATTTCTCCTGAAGAGCTGCATTCCTGATTTCCCTGGCTATCTTGCAGAGTTTTAAAATAAAAACAAACAAACAAAAAAAGCCTAATGAGGAATACACAGCTGAGATCTCAGCTTACTCATGGAGATAGCTTCCCTATAGACAGACCATCACCAGCTCCAGGGATGAAGGAGAGGGCTACTGTCCTACACAGCCCACTTCTTTTTGTCTGAATTTTTTATAGGTACCTTGGGGAAGAAAGTTAGTTTATGATACACATAGCTGCAAAAGATGCGTCCTGCTAATTCCTGAGGAGTCTGTGACCTGTCCTGAGGCCGAGAGCGAGCCAGGCGTTGCCTGCCCATGCACTGGGTTGCTGCAGGCTGTTCTGCTTGGGCTCTAAACTGGGCCCAGAAATGTCAAATGTAAGGCAGCGGGTGAGCATAGGAAACGCATTTTATCCCATCAGTCTCAGCTGGTTCTGGAGCATTTCAAGGACTGCAGTTGGACTCATCATCCACTGGGATGATGGCTTGACAGCTGGGCAAACCTCAGGGTAGAGGGAAGGGAAGAGCCTCAAGTGGGAAAACCTGTTTCCCAACCCAAAGATCAGCAGTGGCGACATCCTCAAGGGTCGGTGGAGGAAGAGACTTCTTAATCCCAGCCAGCAACACCCTGGTGAGTGGCAGCTTGCAGTTGCCCGGGGCTGCACACGAGTGCCATGGGCATGCAGGTCGACGGTACGGGCTCACTCCCCAGCACAGCAACACACACTGCAGCATCGACCCACCCTGCTCAGCCCCAAACACCTCTCTCTGCTCTCCTCCCTCTGCTTAGCCTGCCAGGCTGCTTTGGCAACACCAAGGAGGAAATTAAAACCAAATTCCAGCACAGCACACCAGTCCCTGCTGGGGTGGACATGAAATCCCCTGAGCTGCTGCCCCCCTGCCCCCATGACAGGCTGAGAGAGCTGGGGTTGTTCAGCCTGGAGAAGAGAAGGCTGCGGGGTACCTTAGAGCCCCTTCCAGTGCCTAAAGGGGGCTACAGGAGAGATGGGGAGGGGCTCTTTATCAGGAGTGTAGCAACAGGATGAGGGGTAATGGTTTTAAACTGAAAGAGGGGAGATTTAGATTCAATATTAGGAAGAAATTTTTCACTATGAGGGTGGTGAGACACTGGCCTGGGTTGCCCAGAGAAGCTGTGGCTGCCCCATCCCTGGAGGTGTTCAAGGCCAGGCTGGACGGGGCTTGGAGCAGCCTGGTCTGGTGGGAGGTGTCCCTGCCCCAGGCAGGGGGGTTGGAACTAGATGATCTTTAAGGTCCCTTCCAACCCAAACCATTCTATGATCCTATGATTCCCTGGTGAAAGCCTTACTGCGGCTTCCTCCAGATCAGAAGTTTGGGGCAAACCCTGCAGGGGCCGTGGGGAGAGGAGGGCCCCTTACCAGCTCTTTGTCATATGCCTCCTTCAGGGTGATGATGCTGTGGCCCTTGTGGCACCCCACGATGCAGCAGAAGACACAGACGTACTGCCCCTCGTCCTGGCAGTAGCACTCCAGCAGCCTGCCGTGCTCCGGGCACCTCCTCTCCTCCGCCACACTGCCTGTGCCCACCTCCACCAGGATGTGGTGCTGCTGGTAAGCCTTGGCGTTGTGCTTGTTCAGATGGGCCTGGCACAAAGACGCGTCGCAGCTCAGGCAGGTTTTCACTGCTGGCTGGGAGAAATCCAGGCAGAAGTCGCAGGGAACCACCTCCTCCTTCCCCTCTGCAGAGTCCTTGCCCTGTTGTCCTTTGGAAGAAGTGGCCAGAAATGCCTCCACGATGCTACACAGCTGGAAATTATTCTGCAGCTCCAGGATGGGCCCCAGCTGGAGCTTGCACATGGGGCAGGAGTAAAGGGCCCCAGATTGATGCTGGGCACCCAGCGCCTTCTGGATGCACTGCTTGCAGAAGCTGTGACCGCAGCTCAGCGACACCGGGTTCCTGTACAGACACAGGCAGATGGGACAGCTGAGTTCGTCCTCCAGGCTAGCACCCCCTCCAAATCCTTCCTCAGCTCTTGCCATGGCTGCGGAAACGGTGCGTTAGCCAGTTTGTGAGAAATGAAACTGAAAGGACGTCCTTGGCATTGTGCCGCGGTTGGAGATCCAGCCCAGCGTCCTTCCTCTCCGCCCCGTGACAGGCCAGCAGAGACACGCTCCTCCTGCAAACAGCTCTTGTAAACTTTTAGATGTTTGCCCTCTGTCTCAGGCAGCATCGCTCCCTGTGTGAGCCCCCAGCAGGCTGGTGGGAACAGGGGGTGCTGGGGGGGGCATGGGTTGGACAATTCTCCTGCAGCCCTCTGCCCTCCTGGAAAAATCCTCAATTCCATGCCAGGGGCAGCAAATTAAAAGATAAACCCTGGATGAGAAGAGGATAAGCCTGGCTGGGGTAAGCCAGGAATTCCCTCTGCTTTGTCTGGTTCTTCTCCACAACAGTTACAGATGCTCCCCTCAAGGTAAAATAGGGAGAACCCAGGGGGAATTTGTACTGGGATGTGTTGAGGCTGGTCTCCTACCTGCTGCCAGCGGACAGGGAAATGGGGGCTGGTAAAAAGGCTCCCGGAAAGGCACTCAAGGATAGGAATATCCCTGTGCCGTACCACCAGCCTTGCTTACCTGGCTTTGCCCCCTGAGACCACACAGAGCAGCAGCCCCTGCAGGCGCAGTCGGGAGACCCAACTCTACCTGCATGGTTTTCCATATCATTTTGGTGTATAACATGCAAAACCCAAAACACAGCCTCCTTGTTCTAAGACTGAACAAGGATTTCTTTGAACATATGGAAAACTGTAGTGTCCCTTAAGGTCCTGCACGCTGCTGGGGCAGAGAGCTCCTCCCTGGGTGTCTTCATGCGAATACCCTGGCTCTGTCTGAAAGCAGCAGAACCACAAGCAGCAGGCAGGGACATCACCTCTTCCTCTCCAAGGTGTTTGAACAATCGTAAGAATGAACTAACCCGGGCCCCACGACGGCAGAGACTAGAGGCACAGCAGTTTTCCTCCTTACCGCTCCCTTTGCTGTGAGATTTTTGCATAGGCAAGGAGAAAATAAACATCGAGGCAGGAAATCGCTAAGTGATCCATCAGAGAGCTCACGGGGGATGACAGCAGCAGAGAGCAAGGGCAACCAGGTGTCTCACCACCTAGTCTCTGCTCACCTCCCCGGCCAGCATTGCTTCTGCGAGAGGCGGCTTTGGTTGTGCAGGACGGGCAGAGGTAAAACCTGATGCGTTAGAGCAAAGGTCAGCGTTGCTGCTGCTTAGCTCTCCAGCAGTTAACGCTCTGTCAGCTTTTTTTTTTTTTTTTTTTTTTTTTTTACAAACTAAGTTGCCATTGAGTTTTGCAATCTAAATTACTTTAATAACATGCACCCAACACAGCATTTGATACAGCCAAGCAAAAATTGCAACTTAATGGTATTTCCATCATGATTAACTGAACAAATAGGATAGGAGCTCTTGCGGTAAGCAGCAGGGTGATATACCCCACAGAGGCCTTGCCCTCACACCGATGAGCCATCACAGCAGCCCAAAACCCCATTTCTAATATGCCAGCTTAGCACAGCCTCCACCCAGTAGCAGTCGCAGTAGCTGGGCCTGGAAATACGAAACAGCACCTTGTCCCCACATCACTACAGGAGCTCCAAAGAGCCATCAGACGTGCCAAAGATAGCATGGACGGGATAGTTCAAAGGGATGCTTATTGTCTCTATAAGGCTCTTGTGAGGATCTGCATCCTTAACAGATGCGTTATAAAATGACAGTGTATTTCTTCTGCAGTCTAGTTCTACCCTGACCACTGTGAGAGTTATAGCAGAGTTCTTTTTTGTGATCTCTGTTTGACCGAGGAACACAAGGAGGTAATCATAAGACTTTTCCAGGCAGCACTGAAAGTTGCCACAAATAATTCCGAGCTTCCAGCACCTTGCATTGCTGGTGTCCACCTCCCAGAAGTGACAGCCCTCTGAGAAGCTCTGGGCACTCTTCCTGCATTGGGTGGCATAGGTGCTTTCCAAAGCTGGTGACGCAGATTGGAAAATATTGGGTTGGAATGTAAAGCCAGTTGACCTGTGGTTGGGGGTATCAAAGCTTCCAAACGGTAATTTCTGATATTGCGGAGAACTGCGTGGGGGTGCCGAGACTACCTTGCAACTCTGAGGAAACCCTAATCCACACGCTTCAAGAGTCAGATGTTCATGAACTATAGAAAGAAAAAAAAAACCACATTAACAGATAATTGTGCAGATTTGCATACATCCCCATTGCTGAAAGCTAGGTTTCCCAATCCAAGTCATCCTATCCAAGTCATCCAATTCAAGTCCAACCCACTCGAGTCATTAAAAGCATGTGTTAAGTGAAACACCTTCCACAACTCTCCTAGCTGCTCCTATGTAATTTTAAAGCAGGTTAATATCACATTTCAAGAAATGCTGCTCTTTCACAATCTTAAAGTGTCTTTTTGCTTTTTTTTTTCCAACTACTGCAACTCTCAGATTTTAGTTTTCCATCATTGCCCTGCAGTTTCATTAGGCATTTTTAAAAACTCCCCAGATTAACTTGCACGTACAAGGATGTGCGAACAGCAGCACAGCCATTTTATAAAAGCTTATTTGCTCAGGATCATTTGAAGTTATTTTCTAGAACTCTCAAAACTTCCTAGCACGGCCAGTCACAAGAAGTTAATTCTACACTCAGGCATTTGCAGAATATTTTTTATTCAAACCTTCTCTTGCAGGTAATGCATTTCAATATTGTGGCATTTTCCGCTCTGGAAGTTACTCCTTCAGGAAACTGAAACAATGGCAGTTGCTTGGGCAACCAACCCCAGTTGCTCAGATGGCATGGATAATTAGGAAAACATGGATCTGCGGCCTTCTAGCCAGAGTAGGTTTGGAGTATGCTTACAGGGATGGTAGAGACTGAGCTCAGGAGCGGCTGTGAGCATGGTGTGCTTCTTACTGAACCCAGGGCTGTATGGACGGCGGCCAATTAGGTGTGCATGTCACATACTGTCACACACGCTCTGGACAGAGCCTTCCCACCCCAGCTGTCTCTCAGTCTTGTCCCTAGGCTCACCGTCAGCAAGGGCTCAAACACCATCAAGAGAGCAATAACAAAGGAACCCTAATTTTTTCAGTTCAGTTGGACAAGCATCCACCGTGCGCAGCACCAGGACTGTAGGCTGATCTTACAAAACATTACAAAAGAGTAGAACTATTTACCTAGAAAGAGTAGGTTATTTACATCCTAAGACAAACTCCTCCTGCCACTGCTGTGATGAGTTCTCAACTTTCCCCATGCTTTGAATCAAAGTGATGCTACAGACAGAAGAGGTGTTGCTATTCTCTTCTCTCAATCCTCCCAGAAAACTCCTAGGACATCCGCATCTCTTTACCCAGAACCTATTTTAACAGGCATGTCCCAGAGCGCTGAAGCCCAAAACAAGCACTCTTTTATGTACACACATGTGAAAATATTCATACAATGTTAGTAATCAGTTCTTCTAGAGGTACTTGGTGTATTATTACAGTCCTTTCTTAAATACATTTTTTTAGCTTCTCCATCTTGCTTGTCAGGTAGTGAAATGATCGCTTACCAGGTGGTGCTTCAAATAAGGACTGCATGTCTGAGAGGAATTGCCTGAAAAGCCTTAGAACAGCATCTGTTGTTAATTCATCCAAAATAACGGGTGGCGCTAGCAGTTGTACGTGAGCTTCCTTAGGAACTGACGTGCGTTTCCTAAAACACGCAGAAAGACATCAGAAGAGCAGCACGTCCTCAGAAAACCATCACTGAGCCAACAACTGCATCCCCCACTCCGCACCCAGCCTCGATGGGAGATAAGGAAAGCAGCTTCTGTCCCCGCTCTCTCTGCAGTTTTACCAGGGACTTCCCCTCTGACCGGTCTTTTCCCAGAACCCCAAACCTCTTCAACATCTTTAGGATGAAATTCACTCCATGGACAATATCTATCCCCAGAAGACCTTGTCTGAGCCCCCTCAGCCCCAGTTCTTGCCGGGATGGACCCCAAGTATCACGTTTGTGGTTACAGCAGCAGGAGCTGGTGCGGTGTCAGGGGCAGATGCTGGGACAGCACACGAGATGCGCTGTGTTATCACAGCCAAGGGGCAACTGCTGCCCCTGAAATGCAGGGCTGGGGGAAGGCCGGGCTGGGGGAGCCCATGTCCACGCAGCGGTGGGCTGTGGTGGAGGAACAGCTCAGGAGAAGAGCCATGAACTTTATAGACTCAGGACTTCACTACATGTTTCAGCTCCCGCCGCATTAACTTCTTACAAGCAGAAGGCAATGCAAAGTGGAGGATGGCTCAGGATATCTCAGCTCATCTGTCCTTTGCATGACCGCCCTAATATTCAGGTATGAGGGTTGGACTAGATAATTTCCAGAGGTCCCTTCCAACCCCTAGAATTCTGTGTGAATCACTGTCAGAATGGATCTTGAGGTGGGGAGGGTACAGAAAAATAAGCCATGTTATTATGAAGAGTCACACGTGACCTCTGTTAAGGTTCTGGGGCTTCTCCAGGTCTCTGAGGAAGCCAGGCTCGGAGCGTGCCATCAGCGTGCCCAAGGGGCAGCTGTGTAAGCCCAGGGAGCTGTGGGGCCACAGTGCGTGCAGGTTGGGCTAGCAGCCCACACCACTGGACTATCAGTCACGGAATGACTGATAGTCACCTGAAGCAACATGAAATGCAATACCAGACCACCTCGGGAAGAGCTTACCTGTCTGAAATCGCTGCGAAAGCCTGTAAAAGACATTTTGAAATCAGAACTAACATAGCGCAGGCAAAGGCCAGCCCAAGATCTGAGCACCTCTGGGAAGGGAGATGCTGTTAGGTACCTTGGTGAAAAGAAGTCGGTCTTTCTGATCTTTCAGAGCCTCTAGCTTCTGTACATCCTGGCTGGCTGCATCCTTCTTCTCTTTGTATTTTTGTATCTGCATCTGAATCTGAGAAAGCTGTTGCTCCTCGTTGTCACTGAGAACTTTCAGGACCTTTCTTCTTCTGTTATCCAGCTGCAGACGCATCTTTCCGAAGAGGCTCTCCAGCCGATCCCTCCTCAGGCTCTCCTTACTCTAATAAGAAAACACTTTCAAAGCTGTTAGGGACTAAATCTTACATTTTCCACACTAACTCTCACTCAGAAAAGAGCCTGGTCTTTTCTGGGCTGACAGAAGTAACTACTAACATAGTGCCTCTCCATAGGACAACAAACCAAGATGTCCCACTGATGGCAGAAAGGCCAAGTGACCTAAGTGGCCTTCCCCAGCATCTGGCACCTGACCAGAAAAAGACGAAAAAGTAGTGCTTCTTGCATAATGCTTGCTGAAGACTTTCCAATATGCAGATATTTCCTTATTCTGCCCTGGTGTTTTTCTACTGATACATTGCCTTTGGTCCTTTTAAGGATGGGGTGAGGAAAAACAGTTTCTCTGCTTCCTGCCTCCATCAAACTTCCCTCGCTGTTCGAAAGCAGCTGTGATGTCAGCCAGGACGCTGCCAACAGGTACCGTTTTGTCTTCAGGCTAGAAGGGAACATTTCCTTTGCCCAGTGCCAGGACTTCCAGTCCCATCACTTTTACTGGTGAAGGCAGGCAAGTGCCAATTCTGCATAAGCAGAATGAACCATGATTTGGAGACCTGTGTTAAATTCCCTGTCCTTTCAGAGCTTTCAGATAGGCATTTGTCTGCTGGAAGCAAAAGCAAGACACTTTGGAGCAATCTTTTAACCTCATTCCTAGCCAACTTCTTAGAACCACAGGCTAACCGAAAGGGATTTCTTGTTGTAAGGAGGACTGAAATGACTGTAACACGGTCTGTATCTTTTCCATAAATATTTTAGAGTCTGCAAATTGAATTAAGTTGGGGGAAAAAAAGGTCAACCACCACCCACCAATCAGGGGGCATGGCCTTAACAGGAACTTTCAAGCTCAAAGGTTCTTTGGAAACTAGGAACGTACTTCCCAGACTGATAAGCAAGTTGTTCATCATCCTCCCTCCATGAAGAAACCTAGAAGATATCTAAGAAACCACCCAGGAAGTGAAAAAAACTTCGGAATCCATGATCTGAGGCAGGGCAAAAGAAAACCTTATCTCATCAGCTACCAGTGCGCAACCATCCCCAAAGTGATGTGGGACTTTGGAACAAACCTTTACTTCCCCCTCCTGTTCCAGCAGGTTTGCTATGCTTTGATCCAGCGCAGCTTCTTCTGTTTTCACTGTTTCCAGAATTCCAGCTAAAGCACTCTATAAAAATAACCGGAGGGAGACATCAGGATAGGACCGACATACGTGCACACGATCAGCAATTTTATGGAAATGGGTTAAGCTAGACCTGCAAAAAAGTTTGTTTACTGCATGCTCTCAGGACAAATCAATACATAAAGGTTTACTGAGAGATTTTATCCCTGACCTAAATACTACAATTACGAACATGGGAAAGACAATTTGAAACTGAAAACTGTTCATGTGCTATAGCCACACGTAAAGCTATGTTCAGTGCTGACTGCTTCCTTCCTGTTACTCTGCCATCAATTTTCTTTGCATAAATGCATCTCAGGCTCATCTTCTGGCTTGAAAATGCACCGAGCACTAAAAGCATAGCCACAAGCTATGTGGTCCCTGCAGTTTGGCTCCTCAGGATGGGAAGAAAGTGTTTGTAACATCTTGTTTGATACCCTGAGGGAATCTGGGGCAAAAGTAGGAATAAAAGCCCAATATCCCAAGATGGAGACTTAGCCCCATCCTGAGTCTGCAGCTGTGAAACCAGGGAGAGGTTTCATCCCTGTGCTGCAGGCAGCTCTCTGTGCCACCAAGGCCCGTGGTTTTCCTAGCACAATCTGTGCCCAGGCCACTGTCCTGGCAGTCTCTTACCTGCCCTTGGGCAAAAGCCTCCTCCAAGGTGGCGATCTCGTGGTTCTTGTGGGAGCTGGTGACACAGCACAGCACGCAGAGGCAGACTGCATCCGTCTTGCAGTAGCACTCCAGCACTTTGCCGTGCTGGAGGCATTTCCTCTCAGCCAAAACCTGAGCACCACAGGGCTCCATCAGGACATGGTCTTTCAGGGGGCTCTTTGAGCTGTGCTTGCTCAGGTGGGCTTGGCAGAGGGAGGCCTCGCAGCTCAGGCAGGTCTTCACGGCAGCCTGGGGCTCCTGGAGGCAGAAATCGCACAGGATCACCTTGTCCTGCTGGCCCAGACTTTCCTCCTCCTCCTTCTCCTCTTGGTCCACGAACTTCTCCACGATGCTGCGGAGCTGGACGTTGGGCTGCGGCTCCATGGCGGGGTCGAACAGGAAGCCACAGAGCGGGCAGCTAAAGGGTCCCCGCGGGAACGGCTGCCGGCTACCGGCCTCCCGGATGCAGCCCCGGCAGAAGCTGTGCCCGCAGCCCAGGGACACGGGGGTGCTGTAAATGCCCAGGCAGATGGGACAGGTCAGCTCCTCCTCCAGCCCGGCCGCCGCACCCGCCCGGGACATGGCGCCGGAGGAAGGACACGGCCGGGAAACGAAACGGAAAGGGGCGGCGGCTCCGGCCGCTCCAGCGGCAGGGTTCTGCAGCCTCCTCCCGCCGGCCGGCGGAGCTCAGCCCTCCGGCAGCCGCCCCGCCGCCGCCCCCGCAGCAGCCGGCCCGGCCGGGGGCTCGCCCGCTGCCCGGGGCAGGGACCGCCCCCCCGGCTCAAACGAGGAGCGCAGCCGGGGGACGGAGCAGCTGTGCCCCGCGTAACTTCTCTTTGTCCCAGCCCTCGGGTAGACGTCTCCGGAGACACCATCCCTGCGCGTATTTAAAAGACGGGTAGACATTGCGCTTAGAGATGCGGTTCAGTGATGGTTTTTGTCAGAGTGAGGTAGATGGTTGGACTCGATGATCTGAATGGTCCCTTCCAATCCAGGCAATTCTATGATTGTTGTAGTAAAATTGGTCTTAACTAGAAAAATGAAACGTAACACATAATCGAAGCAACCGAGGAGAACCTGCCACTGCTGCTAAAAGTCCTCCATACAGCCCCGACCCTATTTGATCATTTATAGAGAAACAGTAACTAGACATGATTTATCTAAAATGAAATTAAGGAACTAACTACTTGACAATGTAGCTTTGTTGTTAAGCAGGATATTGCTGTCAAGAGAGTGATGAACTGTAGGCCTGGTCAGCAAACCAAGAAAACCACCTAGAACTGCCAAGATTAGAGGAGGAGTAGGTAAAACGTAATTTTGGCAGGGGGAGATCCTGACCACCGACTCATTGACCACCTACACAAAGGATACCACCTACTCAAAAGGGAACAATGGAAGAAGAAAATAGAGTCTGTGCACTTATTTACATAGTAAGTGAAGAAATCTCAACCAATCATTAAAAAGAATAACAATTAATATGTATAAGTTGTTAGACTATGTAATGATTGGTGTAAAAAAAGGGAAATTTTTGAAACTAAGGGGTGCTCCCATTTTGGGATGAGCACCCTATTCCTGCGCATTAATGGAATAAACTTGGAAATACCTCTGTTCTGTGTGTTACTGGCTTGCACATCAGGTAAAGAACCCAGATTTGGGACAAGAAGATCACATCTGGCCATCCTCCATCCTTAAAGCCCATCCCTGCGTCCACTGGTCCTTTTCCCAGCTCCAGCACTGCCTGGGCTCTTCTCTCCCCTCAATATCCAAGTGCCAAGGAGAAAGCTGGAAGAAGAAAAAAAAAAAAAAGCCAGTTTCCCTCTGCTGCCCTTCAGCCGGGTGGGTGTTCGGGGGCCCAGCCCTCCTCTGGGAGCTGTACGAGGGCTCTGCTCAGGGCTGCTCCCTCCTTTCCTCCTTGGAGTTGTTACGTCTTGGGCTTCAGTTTCTCCTAGAAATAGGAGGGAATAAAAGGCTCCTTCATTTCAGCTGCAGGGCATGGAGGAGGATGGAGGGAACTTATTTTTACTGTTTTAAAAGCTACTCCTCTCTGTTCTCTGTCCCATTATTCTGAGAAGCTGTTGAGAGGTGTCCGAGAAGCTGTTGGCACAAAGCACACTGTCTGTAAGCGTCCTATCAACAAGTGGTCTCCATGAGCCCCCCATGGCAGAGACCTTACTGCCTGTGGTTTTTGCAAACGCTGATGTTATTGAACTGCTCTGGTTGCTTCTGGGTTCCTGAGGACTTGTTAAACACGTGTGACTAGAACCAAGCAAGACTCCTGAGCTGCTGTCTGGGCGAAGACTCCGTACTTGGCTAAATGCCCAGACAGGCAATAGTTGTTTTAGTTATTTTACAAGAATTCATCGGACAAATTTCCTCCTGATGGTATTGGCTTCTCAGTCCTCTCTGACACGATACACCTGCTGGGGGTAGCTAGAATTATTCCCTCCATATCCAACCGCAAGGTCATTTTCGACTTCCAGACTGTTACCTGCTCCCTAATGCTTTCTTATGACCTTTGCACACTGAATGGGGAAGTTTCAGCCGATGGCTGTAATTTCCAAGTGACATTTCTCATTCTTATTCCTAACCACTCTGTGTACTTTATTTTTCTCTCCGCTTGGGCTTTGTGGCTTCACACTTCACTGCTGCTAATCCCTTTTCCTCAGTTGCCTCGGACGTGGCTAACGCTGTATGCAGCGCTCGCCTGGCTTTGCTGTTCCCTCAAAGCACGTGAAACTGCTGTGTTCCACCACCCGTCCCCACCTCCTCCAGCGTGGCACAACGTGCATTGGCAAATGCCCTCCTGGGCACACGTGGCCCCGGTGGCTGTCACGCTGCTGCCTGCATCCCAGCCCCACAGTGCTGCACAGGGGAAAAAAAATCCTCTCTTTGATCTGCTTGGAGCCAGTGAGGGCTGCAGGAGGGCTTGCTCCCGGCAGGAGGCTGTGGGGATTTTGTGGATCACTCTGGGTTCCTTACTGTGCCCTGTTTGCAGGCACGGGCTGGGACAAGCTGCTGCTCCCCTGTTGTGTCCAGCTGCAGCCTTGGCTGCCCGTGCTGCCTGCAAACCGCCTACCCTGAAGTCTTCTTTCTTAACCCTTCATTAATTACCCTTCCATTAATTACGCTGCTCCTGTCATTGAAGAAAAATTAATTTCCGTAATTTCCTTCAGGAGTTTGGATGCTGGAAGCTGCAGGTAACGGCCGCTGTAAATAATCTGCTGGCATCTCCTGGGCCGCTTGTGGCCAGCCCACGTGGCAAAATGGTGCACGGCCACAGCCAAGCAGTCTTTTGACTCTTCCCTTGGGCCTCACCTCTACACTGGTGTGTGGCTCCCCTCACCAGCAGCACTGGAGGGAGGGTAAATTCCTTATACCAGGAGCATTGTGAAGAGAGCAATAGCTGGTTGCTAGGTGTGTTTATTTTTCTGTATAATTATTAAATATGACAATATTTCAGCACTGGTTGGCTTTGACTGATTGCAAAAACCCAGCAGAGCAAACCTGGACTTCTGTTTCCTGGAAGCAGATGTGAACGTGAGCCGAACCCCGGGAGTGAGGATGCTCGGAGCAGCATCCTGTCCTCCGCTGCCCGAGTGCGCCGGGGAGAGCCCCGCGTCCCGGGGGCATCGCACGAGTTGTTTGTTCTGCTTGGGCTGCCGGGAGCTCGCTTTCAGTAGCTTGCAGTGATGAATGGAGATGGTGGTGGTGGTGATGAAAGGCAGGGCGTTCACCCAAGAGTTTGCCCGTTTTGCAGTGCTGAGCCAAACCCCTCCCCTGCCTCTCTCCAGGCAGACGCTGCTGTTTTGCAGACCCTCTGTAACGGGGGCTCCGAGTGACCTGAAACCAGCGTGAGCAGATACAGATGACGGACAGCAATCGGGGCAGTCCCACCCCTCTCTGTGCCCTTCTCTAGCGGGTTCTGCACGGGCAGTCAGCCTTCGGTGTTTCGGGGGCTACCGAGAGCCTGGGCCATGGTGTGTGGACAGCTTTCCTCTAAAATCATGGCTATTATTTAGGCGGTGAGGAGGTGCCTGCCGTCTGCTCTTCCTCTGGTGCTCAGCCTGCGCCCAGGCAGCCGCTCGCTTGTGGTGAGCAAAGCACAGTCGCAGGGGCGAGGGGCATTCCTTGTAGGTGTCAAGCTGAAGGGGAAGCAGAGATGCTTAGAAGAGGAGAGAGGCGGCAGCCCCAGCACTGCTGTGCGGAGCCAGCTGTCTCCCGAGAGCCCGGCGCCGGCATCTCGCCCATCGCAGCCGCTGCCGGGGCAGATTCGCTGCTCTTGCCCTGGTTATCGCAGGATTTGTTCATCCACTGCCCGACTGGGCCCACTCTGCACTGCAGGCAGCACGAGCTGCAGCCACAAGGAGCTGGAAACACTCCCCCAGAGGCAGCAGGGTGGTGGGGGCTTGCCGGCAGCGGGGTTAGTGCTGGAAAAGCCGTTGGGGAGAGGACGGTACCTTCTTACCTGCAGGAGGTTGCTGAGGAACAGGAGGGGTCCAAGTCTGCGTTTGAAAAGGCATTTGGAGGCAGCGACGGCACATGAGAAATTAAAACACAGCCAGCCAAGGACTGAGGGGGAGAGAAAGAAGGAACAGAGGTTGTGGGACCCACAACCAGCAGCACCTGGAGAAAGCTCTCCACCGGCATTTAAAGACTCACAGCAAGCACAGGTGGCTGGAGCCGCAGGTGCTGCAGAGCTTGGGAGGGGGCGGGCAGGGGGGAGGAGGAGCAGGGCAGGATTTGGTGTCAGATGCCGCTGCCCGGGGTGAGAGGGGGAGTGGGAACTCCAAAGGGCATCCCGGGATGGCTCGCCGGGCAGCAAAATAAACCCCAAGCAACAGGTGTTTCACGAGCACGAGCCTGGCATGGCATTTCCAGGCATCGCCTTGCTGCGCCCCTGCCTCCCCTGCCCACCCCGTGGGGCAAGGGGGTCCCACCGAGCTGGTGGAGCCCGGGGCAGCCGAGGTCTCAGCCAGATGCCAGCATGGCCACGCTGCCCTCGCTGCCCCTGAGCCCCCACGCTGCCGCCAGGTGCCAGCCAGCCAAAGTCAGCAGCAAAAGCTGTTCCTGGGCACAAAAGCCCGTTATTGACTGATTTTCCCCTCCCACAAGGCACGGTGGGCCTCGCGCAGGAGAGAACGTCGCCTCCCTTCCCTCCAGCAGCCCGAGAGCAGCCCCATAAGCTACTACAAAAGCAGCGCCCGCCTGTGTGACAAAGAAGCCAATTTCTCACAAAAGTTATGCCACAATGAAAACTGTTGCATGGGGTTTTTTTTTTTGCAAATGGCTGGAAGTAATTGCTGGGACTAACGGAGCTGCTGAACGGATGTCGCGGTTCACCAGCAGCTCCCTTCAGCCTGCTTGCAGGATAGTTAATACTCGATGAGTAGCACCAGTCCTTTATTTTCCAGAAAGCTGCCTGGGAATGCAGTGCCGGGAGGCACAGGCCAGGCTGGGAGGAGAAGCCTCAGGTGCGGGTCTGTCCCCTCTTCGTGTGTCCCTGCTCCATCCCAGGGCCTGGCCAGCCGGGACCCTGCTCCCGTGCCCCTGCTCCCACTCGCTCCCACCCTGGGCACCCCGACTCCGCCTGCCCCAGCTGCATCCCCGCATTTCCTCCTTGCAATTCCATGTTTTGCTCTGTCCTGGCACTGGCAGCGTCACCGTGCCCTGATGTACCTTAGAAAAAGATTCCTGTTTGGTGGCCTCGAAGCCCATTTTTTTGGAGAGCAGCAGGGAAATGGGCTTCCCGTGAGTCCTACAGTCAGGGTGCAGCAGTCACAGGGATGAGGGCTGGGGCTGGGGTGGGAGGCTGGTGCTGGCTCTGTGGCTGGGAGGGGGGGACCGGTGCCGGGCTCCCGCTGGCTGTGATGTGCCGGAGACGGGCAGGTCTAGGGCAGCTGCCTAAATTGGTGCAAATCGGCAGAAAAAACAACAGCCGGGCCAGCTCAGCACCTTGCAGAGCTCCTCCGATCGGGCTGCTGAGGGCCTCCTGCCTGGCAGCGTCACCATGCCGTGCTCCCGATAAATTCAGTGCAATCCTCCGACCCAGCAGTCCCCCCAGGGGCGACAGCTGGCATTGGGCTACCCACGCTGCCACCGACTGGCCGGGCTTTCCATCCCCTCCCTTCCGCAGCCGGGGCTCCCACGATGGACACTCTGTACTGGGACACGGCGGTTCGTCCTGGTACCGGGGGAGGACTATCCAGGTGCCGTCCTGAGCCGTATGGCTGCTGCATCACCATCTGGAGTCTCTTCCACACTTTTTCTTCCAATGCAGCCCTCTCCTCTCTTACTCCCACTCAAGGAAATTCGAGGTGCATGCCCCACTTCATTTTTAACCCCCCCTGGTCCAGGGGATTTCTTCTGCGATGGGTCTTGCAGCAGCGGCACCGCTCCCAAAGTCCCGAGTACAGAGGGCTTTTCCTGCAGAATTTGAACTGGAAGAAGCCTCACTTAAAATCGCAATATCCAGGGAGATTCCCCGACGGGAGCCACATCCCTGGCAGTGGTGCAGCGTTGGTGTGAGCAAGCTGGGGGGCTTCCGACACCCCCCCGGCCCCGGCCGTGCCCCCACCATAACTAAACAAAAGTAAACTTAAGTTTACTTCATAAACAAAAGTATTAGTGGCACAGACTTGTTCCTTTTTTTTTTCTTTCTTTCCACTTTATAGTATATATGTTATCGTTTATTTATAGGCAGATCACTTCACTATTTACAGTACATGAGCGTAGAGATTCTACAGTCTTTTTGATGTAAACAAGTAACTCCACGGCAGGGGAGTCTGGAAAAAGAAGCCAGTTCTGAAGTATTTACACAATTTAAAATAGAACTTTTATACCCACCGGATAGATATAGATAATACATTGAGCGATTTGGTTAAATTATCTATGAAACTATAGAATCTGACAATGTAAAAATACAAGAAAACGTTCTCTCGTTTTAGAAGGTAGACAGTTAAATCACACTAGAAATAAATCTCTTTTTTAAAAATAACAACAATAATAATAAAGGAAAGGCATAAGAATTTATGCCATCTTTTAAGGTTAAAGTATATTACATAAATAAGGACACAATGGAACGGAACTGGGGAAAAAAATTAAGTGAAATATAAAAAACCTCTATGAATTAAAAAAAAAACCGACTAAAAACTTGATTCTTAATTACAGAGGGATCAATTCTGCTACTTTTACTTACTCTGCAAGTAGAAAATTGCCGAGTTAAGTAGTACTTCCTCAGCATGAGGAAGGGAGGCAGAACTGGCCCCTAATAATTATTAGCAGTGTCCTTTTACT
Source organism: Chroicocephalus ridibundus (assembly GCF_963924245.1). Taxonomy (NCBI): domain Eukaryota; kingdom Metazoa; phylum Chordata; class Aves; order Charadriiformes; family Laridae; genus Chroicocephalus; species Chroicocephalus ridibundus. The sequence continues at coordinate 9,942,357 of NC_086294.1, forward strand.
TAAAAAAAAAAAAAAAAGAAAAAAAAGACAGAATTTAGCTTTTTTTTTTATAAATAACAAAGCAGATGTGCCCCTCTTTAGGTGAAATTCTTACACCTTTTTCAAGAAATGCATCAATTTAGTCTTTCTCTCTCTTTCTCACAGGCATACACACTCTCCCTCCCCAGCTCAGCGTTCGCCGCATCGTGGCTCTTGGCTCGGCGCCGTGGCCATGGGCACTGCAGCCAGGCTGCCCCCCCTGGCCCCGGAGCCGGGGGGCGAGGGAAGAGGATTGAAACCCCAAGGTTGCATTTGGCTCTATATTGCTTGAGATTGTCGGGGATGGACCACGGCGCTTAGAACAGAAAGGGTGTCAGGGCTCAGCTACAAACAAGGATGTATCTCGGTGTTCAGCATACCTCCAAAAAGAAAAAAAGGAGAAAAAACCCAGAAAAAAAAAAAAAAGTAAAAAAAAAGTGCTGGTCTGCAATTGCAACGCTCCTTTGCATGGACCAGTGCTGAACTCAGACACTCAAGACTGTAACGTGGTGACTGAGCTGCCGTTTGTTAAAGAAGACGTGCAGCCCTGCCAGCTGCGCTGAGTAGGAATCGGGATAAACCTTTTCTTTGGGGTGGCATCGAACCTAAAACCCGGGATTGTCCTCTGCATTCAGCCTAGACACTCAGAAACGTTTGCTCCTTCCCGCGGAGCCCCAGGGACCCGGTGGATTCCAGCCGGTACCCCACCCTGAACAACGAGCTTTTCTGGGGCAAATCTGTGCAAAAAAGGCAAAGGGGCATTGTATCACGAAACTCTTCACATTCAGCATTTCCCCACAGTACCTGCAGGAAACTGCTGGGGCACATTCTATAGTTATATATTTTTAAAAAAATAAATCTCCTCCTTACTTATTGCCTACCGCAAAATACCCTTTTGCTCCCCGTTTCTCTTTGAAGCAGCGCTCCCGCCCGGCCCTCGCAGGCGGCGGGGGGCAGCTTCCCGGGGTGCAAGGGTTCCCTTTTCGGGGTGCCCAGCGCTGAGCTGCACCCATGCCGGGGCACCCCCCGCGATGCCACAGGCTGAGACTGTAAAGCTAATCCTGGGGGGTGGCCATCCCCGCTCCCCGGCAGCTCCGGGGATGAGGCACATGCGAAGGCCGGCGCTTCCCCGGCAGGGCCGGCTGCTGCTCCCCACGGGGTGCCCGGCCATTGCTCGGCTCCTGCCCTGTTTCCCCGTTAGCATCCCAAAGTCCTGGGCCGCTAAGGGAGGGAGCTCACACCTGCCCCTTCTGCCCGAGCCCACCTTCCCACGCCTTTGCAGACTCGAGCACTGCAAGCTAAAGACACCTTTATATTAAAAAAAAAAATTAAAAAAAAAAAAATCAAGTGGAAACTTATTTTTTCACCACAAACCCAGCGTGAGGGATTCTAAACCCAGCAGACCTGTGCATCTTGAGCTGGACACTCCCCACTCTCACCCTGTCCTAAAAGTCAGGGGAAGCCCCCCGGGGCAGGCAGCACACAGCCCCGGGAGGGGGTGGGACGTGCCCCCAGGGCTGGCAGCACGTGTCCCCTGCTTTTCCCTGCCACAGCCATGGGCCAGCAGACGCGGGCGGTGGCACAGGGCTGCCCCAGCCACACTTGTGCCCCTGCGCCGTGCACATTTCTGCGCGTAGTGCATAAGTCCTGGAGAAATTTCTTGGGGGAGGAGGGAAACCAAACCATCCCAATTGAAAGGGGGGAAAAAAAAAAAAAGAAAAAACAAAGAAAAAACCCCAAACCAAAAAATAAGATAAAAAAACCCAACCCCACTTATAGGCTTCAGGCACCACGAAGACCACTTATTGCGTCTCTTCCTACCCTACGGGTGCAGTACTGATCGGCTCTGTGCAGGACGAGCCCTCCCCTTCCCCAGCACCGGCCTCCACATCCAGAATCCAGGCAGGGGCGGGGGCTGCGGGCCCACCCGGGGCGCCCAGCCGCAGGAAAGCATTCCGAAATTTTATATCCGGGTTCACGGAAACCAATGCTTGGGAAGCGACTGAGTGATCCCCCAGGAGAAGGCTCCCCCCGGCTCCGGAGCCCCCCAGCTCTGCACTAACCCTCCCCTCCGCCACGCTTGATGCATCCCCGGCGGGGGCGGCCGCGGGGGCTCGGTGCCCGCGGCTGAGCGGGAGATGGAAGAATTCCACTTACTTTGCTTTTTTTGTTGTTGGGGGTTTTTTTTGTTGTTGGTTTTTTTTTTTTTTTTTTGGATTGATCGTTTTCTGAAAAACATTAGCACAGCACAGGACAGTACTACCCACCCTAAATGTGTCGCTATATACATTCTACATAAGCTCTATAGCAATCACATGTAAACATCATCGTTGTGAGGAAATACTAGGACAGAAAAAGGCAAAGCTACAATGAGGCAATTGCCAATAGCAGATGCTCAGTCTGGGCCAGAGCTACTCGTGTTTGCGAAGGTGGGATGAGAAGCGGCGGGAGATGCCGAACCTTGCTGCTGAGACGGAAATGGCACGAGGACTGTTCCCTGACACTGATCGTCACCGGCGGCAGACTGGGGACCCACGGTTTCAAACCCCGCGGTGGCCCGTGGGCCCTCACACTGCCGGGCTGGTTGTCGTCAGAATCGCGGCTTCCCCAAAAGCGGGGAGAAACAAGCAGGTGACTGTGCTGGTATCGGCGCCGCCGGCACCTCTGCTCCCGCCGGAGACCAGCTGCAGGCATGGCCCCGGAGTCAAGGGCCAACTCGGCAGGGCTCAGGCTCTCGGCATCCCGTCTCCTGTAGTTCCAGAGGCTTTGCTCAGACTCCCTGCAAGACGAAACCGTATCCACGCCAGGGAAATGAGAATAAAACCCCTAAGTCATGAAGAGAGGAGACCCCAGGAGACTCTAATCTATCTATTGGCAGAGTTAAGGCTATAATATTCTATCTACAGAGGATGGCTGAATCCCTAGTGGTCTCTGGGTCTGAAAAATAAATGGAGACGATGGCGATGGCTTGAGGAGCAGCAAGATTCCCGCTCCCTTGGGGTAAAATGGTGCCTCTGGCCGGCTCGCAGTGGGGTTTGCTCCAGCTGGTGGTCACCTCTCTCCCCCTACCACCTCGCCCGGAGAGGGAGGGCAGGTTTGCAAGCATATTTTGGGGGGGTGTTGTTTGAGCATGCCTTAAATCCAGTGCTGCCAGGCAGCCCCGAGGGCCCCCAGCCAGAGGCAGAGGGGGTGAGCGTGCCATGGGGCTCCGGCGGGGGGACGGGTCCTGGGTGCCAACCAGGTGCTGGGAAGTGTATGGCTTGTCAGGTACTGGGCAGGGTGGTGGGTGAGCTGGGCCCTCCCCCTGCCTCCCTGCCTCTCTGGGCTGGCTGCGGGGCAGGGATCACAGCCAGGTCTCCTCACCCCGCTTGCTTTGGAGGGGAAAAAGCGAGTGCGGAGCAAGCCGCCTGCCCCGGCCGCTCTGCCAGCCACCCGAGGCGCCGGAGAGAAGCCAGCTCCCGTGCAGGGACCCGGAGGTGCTCGTTCCCCAGGACCAGCCGGATCAAGCCTGGCTGGCTCCCGCTCCCCGACCCCTCTCTCCTGGCTCCAAGGGCAGCGGAGGGCTGGAGCTGCGCAGGCTGGCCGGCATTGGTCCCGCAGCCACCCCCTGGGCAGTGCATCCTTCCACCACCCCTCTCCTTCGTGCCTGCACAGCTGCCTGGCCCCACGGCGAGAATGGCACGTGCCCCACCGGCCACCAGCTCCATCACCCACCAGCACCGAGCTCAGCATCTGGGTACTGCGACCCAGCCGGGCTGGGGGGCTCGAGCCACGTGGGCAAGAAGAATGGCTTTGACAGGAAAGTGGGCGACCCCGACGCGACCACCGAGCACCCCGGTTTGCCAGCGGGGTAGGCGGGTGCCTCCGCGGCCGATGGGTGAATGCCGGCTCCGTGACTCTGCTCTGACCCCCCATTTGCTGAGTGGCAAATGCCTCATTACAGTGCATAGTTAAAAATCAAGGAAGCGGTACAATAAATCTGAATTACAGTACATCTGAGCCATAAATACATTTTTTTAAGTATATACTTTTTTTTTTTCTCTTCTTCTATTAAAAATTAGTTTATAATCCTGATTCTATTCACAATTAACAATTTCATCATCACACACTACGGACAAAAAAATGTTATGGTGAACACAGCTGCAACTCCGCGGCGGGAGCATGGGGCGGGGGGGGTCTGGGAAGGGGGAGAGGGGCCGGGGGGGCTCCTAGGCTCACCCTAAAACAACCAGTCAGAAGCGGGGTGACTAACGTGTGGCAGTGAGACATCAACACCATGGGGACTCACAGACAGAAGCAGCTTTGTTCAATGTAAACATCGATCGGAAGGGACGGCAGTCTCTCTCTCTCGCGCGTGCGTGCTCTCGCTCTCTCTCGCTCTCTCTCGCTTTCCATAGACTGAATAATTTCTTTGAAAACGTAAACATATTGGAAGTGCCTTGACTGAGGTATTGAGGTATTCCTCCAAGGTTAAGGCTGTTACCGATGCAGGCTTCGCTGGGCCTCCTGCAGCAAGCTGTCGAAATCCATGGTCTCGTACTTGCTTTTCACTGGAGCTGGGGAGGACTCCTCCGCACTGCAATCTGGGAACGGCAGGGACACAAAGCAGCCGGGTCAGGGAGCGGGGAGGGAAACTGAGGCACAGAGGGACACCGCTCGCTCCTCCGCTACCGGCGTGCTGCACCCCCGGACCACAAACCCCACATCCACCCCGGGGAGCCAGCCGGGACGAGGCGGCAATGGCGAAAGGGAGGGGGGACGGTGCTGTCTCTCCCCCACTGGAAACGGGCTGTAGCAGCGCCCAGCCCGGCAGGTCACACACCGCAGACACTCATTCCCAGGTGCGCAAAAATCTGCCAGATCCAGCTGAATTCCGAGGCGCTGACACAGGGCCGTCCCGGTCGTGGTGAGGGGGGAGCCTCCCCAGCCCTCTGTCAGAGGCTGAACAAACAGTGTCCCCGCAAAGCCTGGGAAATTCAGCAAATGCCAGAAATAAGGCTGCCTAATTTAACAGCAGCTTAACCCTTTAGGGTGTGTATTTGTGAATGAGCCATGAACGGCACGGTTGCATTTCGCCTCTGCCCGTGGGCTCACCGTCTCATCCTGTGCCAGGGCGAGCAGGACTTTAGGAAGGAGGCGGTGGGTGCAGTACGGGGGTGACTGCTGGCCTGGCAGCGATCTGCAGGTGAGGAGCGCTGCGGGGAGGGTTTTCTCCTGCACAGCTCTGGCCCCGCTCCCCACAGCACCGCACAGCCATGTGCCAACATCTTCATCACGGGGTGCTCTCTGTTTCCTATCTTTTCCATGCCCAAACTGAGAGGCCCTGGGATTTATTTAGATGACCAATGGGCATTTGCGCCCAACCAAAGTCAGAGGGATTGCTGCTCTGAGCAGATGACGTATTATAAGGTGCTAAAAGATTGGGCAGTACTCTTATCAGACTGCGCATCTACAGATAAATCAAGACTTAGGGCTTTATTTTCTGGACCTCAGCCTCTGGTGCATGAAGTGGGATGCTAGAGCCACTTCACCCCCTGCAGAGGGTGCAGAAATAAATGTGCAGTGTTTGTGAAACACCTGAAGATCACAGCAACGAGGGCTGAGCGAAGCCTGGATCACATTTCTCTTGCAGGACTAGCATAGGGTTTGTCTCCTGTCCCTCAGCTCAGCCTGCAGCCCCACCACCCGCGAAGGGACGGGGTCCAGAAAGGGCTAACGCGGTCACTGAGCGAGGCAGGAGGTCCTGCAGAAGCCCGTACAGCACAGAAAGAGTTAATGTCATCGCAGCACATTTCAGTGCTGTCATTTTGTCTCAAAAGCGCATATGCAGTGTGGTGAATCTGGCCTGCGGAGCAGCAAACCACCCAGATCACCTCTCGGGCTAATGAGATGTTGCTGACTGCTTTCTCTAACGACTAGGAAGGGAATTCTCTGCTGGAAAGGGTCCAGTGCTGTGCAGAAAGGCAGCAGAGACAGGATGGGCTGCGGTCAGCTGAGACCCAGCAGCTCTGGGGTGTGATGCTACGTTTTGCAGCCAACACACTCCAGGTCCTCACATCAGTTGCTTTTCTTCTCTCCACCAAGTTTCCCAAGCCATCCCACTGAGCTAAGTGCAGCTACAGTGAGCCATAGAAGAGCCGGTGGGCTTTCCCTGTAGGCTTTAAAGAAGTTTAGATCCTTGCGTGACGAGGGTTCAGCACTGCAACATGCCGTTACGGCTCTGTGCTGATAAGCAGGATGCTTTGGAAAAAAAGCAGCTCCTGCTTTCTTACCCAGGTCAGCGTATCTGGTCCAGAAGAAGTGCCCGAGGCCACCAGAGCTGAGCTGGAACGAAGGCTCATTCCTCTTCCTTAGCGAGGTGCCGTTCTTCAGAGATAAGGCGGCATGCTCTGAATACCGGTAGGTGATGAAGCCATATTTATCCCCCCTGAGCAACCAGAGAAAGAATTCAAGATGCAATGGGCCCCGCAGCCCAACGTGGCTCTGCCCAGCACTGCAACCCTGTGCCTCTATCCCACCGTCCATCCATTTCACCGGCCCTCCATCCTGCTATCCCTCCATCCCACCGGCCCTCCCCATGCCCTTGGACCTGGGGACACACTGCATCTCCTGCCCGAGGGGGTTGGCATGGCACAGAGCGCTTCACCCCACCGGCACAACCGCATCACTGGTACACATACAGCTGGATGCGGGGGTGACCCTGCACCGCCTGGCAGTGCTGATGCTGCCGCAGGAGAGGGGTTGCCCACAGCCGCTGGAGCCCCAGACTGTGGCTCGCTCGCCACCCACCTGTTAGTCCTGGACACGACCTGACACTCCACGATTTCACCAAACACTTCGAAGCGTTTCTTCAGTTCGCTGGAGCTCATGCTGCTGGAGAGGTTTCTGATATACACCACCCGGCCTTCCCCCTGGCAAAGCAAGCGAAAGCTTTCAGGCTCCGGAAGCCCCATCCCTCTGTGCTGCCGACGGGCGCTGGAAATGCAGGGCCACCGAGGAGCCCTGGTCACCAGGCTGCAGCAGGGCGATGCCACCACGGGCACAGCCTGACGTCTCCGGGGTCTGGCTGTCTACACTCCAGCTAGCTCATGGATGTCACCCCCAGGTCACCACTGCTGCAAGGGACAGCCATATCCACATCACTTAGGATGGTGTTACAGCCAGGCTGAAGCAGCTACCCCCACCACCTTCTCATTTAAATTTCTCCTGCATTCCTGCAGCTTTTTCAGCTTCTCCTGCTGATCATGCCAGGAAATATTCCCAGGAATTGCTAGGGGCAACATTCAATTGCATTGCAGAACAAAAATGCCAGAGGCGTGTGTGTGTGTGTGTGTTTATGTGTACAACAGTAGAGGACCAACAGCAACTTCCCTGCGTGCTCTCCAGCCCCCCCCAGCTCCCACCCGTGGGCACACGCAGGGTTCCCGGTGCACAAGGCCACCTCTGCAGAGGAATTGCATCCACAACGGCTGAGCAGCTTCAGGGATTCCCCAGCTCACCCCGGTAATTGCCAATGCCGCGTGCGCTGAAGCACCAGCGTAGGATGCTCTGGGCATTTCTGCGCCAAGGACTCCGTGTATTGCCAATCGCCGGTGGCTTCCGCTTCACGTGAGGTTTTTCTCTCCCCTCTCCACCCCCATGTCCTTGTTTAACACTGGCCTCGCACCAAGGGATGCTGAAGCCAGGGCTAATGGGCTCTGACGCTGCTTTTCTGGAGCGGGAAATGAACTAAGGGCTGGGGATTGCTGTGTCCCACCGCGGGGTCCCCGCTCACTTACGATGGCCTTTTCCCGTCTCTTCTCCAGCTGGCCCCAGTGCCCGCTCCCGCCCTGACACTGCTCGCTGTTCTCACACCTGGGAAGCGAGGGAGAGGAGGTCAGCCGGGGGATCCGGCGGGGAAAGCTTCAAACGTCAAAGCGAAGCTGAGACACGTGGCGTCTGCAGCAGCGGGTGGGTGGGCGCTCGGAAGCACCGTGAGCCCAGAGGAGATGGGGCTCTGCAAACCCTGGAAAGGACACTGGGAAGTCCTTTCTGACAGATGCCGGGAGGGTCCCAGCTGGCACTCGCCCCTTCCCAGGCGCAGCTCTGGCCCCTGCCCATGCCCCATCACCCCCAGCACAATGAAAATCCCTGGCTGCTTCCCCCCGTGCTGCTTTCTGATGATGTTTTCAGCAGCTGCTGATGTAGTACCAGTTATTTCAATGGTTTTTCTTTTATGAATTAGCATCTTGATTACTTGGGCTAGGAGACCAGAGCAAGCTGGGGCTGCCACGCACCGGGGCAAAAACACAGGGTGCAAGAACAGCCCCAAGTGCCTCCCCCACTGCCCCCTGTACCTGAAGGTCCGTCTGCTTGCAGGTGATCGTGACCGGCAGCACGAAGATCCCGAGCTGGACCGGCTCCGTGGACAGTAATGCAAACTGGTCCTGGAAAGGGGGTTTCTCCGCAGGCACAGCTTGGTGTCGCCATGTTCCTCCTCCTCCTCTTCCTCCTCTTCCTCCTCCTCCACAGGGGAGCCGCTCTCACTGCAGCTGTCTTCAAAGACAGTGTCGTACTCAGGGGTCTTGCAGAAGACCATGTCCTCGTCATCGAGGGCACTGTCCAGAAAGCCAAAGTGCTTCGTTAAGCTGGCTCTGATCTCCTGGTCTCTCAGATGCTTGACGCCGTCCTTCCACAGCATCTCGCCACCCGCCTCCTTCCCACTGAGGTCCAGCCCCTGGTAGTGGGCGGCCGGGACCCTCCTCTTGTGCTCCATCTCCACCTGGCTCGGGGGATCCCACGACTTGAGCACCTTCCTCTGCAGGGCAGCCTCGGGCTTCAGCACCTGGCAGTAGTCGTGGTCCCCGAAGGAGCGGGAGAATGGCCGCTTGAGCAGGCCCTGCTGCTCGGGGAGCGCGGGGCGCCCAGCGGCTCGGCTCAGGTGGGCGAAGAGCTCTGTCCTCTCGGGGTGCTTCTTGGGGGCTTTCTGGGAGGCTGCTGCGTCCCCTGCACCCCTGGGGCTGGGGGCTGTCCCGTCCTCTTTCCCTGGCTCCTGAGGGATGTCTGGCTTGTACAGGTCCTCCTCGGCAGGCTTGTATGGCGGAGTGGTGGGCGGCGTGAGACCTGAACCCCCCCCGAACAAAGGGCAGGAGTCAGCTCGGCCCCCCCACCATCCTGCCCCGTCCCACCCCAGCGTTGCAAGGGAGGGAGGCTGCTCAGACCCTGCAGCTTCATCCATCCAGTGGCACTTGGGGGAAAAAGGATGCCTGATCCCAGAAGGGACCAGAGGACTCTCCCCCTCCTGGCTAATGCAGGGGCCCCCTGAACTGTCCCCCCATCACAAACGCGTCCCCCCAGCACCAGCATCTCTGAAAGATGCAGCTTGGGAGCTGCTTCCAGTGCTGGGATGTGGAGGCAGCACATGGGAAGTCCCCTGCATTTGCGGTGCAAAGCAGGGCTCCCTGGATGGGGAATGACTGGTTATTAGGAAAAATTTCTTCACGGAAAGGGTTGTCAAGCATTGGAACAGGCTGCGCAGGGAAGTGGTTGAGTCGCCAACCCTGGAGGTATTTAAAAGATGTAGATGTAGTGCTGAGGGACATGGCTTAGTGGTAACTTGGCAGTGCTGGGTAAATGATTGGGCTTGATGGTCTTAAAGGTCTCTTCCAGCCAAAACGATTCTATGATTCTATGAACACGGCCGCTTGGCTGCGCTTGGCTGGAGCTGGGAACTCCAGGCTGAATCTAAGGTAAATTTGCCCCCTCCCAGGGAGGATTTTTGCAAAATTAAAAAATTAAAAGCCTGTCCTACCTGCCGTCCCACACAGCTCCACGGTCAGCATCGGCTCAAAGTTTCTCTTCCCAAAGGTTGGGTCACTGGAGAAGAGGAGAAAATAAGGAGAGAGAAGGTGTTTAGGTGAACCACAGTCCCCCCAAAACCAGAAAGCAGCTGAGAAAACGCAGCCTACAAGCGAGCCCTCCCACTGTGGCTGGTGCCTGATGGAGTTACCCCCATGGAGGGGTACGAGGGGCAGCGGGGCGAGCAGCGTGCCCTCCCCTCCCGGCACGTGGCCCCTGGCACACAGAAATGCCTTGCCCTCGGCCCGGGGCTCTCTGAGCTCCTTGCACCCGAGCGAGGGCCGCGGCTCCCCACAGCCCCGTGCCCAGCAGCACGGCTCCGTCTGCTCTGCAAAAGCACCTTCTCTTGCTCCCAGCAGATCCATGCCCAGCCAGACAAACCAGCTAGCGCTTTCCAGCCCCAGCGCGGTTCATTTAGCCCCGTGCGCACTTACGTTTGTGCCAAGGACAGCGTGAGACACCTGGGTGTTTCTGAAAGGCAGGGAGAGAAGCAAGGTTACCAGAGGAGCTGTGCTCCTTCCAGCGCCCGCCGTGCTCCTGGGGGGAGCCGGGACCCCTCTGCCCACCCCAGCCTGGGGGACCATGGGCTTTGCCAGCCTGCAAGGCGGCAGCGGCTGCGGGAGGGCTAACACTGCCAGGGTTGAGCCATTTGTGCTCACCAAGCACTTGCAGATAGCTGCGATTTTGGGGCACCGGTGCAGCTGAACCCCAGTGCCCGGGCATGGGGAAGAGGGACCTGGAGGGATGGGGCAGCCCAGTCCCTGCTGGGTTAGTGTTACAACGACTCCTGCATCTCGTTATCAGGATGGGGAAACTGAGGCAGCAGGCCCTCCCCTGGATTGAAACAGCACCCCAAAACCAGAACAGGGCCCCAACTCCCCATGCATGGGACCCCACAGCCAGCTGGCATGTGGGTCAGGGCTCAGCTGTGCTTGGGGCTGCTCACAGCTTCACTGCCAGCTGGGTGCCCGGTGCCTCGCCAGCAGCGCTCGCCCGCAGCAGGGATGACATGGGCCGTGCGGGTGCCCTGGGAAGGGGTGAGCAGAGCCACAGCCCCCAGCCCCCCTCACCTGCTTGCTCCCGGAGGGCACAGCGATGGCTTTCAGCCCCGTCGCCCACCTCGCCGTCCCCCAGGGAGCCCAGGGAGAGGGGCTGGGGCTCTGCCAGCAGTGCTGAGCTCCCGCTGTCTCCCTCCTCCGTGCCCCCGACCTCCACTTCGGCTGCTGGCTCTTCTGCGGAAAAGCCCTCCAGCCCCGGGCACGCTGCAGGCTCCCTGCAGGCCAGGGCGTCCCGGGGGCCACGGCTGTCCCCTACCTCCCGGGGGACGGAGGGCTCAGGGGGTGGCTCGTCAAGGAAGGAAAGCCAGTGGCCAAGCTCGGGGTTGAGTCTCTTGGACCGGCGGACGGCATAAAGGCTGCTCTCCTGCTTGCGGGCCACCTTCCCCGCAGCTGTGCCCAGGGCACCCGCATGCTTCCCAGCATCGTCCTCGAGGCCACATGGCTCCTGCGGTGCCTCTGCCTCGGCCCCAGGGCTCTGCCGCAGCTCGCTCTTCTCTGGTGCCATTTTGGCTCTGGATGTGCAGGTCCCACCAGTGTCCTCCCTGTCCTGGGCCAGTGGCACAGGGGAGCGGGAGCCGGGCGGCCGGGCCAGGGCGGCGTACACAGGCTTGCCCAGGCGGTATGGCTTGCTCACATCGCACAGCAGGTCCCGCGCCAGCAGCTCCTTCAGGATGGAGAAGGATGCTCCAGGCTTCTTGCAGCTCCCGGCCGCCTGCCAGGCACAGCCTGGCCGGCTCTGGGCACTGCCAGGGGGGCCCGGCTGCGCAGGACAGTCCGGTTTGGCTCTCTTGAAGGGGCTGCTGCAGGGCTGGGGCTTGACGTCGGTGGCATCCCGGGCAGGCAGCTTCCGTGGTGGCAGGCAGTAGGTGTGCATGTAGCGGATGAGCTCCACCATCGAGTGCATTTCCCCCTCGCAGGAGAATTGGCTGCTGGAGCCATCCTCCGCTGAGGACGGGGGGGTCACCAAGTCGCCAGAGCTCAGCGAGTCCTCACTGGAGTCGCTGTCATCCTCGTGATGGACGCAGTTGCCTGGGGATGGGTGGTGGCGGCTGCTGGGGCACTCCTCGGGAGCCTGGGGGGCTTTGGTCTGCGGGCAGGGGCTGGCAGAGGTGAGGTGCCGGTGCAGCTCGGTGCAGCTGCGGCTCTGCGCCTGCGGGACACTCGCCCTCCTGTCCCGGGGACCCTCCACCTTTGGAGAAGAGAGAGGAGAAAGTCAGCCTTGAGCCTTGCAGCCATGACCTGACGCAAGTACCAGGCGTGGGGGGAGAAGCCCCCTGGGCTAACAGAGCCACCCTGCATCCTCAAATTCCCTGGTCCTGGCCCACCAGCATACCAACCTGCCTGCAGGTCAGCCCCACTCCCCAGGGGCCTTCCACGGGGCACGCGGGGCCGGCAGCCCAACCGCTGCCCCTCCAGCAGCCGGCACGCAATGGTGCTCCTTCTCCCCGGCAGGGATTTGCTGCTTTTCCCAGGCAATCTAATTTGCCAGGCCTAATGCACCACACAATTACCATTAGCCAAGTAGAAAAATCTTTGATGGCAACTTCTGCTGGGTTTCAGGAGATTAGCTTAAGTGACGGGGTCGGCTCTGCAGCGCGGCATGCGGCTCTCCCCAGCGTGGGCTGTGAGTCAGTGGGGAGAGGGGCGAGGGGGCAGCCAGGGAGCACGGGGGGCGGGGGCTTTCACAAACCAGTGCTCAGGGAAACCAGGAGAGGCCTCACCCCACTGGATCCAAATGAGATGGAGATGTTTCTCAGCCCAGCACGAAGCCCCGAGGTTTTGCTGAGCCTGGACTGCAGCAGGGACAGGAATGCCACGTGCTGCTCTGCCGGCGGTGACAGTCCCTGCCTGTCCCCAGCCCCTGGCCCCGCTCAGAGGCTGCCCACGCTCCCCAACACCATCCTTTGGTGTCCTCTTTTAGGATGGTTCCCGAGAGCTCAGTGCTGGGACGGGCTCGAGCTCTGCCTGCCGAGGAAGTACCTTTGTGCAGGGCCGTGTGGGTCGGGACTTGGGGGTCCCCGGGCGCCGGGCGCTCCCATCCCGCTGAGCCTCGCAGCTCGGAGGCACGTGCGATGGAGAGAGGAGCAACTTCTTCAGCTGCAAAGAGAAGCGGCAAGAAAAGGAGTCGGCATCGCAGCGAGGGCAGGAGAAAGCGCCGGCGGGGCCGCAGCCCCTCGGCTCGCGCCTGCGCTGGGCGCCTCCGTTGCTGAGCATCCCGCCCAAAAATGGGTGAGGAAAAATAAAAAGGCAGGGAGGCATTTCCCACCTCCCCATGGCTGTGGTGGGTGGGCGCCCAGCCACGCACAGCCCCGAGGGGGGTCGGGGCTGTCTCCACAGCATTCACCCGTGCCCCCGGGGACCCCCAAGCAGGTTGGGGTGGTGGGGACATCCCAGGGGAATCCCCGCTCCCATCAGACACACAGGAGCTGTCGTGCCATCCAAACTTCTCACTCCATCAATTCTGCCCTTAGGTGGCAGAGGCTTTACGCTGGCATGAGTGACGGGTTTGGACAGCTCGCTCGGGTCGCCGTGCAAGGCTCATTTAGCTGAAGCGTCCAGAGAGGGCCTCGACTCATTAATGAGCTTTCAAGGCATTTTGCAGATGCAAGCCCCTGTGGGACACGCTGAGGCTCTTCCCCAACACGCTCTGTCAAGCTCAAGCCCACGGGCGGTGGGAGTGGGGTTTTCCCTGGGTTACCCACAGTGCCGCCACTTCTGATGGCAAGGTCAGCATAACAGTTTTCTTCCACTCAAAACCATTTTTGGTTGGGGAGGGGTGAAAAAAACCCAAACCCCACACCCGGCAACAACATTTCACATTCCACCCATGTCGCGCTAACAACCGAAGGCGACAACAGCTCAACAGCCAGACAACTGCGTAGGCACCGGGGGACTGCACGGAGGAGACAGATCTGGGGCTCCTGTGCTGGCCGGTGGGCATGGAGCCCTGGGGCGGGCACAGGGGGGGCTTAAGGGGTGATAGAAATAAGGGGTGCCCGGGTCAGGGTCTGCTGGGAAACATCAACTGGGGCACCCACAGCTTTAGGCGTGCAGCTCCTGTTGGCTGGAAGCAACCAGCACCTTTTCCCCGCCCCCCCCCTGCAACGTATACATCCTATATATACACATACATATTGTGTGTGATATATACCCCCCTGCGCAGGGCGTGGGCGGTGGAAATGCACGCTCTCACCACTGGATGTCACTCCTCCCCGCCACAGCCCCGGCTTTTGGGGACACCCCGGGGACAGGCTGGGGGTCCCTGGGGGGAACCGTGAGCCCCAGGAGGGAGCGGGCTGGCTGCCCCTGTCCCAGGGGTCCTCCCGGGGATGGCGGTTGGTTGCAGCAAATGCTGCCAGTTAGTGCAGGCCAGGAGGGGGAGCGGGGCTGGAGCCCTGGTATTGCAGGGAACCAAGAGGGATGCTCCAGTCACCAAATCTGTAGGGACTGGAGGCCACGCAGCCCCGGAGGGGGTTGTGGTAGAAGGCACGGGGGGGGTCAAACCCTCCCAATTGAATGCTGAGGGCAGGGGATGTCTGACACTCCGGCCAAGCCCCCTCTGTCCCTCCTGCGAGAGCAGTGGGGAGCTCAGCCCCGAGGCAGAGCCGGGCGGGAACAGCCACCGTTGCCCATGGGCACGGGGCTGGGATGCGCTAGGGAGACCCCCCGGGCAGCCCCACATCCGTGCGTCCTATTAAAAGCAGGTGTGGGTCTTGCCAAAGCAGCTCCCACCCCTTTGACACCCGCCCCCACCCCCTTCATATATATATTTGTATACACACAGCTTGTTCCCGTGAGGATGGTGATGGAGGTGACAGCAATGATGCAGAACATGTATACGTATACAATACAAGTATATGCTTTGGTATTGACGGTTAAAGAGAGTTTTAAGCCTAGAATGAAAAAATTCAGACCTTTGCTTCCTATCATACCCATGCAGCCGGCTTATCAGGGGCTCATCCAAATCCACCTTAAACAGTAGGAAGTGGGTTCTTACTAGAGACAGCTCATCAAACTCGGGGGCCGGGGGCGGCCCCCCCGTGACCGGGGCGGTGGGTTTGGGGGAGGGGGCAGGCGAGGTGTAGGCATGGTTGAGCGTGTCCCCCTCTTCCATAGTTCGGAAGGCAGCCAGGCCCATGTCATCTCCCTGTATATCATCCAATGTCTCGGTGAGGGCTGCCAGCAGCGCTTCGTTCTCGCTGTCTATTATCTGGAAGGAGCAGGCAGAGAAGAGAGGGGCAGTTAGGCTGGGCAGAGGGACCGGGGGATGCTGGGCAGGGGACAAGAGCGGACGGTGGTACCACACCAGCAACCACACTTCCCCGTGACACCGCAGGGGACCTGGGACAGTTTTTCCCCAACACAGCACCACGATGTGATCAGGAGCCCAGAGACCCGGCTGGAAAAGGAGCATCAGGCTGTCTCCCCCATGCCCCCAGTGGGAAAATAATGAATCAGAGCATCTTCTCTCCCCACAGTCACCTCCACCCCACCATCAGGCAAACAGGATCAGTGATTAAAAGGCTCCTTGGCCAAATCCTCCTGACTCTGGACTGGCTATCACAACGCTGCTGAGCGGGGCTGGGAGCAGCATCCAGCCAGCACAGGAGCCTGGGGAGGGGGCAGGCACAGCCCCCTGCCCTCTGCAAGTCTGGGGAGGCCTGAGAGGGCACGGCTGGTTATTCGCAGCTCTCCTGACGGGGAAGGCAAAGAAAATGTGGAGAGCCATAAGCCCAGCTCGGGGCTGCCCAGTGGACATGAGAGCAAGGCCCCCCAGGGGGGCACAGGGGGAGCTCAGCCCGGGCTGCACCGCTGGCCAGATGCCGCAGCCTGCAACAAGCAGTATGGGGTGTTGTTTTTTCATGAAAAGCCCCCAGATGCAGGCACCTCCAGCTCAACAGGGGCTCTCAGCCCTCATGCTTACAGCCGGCTGTGCCCAGCAATCTGAAAGGGACCCTATCGACAGAGCAAGGCCCCCAGAACGCAACACGAGATGGGCCTTGTATTACAGCTCCCCTCACCTAATTTTTTTTGGCAATCTGGGGATGCTGATGGGAGATTTGTGAATGTCTGGGGCTGTGCTGGGCCAGGCAGGGCCACGGGCTCCCCCTGCCTTCTCCCTGCCTGCTGCCCTGACCTGCTCCTCTTAGGCGCCTCCTTCCATCTGCGCTTCATCTCGGCTCGGCTCATCTCCAGCCCTCCCAGCGCCCTCCCAGTCCCACACAGCCCCACGGTCCCCTTCCAGTCTGGATATACACTGCAAAAGCCCAGAAGAGGATGCAGAAGCCGAGGAATGGCTGGAGCAAGCCAGGAGCTTGCTCCTTGTCCAACAAGAAGCAGGCTACCATCAGCTACAAAATTAGCACAGGGGTAAATTCAGGCTTGCCAGGAGGACTGTTGACTGCACACAGCCTCCCGTGTTTCTCTGATCTTGTTTGAAAATTAAATATCTTTTGTTCCATGCCCTAACCTTGCTCGCAGTTACTAGAGCAGGCTCCAGGGAAAGGCAGCAGGATGCTCCATTTTTGGCTCCGTTTCTTTTCCTCCTGTTATTGGCACGAGACCGCTGTGCATACAAGTTCAGTGGGATACATTTCATCATACTCCGCTGCTCCTAATGGGCCTGTCTTTTGCATTTCTTTTCTGTTTATCTTTTCCCCAGGAAGTTCAGCGGAAAATATGCATCTCGTGATGAAGGTCCCTCAGCTGGACTGGACCATTTTCAAGCACAGCATCAGCATAGCACAAAAGCCAGAGGGTTGTTATTATGGCCAGGTTCAAAAATATTGGGGCTTTTTGCCCCCCACCCCTTGTTTAAATACAAATCCTTTTCCTCCCTCCCAAAACGTAACCCAGAGTTGGTGACTTGTGGGCACCAGTGGGTCACAGCCTCCTTGTCCAAGGGGGTAAGGGTGCTGCCTGGGTGCTGCTCAGGAGGGCACAGTGACCCCAGCCCCCAAGGATGAGGCACATCCAGGGCACGGCACGGGCTTTGGGAAAGGCGAGCAGGCTGCCCAGCCGGCTCCGCGCCTGGTCCCCAGGCAGCCTCCACAGCTCCCTGCCTCCAACCCGCCTGTGCTGCGCTCACAGCCCTGCCCTGGCACCACAGCTCTGAGAGATGCTCAGCTCTTCTGCAAGGAGAGGCAAAAACAGTGCCGAGGGACAAGGACCAGCCCTGCCCGTGCCTGGGAGCATCCTCTGCCCTGGCACTGCTTTGCACCACGCGGTCCCGGGTGCTGGCACAGCGATGGGTCCACCCCAGCACAAAGGCGAGGAGAGAAACCAGCTGCCGGAGGTACCCCAGCCCCAAATACAGGGAGGATGCCAGAGCTGGAGAGACGGGGGAAGGGGATGCTTTCTGCTCCTGGGAAATTAATATACCTGCCCTGTTCCACAGCCCTGAGACCCCCGCACTGCCGCCCCCGCACACCCTGCCATCCCGGGAATCGAATGGGACATGCTGCACACCAGCTGTAACTCCCTGTTAATGATATATCACAGGAGGGTTGGCTCAGCAGCCCTCCTCTGCTCATCCACCTCCTCATTAGCCTTACTCCACTTGCTCCATTTAGAGCCGGCATGCAAATTAATGGAGCACTAATCAGCTGGGGAGGGACTATTAATAGTTGTGTGTGTTCCCTCCTTCCTCCCTCCTTCTCCCTCTCCTCTTCCCTTCCCATCTCCATCCTCGGGTCCCCTGTGCCAGGGGGATGGGGGTACCTGGAAGAGCTCGGAGTCGTCGGTGCTGTACTGGCTGGAGTCGGTCTCCGAGTGCTCCCCGCACCATTGCAGCTCGCTGAAGCAGCCGGCCGAGTCGAAGTCACTGGCATCCAGCTGGGACAAATCAATCTCGGGGAAGTCAGAGTAGAGGTGCTCCTCGCCGGACACCTCATACTGCGGAGAGAAGAGAAAGGCGGTGAGCCCGCCGCCATGGCAGAGGGGCCGGCAACAACCCGTGGAGACAGCCGGTCTCCCCGTGTACTGTCACCTCCACCTGAGCCCATTCCTCAGACCCCCTTTCGAATAAGCTCTGGCGAGCAGCTGTAGAGCAGTTATGTGGCAGTGCAGAGTGCGGAGAGCACCCCGTCACTGCGCTTGTTGCAAATCAGTTTGCACAGCCTGGCACTCGCACTGCTGGTTACTGAAAGCCACCTGGCAACTGCCACCACAGCCCCCTTCTTGCACCCTGCGCTGAGGCAGGTGTCAAAACAGCAGCATCTGCATTGGAAGTGCCTCGTCTCCTATGGTGAGCAGAAGTTCAGGGCACAGCGCAGCCACTCAGACCGTGGCAAAGCAGCTGCTGGTGCTCTTAGGGGAAACTGAAGCCATTCCTGCCTTTGGTGCCCTATGGGTGACATCCAGCGTTATCCAGCTGCCCTGGGGATCAGCAATAACAGAGGGAGCCAAGAGACTTGGGCACACACGAGACAGCAATGCACGGGGCCAGGCTCCGATGGGCGGCCTCACGCCCGGTCACCATGGCTGCTCTGCACCCTGTCCCCGTCCCTGCCACATGGCACTGAACTGCTCAGGGACAGTCCCTCTGGGGATGCTGCACATCCCAAGGCACCACCAAGGCAATACAGACCCTGGTCCCCGCATGGCACATGCAGGACGAGAAAAACGGCATGGAAACGAATTGATGTCTGGGTGCACAGGGGGTGATGTGAGCTCTAGGTACCGAGCTAAAAAATTCCATTTAAGCCCAGAAAGGAGCTGGGACCTTCCCAGCTGGTGCTTGGCCACAAAGCCCTGAGGATGCATCCAGCAGGGGCAGGAGCGAGGGCTGGCACCAGCACGGCTCTGCCTGCGCTGCCGCTCGCTGCCTGCACCGAGCCCTGGGGTCCCGCTTGGCTTTGCCCCCGACGTCCAGGTTCAAACGCGGAGGGGAAAGGTCTGGTGCGACTCCTGCCGGTATTGGCTGCCCGGGGGGAGTTTTCTGGTCATGAGGGAAGCAAGTTTATTTACAGAGCAAACGGATTTTGGAGCAAGCAAACATCCGAGCACGTGAGAGAGGCTGCAGGGGCAGGAGAACATGGGGCCTCCCCTCCTGAAGCACCCTGGAAGGGTCTCCTCTGACACGAAAAGGGATTCCAAATGGAGCTGCAGGAATGGAAAGGGCAGCATTTCTCTCTTTCTCTTCTCTGTTTTTTTTTTTGTTTTTTTTTTTTTTAATGGGGACTATCTGGGAGAATTGATTGTGTTCCCATGGGCTGAGCAGCCTGTGTGCCGTGCTCCCCGCCGTGTTTAGTACACTCTGAGCCACACCAAAGGACACTCCTGTGCACGCAGCCACACCAATTTTGCATTTCTCACCCACTTTCCACACCGTCCCATCCCAGGGCTGGTGGAAGAAAGGGCGACCAGTTTGGAGAACGCAGGAAGGGTACGGGAGGGTGGCTTCACGTCCCCATAGTGAGCCAGTGCCATGTCCTGGCAACAGACTGCCAGCCCGGCCGTGCCCATGGCCACAGCAGGGCTGGGGGCTGTGGGGGGCTGCAGGGGGCTGCTGAAGCTGCCCCAGCCCTACCAGCGCAGGCAAAGCACTGCAAGGGTCTGGGGATGCTCTCCCCAGCGTCCTCCCTCTGCCCTGCCGCCGGAGGGAGGTGTATCAGGTGGACATCCACCAGCGTGGTGCCACCAAGTATATCGGGCAGAAAAAAAGTCTGCGCAAACCCCTGAATGGCTCTGGGATCCGGATACTTCTCATGGCCCCCCCAGGCTGGGGCTTTTCAAACCTACCCTGCAAAAACCTTTGCTCTCCGTCTGGTCAAAGTGCATGTAGCAGGTCAAGGGTCCATGTCCTCATCACTGCCAGCTCTGGGGGACACGGATGTTACCTTTCCCCCAGCTCTCCTGTCCCCTCTGCTCAGAGGCATCCTGGGCTGCTCTGGGATCAGATGTCCTTTGGCCTTTCAGATCTGTCCCTTACCTGCTGTGGCTTGTCCCTGCTTTCCTGCCACTGCTCTTGCGCCTGCTCCAGAAAAAGTCTTGCAACAACTTTGGCTCCCCCTTCTCCCCAAATCTTCCCATGGGAACACAGGCAGAGGCTTTTATTTTTAGAAAAGCCATACGTACATATATATATGTGTGTCTCTGTGTGTGCGTGTGTGCGTTCAATTAAAAATAGCAAAGCAGTCAAATTCTCCTGCTCCTTTTGATATGCCACAAGGGAAAAGATCCTGGTGCTGAGATCATAAGGAGCAGCTGACACCAGTGCTCGGGATGTCTTTTGATCAACTCCACAGATGTGACATGTCCCCATTGGCAACAGGGCTGGGTAAAAATAAACTCCTGCAATCTAACGCTGCTGAGCTGCCCTCTCTGGGCACCCTGGAGGCAGGAGTGCCCCGGCACTGCCGCGCTGAGTGCTGCCATCCCGAGGCAGTGGTTGGCAGAGGATGCTCCCAGGTTCCCAGCCAGCAAAGGTCAGGAGTGCCCGAAAACTCAGCTCTGCCTGCGTCGGTCCCTCTCCTCCTCGGAAAAAGTGGGGAGAGCCTTTGCTCAGCGCGGGTGCCCACATGGGCACCAGGCAGGGCATCCCAGCGTGAAGCTGCGGTTCCAGCCAGCCCCATCTGTGAGAAATGGTCATTGAAGCGCCCCCGCCACCCAGGAACTGAGCCTCTGGAGAGAATCCGTCAGTTCAAGCCCGGCTAGCCCAGCACTGAGCGCTGAGAGCAGAGCCCCTCTGGGCTGGCCACAGGGGTGGGGGAGGACCCAGCTGCTGCCCGGGTAGGGGGTGGCAGCGGTGATGGGGATGCTGCCTGCGGGCACTGGACCTCATCTGCTCTGACTTTCCCTTTTCCCACCCTTTGCATTTCCTGCTGCCTTGGGAGAGGAGTGAACTTTTGTTCTAATTTTACTCGGGAGTTTGTAGGAAGATCAGCCATGGGTTCTTGGTGTGCAGCCAGCAAACACCCATGGAGACATGCTCAAAAATTCGGAGGCATCCTCCAGCCCAGACACCTGGCCCGTGCGCACTGCAGCGTGGCTGCGACCAGAAAGCTGCCGGCAGCTCCTTGAGACGTGTCTGACGAATCCCTGCTCCAGGGAAGAGGGATGCCCAGGCAGCTATGTGGGTGCCCCCAAGCCACAGACCTACATCCTTTGAGGGAGCAGGAGCCCAAACCTGGGCATCCCCCCTGGCAGCAGGAGCATGGGCAGCTGCACCTGAAAGCCACGACGAAAAGGTGGAGGGTGTCTGGGGGAACAGCCTCCATTCGGAGACATCCTCCTCGGCTTTCTTTAAAGCGTGAACCAACTCTGACCTCAGCCCTAGCAGAAACGCAATCGCAATTATAGGACAAAGAGGCGCTGATATGCACGTGCGTGTTGCAAGGAGCTTCGCCCCTGCAGAGGCTTTGCTTGCTGGGAGGACAGAGCATTAACGTTTTCATTCATTCACTGCTGAGCTCGGACAGCCCTTCCCGGCTGCGAGGGGTTTAGAACTTCGATTGTGGGAGCAGGGGTTGACCCCGGAGGCCAGTGGGGACGCTTGTGCTGAGGGTTTGTGCCCATTTCGTGCCCCTGCCGAGGCTGGACGTATCCGTCAGCAGCCGTGCTGTGTGTGCCCAGGGACAGCCAGGAGAGCAGGAGGGCTCTGCCAGGGCTGCACCACCCGCTGCCAGCCCCACCGTCCATGTCCACCACGGCGGAGCTGGCAATAGCGAGAAAGCGCAAGGGACAGTCTCCAAACCATCAGTCAAGGACATCCAGAGGTCGCCTCGCCAACTCTCCTGTCCCGAGGAGCCTCGGCTGCACCTAAACATTTCCAGACAAGTACCAGCGGGGCCTCTCCCTACGTACTGCGGGTGAGGAGGGGCCGGCCACCCCCCCAGCCTGTGCTATGCCTTCTTCTGGAAACCCCATGCGAGCACGCCAGTCTGAGAGCTGCTGGT
Source organism: Chroicocephalus ridibundus (assembly GCF_963924245.1). Lineage (NCBI taxonomy): Eukaryota > Metazoa > Chordata > Aves > Charadriiformes > Laridae > Chroicocephalus > Chroicocephalus ridibundus. Next base: position 9,964,168 of record NC_086294.1, read on the forward strand.
GGCTCCTTGGTCAGCAGCCCTTAGTCTCGAGGGGCTGCAAATGGAAGAGCTCCTGGGTGCTCTGGGGACTGCACCCACCAGGGCACCTGCTACTCCGACTTTCCGACCTTTTGCAAAGCCCCTGATCTTTGCCCTTCCTGGCTGACATGCCGGAGGGAAGAGATGCCATCCAGAGGGACCTTCACAGGCTGGAGAGGTGGGCCCATGCCTACCTAATGAAGTTCAACAAGACCAAGTGCAAGGTCCTCCATCTGGGTCGGCGCAATCCCAAGCCCTGATATAGGCTGGGCAGCGACTGGCTTGAGAGCAGCCCTGAAGAAAAGGACTTGGGGGTGCTGGTAGACGAGAGGCTCAACATCAGCCACCAGTGCGCACTAGCAGCCCAGAAAGCCAATCGTATCCTCAGCTGCATCGGGAGAAGCGTGACCAGCAGGTCGAGGGAGGTGATTCTCCCCCTCTATTCCACTCTCATGAGACTCCACCTGGAGTACTGCATCCAATTCTGGAGCCCCTACCACAAGAGAGATGTGAACGTGCTGGAACGTGTCCAGAGAAGGGCCACGAGGATGATCAGAGGGCTGGAGCACCTCTCCAATGAGGACAGACTGAGAGAGTTGGGGTTGTTCAGCCTGGAGAAACGAAGGCTCTGAGGAGACCTTATAGTGGCCTACCAGTATCGTAAGGGGGCCTACAAGAAAGCTGGTGAGGGACTTTTTAGAATGTCTGGTAATGGTAGGACTAGAGGGAATGGACTAAAACTAGAGATGGGTCGATTCAGACTGGACGTTAGGAAGAAGTTCTTCACCATGAGGGTGGTGAGACACTGGAACAGGTTGCCCAGAGAAGTGGTGGAAGCCCCATCCCTGGAAGTTTTTAAGGTCAGCCTGGACGGGGCTCTGAGCAACCTGATCTAGAGGGAGGTGTCCCTGCCCATGGCAGGGGGGTTGGAACTAGATGATCTTCAAGGTCCCTTCCAACCCTAACAATTCTATGATTCTATGACTGTGGCAAGGCGGAGCAGGACGAGCAGCTGGCATGGGGCTTAGCTCCATCCCCCTGCCCGATCGTGAGGGTGGCCGATGAGAGCAGCCATCTCCATTGTCCCTAGCAGCTTCCAGGCTGGACCTGCAGCAGAGAGGCGGCAGCCACTGGCTGGAGTCACATTCAAGGATGCCCTGCGGAGCACAGCTCAGTGCTGGCTCCCGATGTCATGGGGATGGCAAGTCTGACATTTCCCCTTTCAGGTCTTTCTCCTGCTTTGGAGAAGCATTAACTCCGGTGCGGGAGCATGTGAGCTCTTACCTCTGCAGAGACACGAGGTTCCTGTCCAAACCCAGCTCTAGTTCAAATATTGGATCAATGAGACAGGAAATGTTTTCCTCTTTGTCGGTGTCAACTTGGGCTCCTCAGACTAAACCCCCCGCTCAGTGGGGCTGGGGAGGCTGCTGGGGCTGGGCTGTTGGCTACTGGGGGCCAGCAAGCCCACCGAGAGCAGACCTTGGCTCCACGCGTGTGCAGGCAGCTTGCCCGGGGAGCAGGCAGCGCCATGGCCCTGAGAACAGGCACCTGCCCCCCAGAGCTCAGCAGCCTTCAGGCAAATGCCGATGCTTTGGGCAAGCCTGCAAAAGAAGCAAAGGGGTGATGCCACCTCCGGACATCACCTTGGAGGAACCACAGCCCTGCTGCTGCCAGGCAACAGCAACCTAAACCAGAGGAAGCAAGAGAGCTCAGCTGGCCATTGCCTGCGGTGGTCAACTGGCTCAGAAGGGCTGGGGACAGAGCAGTGACCGTGACAAAGAGACCTGCAGGTCCTCTCCACTGTCACACCCCCGACAACAGCGCCGGTAGAAATTTCCCTTATCTGCAAAACCCCTGGATCCAGCCCCTTGAAGTTGTGGCCAAGTATTTAGCAGCGAGGCTCCGAGCGTGCCGGCTGACGGCACCCATTGTATTGTGCTCGTGCTTAGCGAGGCTGCACAAGTTCCAGCTTCTGAAGTCCGCCGGCGCGAAAGCGCCGCTGGACGGCTGCAGCGCCTTCCCAGCAACTTAATCCTGTTTAAGCCTGGGAGGCCAGATTTACATTGCCGCCTGCATACACGGCCCCAGGATGCTTTGCAATTGCCTTGTCATTCACATGCCACTTTGCTGTCCAGAAAAAAGGAAGGAACGTGGCAGCTCCTCAGAGGGACCGAAGGAACTGGCCAGAAACAGGCAGCCCATCCCCTTGCCGAGGAGCCCAGGCGGTGACTCAGCCCCGCACGGAGCCTCCTCCCTCCCCACAGCCGAGTGCCTACCCAAAACATTAAGGGATAAATATACATCCATCCACAAGCGCTGGAGACAGAGCCCCAAATTAGCCAGTAGCATTTAGGCTGGGACCCAAACAAGCAGAAGGTGAGAAATGCCGGGAACATGAAGTGCCGGCTCCTGCCAGCCCTCCCTCGGCGGCACAGGCAGCGCCGGCTCCCGGTGCCCATGATCGTGGCCAGCCAGGGAGTTTCCCCCTCCTCACCCGGGGCTTGTCTCTAAAAAGGAAAGAAAATCCTTGGGCAGGGGTTTTGGAGAGAGCCGTCTGGGCTTATCAGGGAAATCCGTAATTACAGACTGCTTGAAACGGGATTACAGCCATGCAGGGAGACGGGCACCGCGCGGCTGTTTCACCGGGATGAACTCTTCCCCGGGCAGGCGGTGGCGGGCTGGCTGCTGTGGTGGTGGGCACGGCTGCCCGCCCCACCACCTGCTTTGGGCAAGTGGGAGCCCACAAGGGCAGGCATGGGTGTCCGCAGACCCCCAGCACCCACCGCAACCCGCACTGGGGCCAAACCCAGCCCCATCTGCCTCTGGGGTGCACCCTGCTGTTCCCCGTGGCTCCTCCCCAGGGGACACGGTCCCCATGCGGACAGGCCACCAGCACCCCGGGGAAGCAAAGCTGGGTGCTGCCAGCCCCTTATCATCCCTACGGATGTTCCAGCTCCCTCCCAGCCCAGAGGGACCTGTGTGGGGCGGGCAGCCACCCTCTGGTGCCAGGGAGGAGGGCAGAGGTGGAGATGGAGGAGAGAACTATAAATAAGTGTAAATACAGCAAGGAGGCACCTGGCCAGAGCTGTGAAGGTCACCGGAGCATGTGCCAGCAGATAAGCAACCCCCCTCCCCACTGGCATTTGACAAAATGTCACTGTGAATGAGGGAGAGGCGGTGTCGGGTTGTGCCTTGACCCGGCCGCCCCTTGCCACCCCCCGATATTTATAGCCCGAGAGCCCCAAAGCGGAGGGCGAGCGGTCCCTCCTCGGAAGGCAGCGAAGGCAGCGGGGACCCTGCCTGCAAACACACGGAGGTGACACAGCAGAAGGAGGCACACACGGAGTGCAGAGGCAGGGCTGGGCAGCAGCAGGCTGAGGCTCCTCAATTTTGGGGGAAAAAAGGAGCAGAGAAATCTCCCAGGTTCCTGGGTCTGCACAGAGGCGTGCAACACCTTGCTGTCCTGCACAGAGCAGGGTGTTTTCACCACTCTGTCATTTTTTTAGTTTGTACTAATCTGTTTTAACAATTCAGCCCAGCCGGCAAGAGGAAAAAACAGCACTAGCATTGAAAGCCCAGGCAAAATAAACAGCGGGTTGATCCTTTCTTCCACTCAGGCTGCTCAAAACCAACTGCTGCTGTGGCATGTGGGACCCACCGCAGCAGTGCTGGGCCCCACGCTGGCCACCTGGCACTGCCACGCGCGGAGCAGCCGCCCTCCCAACACAGCCCCTGGAGTGCCCCGGCGCCATGCGCCCATCCCAGCTCCATGTACCCATCCCAGCACCACCCACCCATCCCAGCTCCATGTACCCATCCCAGCACCATCCACCCGTCCCAGCACCATGCACCCATTCCAGCACCATCCACCTGTCCCAGCACCATCCACCTGTCCCAGCACCATGCACCCGTCCCAGTACCATGCATCCATCCCAGTGCCATGCACCCATCCCAGTGCCATGCACTCATCCCAGTGCCATCCACCTATTCCAGCGCCATGCACCCATCCCAGCACCATGCACCCATCCCAGCCATGCACCCATTTCAGCGCCATGCACCCATCCCAGCGCCATGCACCCATCCCAGCCATGCACCCATTTCAGCGCCATGCACCCATCCCAGCGCCATGCACCCATCCCAGCCATGCACCCATCCCAGCGCCATGCACTCATCCCAGTGCCATCCACCCATCCCAGCCATGCACCCATCCCAGCGCCATGCACCCATCCCAGCCATGCACCCATTTCAGCGCCATGCACCCATCCCAGCGTCACCGGCAGGGTGCTGGGTGCCAGGCTCCGAGCCACAGCCCGAGCGTGAACGCGGTCTCGCTCGCTGACTTTTGTCTTACATTAGAAGGGTGTAATTAAGATCAACCATGAGATGCCAGTAATAGGAAATATTAAACATTAACTGCAAACAATAAACATGAACTTGCCAGGATATCTTTGATATGGAGAAAAGATCTAAGAAATTGCACTAAACTATCCCTGAGTCACAGGATAGAAAAAAGGAGCCTGAGATACTGGTAATAATGCCCTGAATAAACAACACTTTGCTAGAACACTTCAAACAAAGGTGTGTCGGGTTTAGGAAGAAGGGCAGCAGCAAAGTATATCACAGGTTACAGAGCTGCATGTTCATACTATACCCGGCAGCCGTTTATTTGGGCGCCAAATTACAGAGCCCACTTTATTTCTGCCCGAGCCCCAGGACAGGCCAGTCCAGGGCTGCAGGACCCCACAGCCCCGCACAGAGCCCAGAGCACCTCCCCGGCACCCTCCGGCACCGCCGAGCACTCGGCAAGGGCAGAAAAGGAGACCCGATGGTTGTTTTGCCCCGTGCAAGCTGAGGAGGCAGCAGGTAGACGCAGGGAGGAACGGGCTGTTCCCAAAGAGGGACGCTCCTCTCTCAACACCGGCTAATGGAAACAGCACCTGCCGACTGCGGCTGCTGCCAAGCACCGTGCCGTGACGGCTGCGGCTGCTGCCATGTCCCCGGGATACGGTCTGCCAGGCAAAGGGCTGTGCAGGCAGTGCCAGCACGCTCGGGCACACACAGCATGCTGGTAAGAGTGTCTCCCATCGCAAGGGAAGTGTGACAGCTTTATCCTGCACCCCTCGAGCCAGACAGCAGCACCCCATGTCAACCCTGCCAGCAGCCAGCCCGGCAAACGCCACCCACCACCTGCTGATCCCAGCGCTCCCAAACGTGTACGTGCCAGCGGCTGCTGCCAGCCTTGTCCCAGTCACCGACGGGTGCTGCTGCAGGCAGCGGGGCTGGCACTGCTCAGTGGCATCAGCCAGGCAGGGCACGGGCCTGGTCCTGAACCCTGGTTGTGGTTTCTAAGAAATTCCTTGTTATCTGCCCCAAAACCAAAGGCAGAACCAACAGACAGCAACCGGCATGTGCTGAGCCGGGTACAAAAACACAGTAGGAATGGAAATGTCCCCTCATCTCGGGAGGTCTCCAGCCCTGCCGTGCGATCCCCTGGCCTTGGGGAGAGAGGCACGGGCAGGAGCAGGCTGGTGCTGCCCTCCATGACGACACTCACAGCTTCACCACAGCATTTCTCCATTGAGGCAGCACAGTCTGCGTGGGGCAAGGACGGAGCAAGAGCTGGCACAAGTCCTGCCACATCCAGAGGCTCCGCACAGAGGATGCCCAGCAGGAGAAGGAGCAGCAAGCACCATGGCTGAGACCACCGGGGTGCCAAGACCCCAAAACTCTGGGGACTGCTTCCACCCACAGACCCAGCGCTGTGGCCCCACGAGGCAGGGTAGGGAGCCCTGGGAGCTGGGGTGCCCCCCAGCTCCAGCCAGGCTGGTGGCACAGGGGGGCCAGGCTGCGCCGTGGGAGGGGGCAAGTGCCTGACTCACAGAGGAGCTGACTATTAGCCAGCTCCGCCGGTCACAAAAATTCCCCACCATGGCAACTCCCTCCTTTTGAAAGGAAAAAATGAGGGGGTGATTATTTTCAGACCTTCCTCTTCTGATGTCCTGGCAGCCAGCATCCACATGATGGCTCGTGGGCAGAGAGGTGGCTACCCTGGGGCTGGGGTGGCTGCAGGGGCCGGAGGAGGAGCAGCCCTGCCCCTGCCCTGCTCCAGCCACTGGCTCTTTTGGAGGTTTGGTCACCAGCCCACGGGCTGACGAGGCTCCACGAGGCCCTTTCTGTCCAGAGCGTGTTGCAAAGGTCCTCCCGTGGCACAGCCCTTCCCAGCTAACACCAGTTCAGCTCTGTGGGCACCATTCACCCTGGCACCGGCAGCTCTTCAGCCCTCTCAGCTGGCTGTAAGAGCAAAGAGGAGCCAGGAGGCAGCGAGGAGCCGTCCCTCCAGCTCCGAGTGAAGTTGAACCTGCAGCAGCACAAGGAGGAAAGCAGAGCCACTGCCCGCAGGGACCACGGCAGACATCACCGTGTCATGCCACGTCAGGATCCTGCTCCAGCTCCAGAGCTGCCCAGGCTGCCCAGCCTCAGCCATGCTCCCTTCCCGCAGCCACAGCCTCGGGATCTTCCTTGCTGTTGTGCTTGGAAAGCTCCCTTTGCCTTTGCCAGGAGCCATAGCCGCAACCCGTGGTCCCGGGAATCCCTGAACCACTCCCAGAGGCTGGCACAGGCAACGTGGGGAAGCTGGGAGGCTTTCGGGGTCCATGGGCAGGCAGCAGGGAGCGAGCGTGCCAGTGGGGCAGGCTGTCACTCGCACCAGAGCCACTAGTCCTGCGGTGCCACCAGCTCTGGGGTTGGTGTCCTGAGGCTGTGAAACACCAGGGCAGGGGAGGCCAGCTCAGCATGAACGATCATCACTGAAATATCCTCCTCCCCTGGCTCGGGACACCAAACACAGGGCTTTCTGGGTGGCAGCTAGCGGGAGGCAGCAGCTCGGCACGCACTCGGCAGGGGGATGTAATTCCCGGCGCGTTCTGGTGCTGCGTGTCAGCAGATCCACGGTCTGTGAAACGGGAGCCGAGGTTAAAGCCGGCCCAAATCCTGTCCCTTTAGATACACATCTGACGAGCGGGTGGAGAGAACCTGCTGACTGCCAGACCCCACAGCCTGCTGTTATCCCTCTGCCAGGTCTGTGCCCATCATCTGTAGGATGCTCTTCACCTCCCCAAGATACAGGCGCCTTTTTGGACCTTGCCGATGCTCCCATGCAGAGCAGGGCAGCCTGTCCCCTGCCGGGAGCACTCCCAGTCCCTTTTGCCAGGGCGGTGGCAGGCAGGGGAGGGAGGAAAGCACGTCTCCTGCCTGCCTGCTGGTTTTGTACCGAAGCTCAGAGAGGTGTGGAGGCCTTCCCCCTGCCCTGGAAGACAGCACGGCGCCCGCTGTCTGGTGCTGCCCGCACTGCCGGCAGCAAAGCACCCTCTTAGCGCTAATCAGGACAAGGCAGGAGACAGGGAAGGTTCAAGCTGGGGTTAAGAAGGCGCAAGGAGATCTTCCCGCATTAGCCTGACCTCCCAGTGGGTCCAGCCCCGATGCTCTGCTGCCACAGGCATGCTCCAGTGCCGTGCCGTGCCCAGCCGGGAGTCACGCCACCATCACCAAATCTGACCCACGGTGACCATCAACGGACCCTTTCTCCTGCCAGACACCGGCAGCACTGGCCCTCCTGCCTTTGGGGGAACCCCCGCTGTGCCCACCTCCCACGTGAAAAATAAAGCTTTCAGCTGGAGGTGCGAGGCCTCAAAGGATGAAAACCACCGTGGAACAGGCAAAATTCCTCAGATCTGCCCGCACCCTCCCGCCAGGCCTGTCTGTGCGTGCACAGGCCCATATCCCGGTGGGGGTGGAAGCGCCAGCCCTGCCCAGCCCTCCCTGCCAGGCGCGTGGCCGCCCCTCGCCGCATGCCCCGGCTGGAGGGGGACAGGCAGCGCTGCCCGCGCCAGCTCCTGCCTGCACTGGGCCTGGCACCCCATGGCACGGCCACCTCACTGCTCTCCATTGCCAGGGTCCCCTGCGAGACCAAGGAGAGGTTTCCCACCCACCCCTTCTCCTGAATCGGGGCCTCCCTACTCTTTCTCCTCGGGCTGCACCCATCATCCGGGCACTACAGTCTCCCTGATTAAATTATTGCCCATTTTCTGCACAGAGGTGTCCTGGCTAGAAGAGATGTGTCACCAGACGGCATGGTCTCCGCTTGGCTCCGCTCCAGCACGACTCTGCCCGTGCTCCCCGGGAAAGCCGTCGAGGGGGGAGAAGGAGAGCCTGAGCATTGGTGGGCAGGCACGGCGCGGGTGCTACAGCCCTCCCTGGGCTTGCCCTGTGCCAGCCCCAGCTCCCCAAAACTGCAGAGAGCTGCCACGGCTGCATGGCCCCTTCAGTGACTCAAACCACCTGAAAATGTGGTGGGGAAGGGGGATGCTGAACAGCTGGGTATTTTCCAGGCGGGCACCATTGGTAAATCACCAGAATTAACTGATCAATGGTATTGATACTATTCCAGTTATTACAGTGGGGAAACTGAGGCACGGGAAGGTGAAAGGAGAGCGGGTTACAGCAGGTCCTGTGACCACGGGCTGGGTACACGGCTCACGAGGTGGCTGGTGGGGGCCGGATCCCTGAGAAGCACCTCTGGGGCTGCACTTTCACTAGCACAACCTGTTTGGCCTGGGGATTTCCCAGTGCTATGCCAACTGGCACATGGCTCTGTTGTGCCCGGGTCCGCACCGGAGCACTGCTGGCATCCTGGGAAGTGGTGGGTGTCCCCAGCCAGGCCAACTGCCCCCCGGGACCCAGGGCTGGGGCTCTGTCCTTGCTTTTTGGCTCTGCAGAGAGCATTTCTGGGAGCCAACCTGGCTGCTCCTCCGAGCTTTCCCCCGCGTCGGGACTGGGTGCTCCTGGCCCGCCCCCCCCCCCCGCCCCTCAACCAACTGACTCACCCCAGAAAGAAACTGCTCCGAGATCTCCAGATAGAAAAATCCCTCCAAGGGCAAAACCCTCCTTCAGGAGCACATGCAAACCCAGGCGATCACCCACATGTACAAAGCTTCGCGCTATTCCAAACTCCACCCTGTGAGGGACCACACCTTTCCCCTCCCCAAAACCCCAGCCCGACCGGTTCCGGTGGGGTGCAGGGGGGCTGCCCCCCAGGTGGGGTCTGGCCGCTCCCCGCTGCGGTGGCTGGGACCCCTCCTTCCTTCCCCCCAAACCAGTGGGGGCGAAGCCCACAAACATGACTTCCTATGCTTAAATCAGACCCTTTTACCCTCTCCATGTCCTGTCCCAGCTCCCTCACAACCCTGCCCTGAGCTTGCCTGCTCCCAAGCCACGCCACCCCCCTCCCCACCACCATTTTTGACCCCAGTTAATCCAGAGATCAACCTAAAGCCAGAGACCCTGGGGCAGGCTGGCTTGAAATCCAGATTTGAAGTCTGGATCCGACAGCCTGGTGCCCAGGAACTGGTCTGACCCTGCATCCGCCTCTGGGTTGGGAGCATCAGAGCCAAGGGTCCCCTCCAGTGCACAGGAGGACACCTCTGCCCTGGCAGCACCACGTCCCAGACGGGCCAAATCCCCACGTCAGGCTCGCAGGGGTTAAGGCGCCTGCTTGGTGTGCCACCTTCATACACTCTGAATGGTCCCAGCGCCTGGCAGCGGCTCCTCAGTCATGTGAGCAGCTCCAGTTACCAGCCCCACCACCTCCTCTTCGCCTTGCTTTTGTCCCCTGTCCATCTCCCCGCTCCATGGAGGCCATCCATCCGTCTCGGCTGCCTCTACTCCCTGCGTTGGAGGCTGCCAGGTGGGACAGCAGCCAGGTGTCCTTGGGCACAGTCTCCAATGTCACCTTGGAGGGGAGGGCTGTGGCTCCAGCTGGGCAGTGGCAGGGAGGCAGGGCAGTGAGCCCCACGGCCACACTCAGCACGGCGCTGGCAGGAGAACCCTGTCCGGTCCATACACACTGAGCCCATGGGCGAAGTTGGCTTCAGACTCTCCCGCCACTGCCAGAGGGGAACGAGCCACCGCACACCTCCAATGCCCCAGCAGCGCGGGCACGGCGGGCATGGCACGCAGCAGCCAAACCCCTCGGCCTCTCCATCCAGCGCTCCTCTGCCCACTGCGGTTTCCAACCGTGGGCGACCGCGTGGAGCCGCGCGTCCCCAGACCCGTCTGAGCCGTGCCTGGTTATGCAAACCACAACAGGAGCCGTTTCAACTAGTTGGACTGCTGCCTGGCAGTCAGGTGCCTTCCTCCTCCTCCTCCTCCTGAGACGGCTGCCAGTCCCCTGTGGGCAGCTGCCCAGGCTCCCACGGGTGCCTCCGTCCCCACGCTGAATACGCTGTGCCTGCTGTGAGCAAGGGGCTCTCCCTCCCTCGGGTGCCGCGGGAGGTGGGGGCAGGCCCGGGGGCTCGCCGTCCCCCAGCACCACGCGCTCTTATCCCCCAGCACAGCTGCGAACCAGCCCCATCAGCAGGTTTCACAGTCCTTGAGGTGTCCTCAAGTGTCCCGGTACTGCTAATGCACAGCGTGCACCACGGGCAGCCAGAGGAGAGGTTGTCCATGCGCAGCTCGCACACACATGACACCCGTCGCGCTCGGCCGAGAGCAGGGACCCGGGGCTGTGCAAGCCCCCCGGTGCAGCAGAGGTGGGGACGGGGCTGTTTGCCCCATTGCTGGTGGGTTGTGCCTGGCACTGTGGCCGTGCTGGGATTTTCCACCCTGTCTGCATCCTCGGTGGGATGCAGGAACACAACCAAACTGTGACCTGCTGTGACCAAAATTTGGAGGGGTGCTGTAAAAAACAGGCAACGTGCTGTGAGCCACAAGAGGCCTCTGGCAGAGCTGGTCACCATGTCTGTCACCAGCTGGCTCAGCCACACGTCTCACGGCAATGGCTCAGTGTTTGGCTTTGTCTGGAGAAGCTCTCCTCAGGCTAGGGAGGGAGAGGAGCCAGCACGTGGAGAACATCTGCTCCCAACAGCCTCCGACGCGTTGCAAAACGGGGGAAAAAACCCAGATCCCAGCACCAGGCACCTTCATGCAAATCTCATCCTTCCCAAGCCAGTACCAACCTCATGCTATGGGACAGCAGGAAACCTGCAGCTTAGATCTGCGCTGGGCTCTTCCTCCTTTGCACAACACTTTGGCCTCTCCTTAAATTTCATCATGGATTGCTGGGAACTTATATGCCGCCGACTGAGTCAGCGGGGGCTTGTCAGCCCTGGCTCCGGCAGGAAAATGTACCCTAACCATCCCTGGCTGCTCCCAGCAACTCCGGCAGCACAGCTAGGGTGCTGCTGGAGGTTTAGGCACCGTATGGATTAGCAGCTCCCCAGGGCAATAGCTGACGCTGTGCTGAAATGCGGGATGATGTGGGATGAAGCCAGCCATCCGCCTGCACCAGGACTGCATCCCTGCAACATCCTTTTTTACTACAAACTTCTGTGCAACAAAATAAGGCCTTTGCCAAACCAAATGGGCCCTGAGCCAGCTCCTTCCAAGGCTCCCTGGGATGCTGCGCTCTACCCATGCCTCGGTGGGTGCCAAGCTCTTGTTGCGGGTGTCAGATTTTCTGTTTGGGGTGTTTTTCCAGCTGGTGCTGGATGTCCTTGATGAGATTCTCCACAAAGGTGGCATCAAGTTGGAGGAGCGGGGAAACCTGCCTGCGCTGAATAGTAAAACCCGCTGGCAATGCCGTGGCGCTTCTCCAGATGCTGCGTCTAAATATAGACCCCTCATTTATTACCCTGCCGGCTGCTGGATTTGGTGCGGGAGGAGCCGGGGCACTGCACTGATGCTCCCCCTTGCCCACGGCCAGGGACTGCCCACACACATCCAGTGTGGAAGCTCACATTGCCTTAAACAGGATGCAAAGCATAAAACAGGCCATCAGCCTTCTCCCTGGGTGTCTCCTGAGAAATGGGGATGGTTTGCTGGTGAAACGCTGGGGGCCTGAATCCCCTACTCTGCATCTCAGAGGGGTTTAGAGATGCAGATCCTGCCCAGGCGGGAAGTGATTCCCCCTGCTCCTGGCAAGAGCAGCGGTACCCAGGCTGCCCGGCAAAGGATGCGCAGCTTCCCTGCCGCTTCCCTGCCGATGAAAGGCAGGCATCCTTCCTCACCCAAACCAGCCACCGATGCCAGCGCTCCACCCGGCTGCACTTGCTGTCTCCCTGGGACTATGCATGACACATGGGTCACACCAGGATTTGTCCCTCTGTTGCACATCCCAGAGGGAAGGAGACATGGCCCAAAATTTTCTGGGGACCTGGAGCCTCTGTGATGCCTTGCTAAGGCTTTCCTGAGAGACCTGGTTCAGTGATGGGAAAAGCGGTGCTGGGGGGAAAGGTGTCAACGCTCAGGGCAAGGCAGGCAGGGGAGGATGGAGATCACATCCTGCATGCCCAGGAGAGCACAAAATCCCACCAGGCTTAGCTCTGGGACATGGTGTGAAGGCAGCTGCCACAGGGCCGAGCTACGGGCAGGAGCCAGAGTGGTGAAGGCTGGGATGCCGTAAAACGCTGCTGGCTGCTGCCCACACTGACAGGCGGCTGAGAGCTGCCATGCTGCAGCACCGCTCCCCTGGCAGCTGCCCCGCGCAGCCTCCCCACCTCCGGCCAAGCTGCACGGTCCCTTCACCCGAACTCACGCAGGGCACATTTGAGGGGGTTGGACAGGGTGGGTGGGACCCCAAGGGTGCTCCCACTAAAACCCCAGCACTGATCCCTGCCCACGGCCCCATCAGAGCCATCCCAGGAGACGCAGGGCTGGCGTGAGCTGACCACAAGCCTCCTGCCCGGGCAGAGAAAGCTCCCGGGACCTTTCCCACTGCTCTCTGGCAGGGACATCGGAGCAGGGTCCCCATGCAAGAGGCAGGAGGGGCAGGGAGACACACCGCGGTGGCTGCCATCAAGGCCTAGGCTGCGTGCTGGCTACTTCCATCGCTACAGCTAGAGAAATCGCAAAAAAAGGGGATGCGCTACAAACCAGCCTCTACCCCTGCATGACCGGGAAGCCAGGCTGGGCCGAGGCGCTGCTTGCTGCTCGCAGCAGCCATCCCCCTGGCTCTTGGCGCTGAGTCCCATTGAGACGAGGCCAAGCAGGACGGGAACTCCAGGCATCCTGCCTCCTGCTGCCGGCACTCCCGGATGGTAGGTTCACGTCGGGACACCTGCTCCCCGGGTGGCCAGGGTGCCCTGCTGCCAGCACCACCAGCCATGGCCACGTCTCCTGCCCCATGACCACAGTGCCGGCCAAAGGAAACAGCCCTCCAACTCCCCAGCCTGCCTGGCTTCCCCCACAGCCACCCCACGGGCCAAGCGGGAGGCTGGGGAACATTGGGAGGGAAGGAGTTAATCCATTAATCATCCCTACTGGAGAGCGACTGGACCCAGGGCTGATGGCACCCACAGGAGCGCCAGTCCTGCACCCCACGCACCCCGGTACTCAAGCCCCGCAAGGGTCTCGCAGAGCAGCTGGGGAAGGTGGGGGCTGCCTCGTCCTGCCGGCAGGCGGGCTGGCAGCAGGTGGCATCCGCTGCACCTGTGCCACCACTCACATGGGGACCGGGAAGCTGCCGGGCTTGCATGGCACTCCTGCTGCACTCCCACCCACCGCACACCCTCCTGCCACACACCCGCCCATCGCTGGCATGGGGAGGGTGTGATGCAGGCACGCCGAGCATCCCCTGGGCAGGGCAGAGGCGACTTCTGAGCATCTCCGCCGCTGGCTGGGAGCTGAGCTGGGCGGCTGCAGAAACACCTCAAGACTCCCAGACATAAGGGCATGGTCACACCCCAGGCTGCTCTCCCCGCTACATGGGTCAAGGCAGGACACAAGGCACGGGGCTTGTACAGCGCAGCTGAAAACGTCACCCTCCAACCAACGGGTCTTCGTCCCCCATGGGGTGTCCCCGCTGCCACGGGGGCTGCAGCAAGACTCTTGCTGCCAGTGGCCCATGGGGACCCGCAGCAGCACAGTGGGGAGGGAGCTCTGGCTCTGCCAGCTCACGGGAGCCCTGTGCCTGGGAGCATCCCTCAGCCCCACCCTGGATAAAACGGGATGCTCCCGGTCTTTCAGTCCCCACTTGGGGACCGGAGACGGGGGACACGTTTTGACCCTTTCCCCTCAAATCTTCCAGCTGACCTTCGCATTTTCGGAGAGCGGAGAAGCCTGAAGCGGTCCAACCCTCACCGCATCCCCATGCTCTGGGCGAGCTGCCCCGTGTTAATCAGCCCCGAGTCCCCACTTAGTTTATCAGCCCAGAGGAGAAACATCAGCCTTTGATCCTGAGCCAGGAGCACATCAGAGAATTCCCTGTGCCTGTGGGGGCTGCTCCCCCTTCTCACCCCATTCCCCGCTCAAGGACCTTCCTACACACAAAAACTTCCAGCAGCCCCCCAAAAAAACCCCAGACACTATCTCTGGATGACCTCCCTGTGCCAACATCTGCTGAAGCAGCAGAGAGGGGACACACAGACGCCCTGCTTCTGCCTCCCCCCTCAGCCACAGAGGCCTTTCCCCTGCTTTCCCCAGGCTCACGGGGGGCATAAACCCTTGGGCAGTAGCTGGTATTTGGGTAACAGGCCACAGAGCGCTGGGGATGCAGAGCCAGGAGCATGCGCTGCTGTTGTCCTGACGGACGGACGGCCGCGGCCGCGGCCGTCCGTCCGTCAGGACAACAGCAGCGCATGCTCCAGCAACTCTCCCACGGCCGCCAGCAAACACCCCCGGGACCCCCGAGTCCAGATGTGAGCGGCGGCAGACGGGGGAAGAGCTCCGAGGGGAGCAGAGCCTGCCTGTCTGCAGCTCTGCCCTCCCTGCCTGCAGCTCTCTGGGCTGGGGGCGGGGGGACCTCACTGCCTTTGCCCCCCCCACCCCCCCCCAGGACCACAGCTTATTTTGGATGGTGACACGTGCCGGGCGAGGCTTTGCTGCTGCCCTGCTACAAGGAGCTCGGTCCCTATCCCTGTCCCTATCCATGATGGGATGCTCTGCAACAGGCTCCTTCACTCTGAACAGCTTGAGTGCCCTGCCCGTGCCTCAGTTTCCCCTCCTCACCCCCTGGCTAATGACAGCGACCGTCTCCCACCTTTCCCCGCAGGAGGATTTCGCTCACACCCGCCAAGGGATTTGCAGCTATAAAGGGCTCGCTAAGTGCTAACCGTGCCCGGGAGCCGGCTGGCATCCATCTTGGCAGACACCCAGTGCCATCCCAGAGAAACCTCTGCAAAAATCGCACCCCGTGTCTGCTGCCCCCTGGCCCCAGGCAGCCCCTCTCCCCGGCCATCGCCCCTCGCCAGGGGCACGGGTCCCGCGGGAGGGAGGCAGCGCTCAGCCAGCAAAGCACAGGGGACATCCAAAGAAGGAAAGGAGTCGGACGGATGGAGGAGCCGGCTGGGCTCCCTGGCCAGCCGGCTGGTCCATACTGTAAAAGGAGTGGGAACAGGGACTGCAAAGCTCCGGCTCCAGTGGTTTTAAGATGGCTGTGTAGCCGAGAGGAGGAGAGGAAGGAGGAGGAGGACTACGACGACATTAACCCTGCCGGCACTGCGCTGCAGCCAGGAGCACCGTGGTGAGGACGAATGGCGGGTTTCCCGAGATTCCGCTTAACAGCAGATGGACCAGGGTCCCCCCGACTCCCACCCAATAAAATGCAGCTGGTGATGCTTTCAGGGCTGGCAGCAGCGAGTTGGGAGATGCTGCCTTCAGACAGGCCGTGGGAAGGAGGAGGAGGAGGAGGAGGAGGAAGTGGCACATGGCGGATGCCTGCAGGAGGGAAGGGACCCTCCATGGGTGCAGGACGCCCAGCAGGGCCTCGAAGATCCCTTGAACATGAGCTCCCTGGGAAGGTGCCCTCCCCCTCATGCTGCCCCCAGGAGACACCCCACCAGGGGCTCAGCAGCACCGGCGGGGCAGGAAAGGGACCCCCATGGGTGCCACCCCCCTGGGCGTCCGCCCGTCGGCATTGCCATCCCTTCCTAGCCGCTCAGCAGGGAGCAGCAGGGCTGAGCGGTTGCTCAGCTTCCCTCCTCTTTTCCCTGTGGACATGCACGTAAATAATCACGTTTTTCCTGCTTAATGTTTTCCTTTAAAAACATCGGGCTTGGCCTTCCCTGTGCTTTTCTGTGGGACTCATCAGGGCTGCAGGAACCCAGGCACAGCAACTGGAGGAGCAAAGGTACCGGGCACTTAACAGCAACTTCCCTTCTCCGAAATGTTTATTGGTCGTTGACGTCAAGTAATTATTGAGAATTATTAATTAAGAAAGCATTTAAGCGTGTTGCTTTTGTTGAGGTTTTGTCGTTACAATTAGTTTATCGGCCAACAGGAGAAACATCAGCCTTTGCAGTTGCTTGGAGCGCAGCAAAGCGCCTATAATTAATTTCCCTTTCCGCAGCAAGCGATTTGCTGTGACCTACCTTGGGGACAAGCCTTTCTCCAGGTGTGCCAACCACAACAGCTCTGGAAACACCCAGCCAAAGGGACCTCAAGAGGCCATCAGATGGGAACACCGTGTCCCCTCTAGCCTGTCAGAGGCAACTACGTGTGGATAGCGGCTCTTTTCGGGAAAGCATCCTGGCCAGGCGCCCTGATCCCGGGGAGGGACCTGCACAGTTAATGGGGTTGAGTCCCACAGTCTCTCCTGGGCCACCCTGCCAGGCTCCTCTGCCACCCACTGCCATGTCCCTGGCTCTCATGGCACCCACCCTCCCGTGCCAGCGCTGGCATCATGCCGCAAAGCATCTTGCTGAGAGTGAGAGCTCAGGCAGTGTCATCTGCAGCCTCATGTGGCAGCTGTTTTGGCACCAGAGCCTGTCCCCACACATCCCCTGTGATGCTCTGCCCTGAGGGCTGGGCTCGGGGCAGGCAGAAGACCGGTGGGGCAGGACAGGAGATGGCTCTGTGCAGCCACCTGGGGCAGCGCGGGCAATTGCAGCCTCTGGGGGCTCCCAGCCCCTCTCCTACCAAACCACAGTCCACCTGGACAACCCCTTTTCCACAGGGACAGACCCCACTTCCATAGGGACAGAAGTATGAGCCCACCCAGAAGGGGTCGGTCCTTCCCACTTCGCCCCATGCCTGCCCGTGACCAGGAGGGCCACGGCACAAGCAGGCAGCCATGCACCTCTCTCTTCCCCGGGGAACCAGCCAAGGCCCGTGTGGGTGCAGGCTCTGGAGCACCAGCATCTCCTCCGTCCCTCGCCTGGGTGACCTGTGCGCCACGGCTACCACATGGTGGGGCGTCCCACCAGCCGCACTTCAAAAGAGATTTTTCTTCTCATCTCCTTCCTGTCCTGGGGAAGCGGCTGGCTCCCAGGAGCTTGGCACCAAGAGGCACTGCTTTGGCAGCCCAGTGCTTTCCAAGGGCTCCCCCAAGCCCCTCATACGCCAGCGGCAGTAGGCAGCTGGAGGGGTAAGCTGGGGCTGGGGGGTGACTGGCCATCGGGACAGCCCCACCAGCACCAAGCGGGAGAGACAACGCAAGATTTGTGCTCGGAGTGGTCCAAGACATGAATTTTGTTCCCTTATTTCCTGGGTCCTCTGGCCCAAGGGAACATGACCCCATAGCGGGGCTGTGTCCTCATCTCTTACATCTCACTCTCTTCTTGCCACCTGCTGTGCTCGGCCCCATCCTTGTACCCTGTCCCCTGCAGGAACACGAGCCTGGGAGGTCACCACGCTGCACCAGGCTGTGCCTTGGAGATGACGTGAGCCCCGAGGAGCAGCACAGCTCCTCAGCGACCAGGGCACAGGGACAAGGTCCCTCTGCCACACTGTGCCAGCCACCTCAGCGCTGGGCAGGCAGGGCAGTGGGACACGGCGCACGCTGTTAGCACTGGCACAGGCCATGCTGGGCTCCACACGCGCCCAGCACGTGTGGTGGAGCTGGCCCCAGCGGCAGCACAGGCGCCGTATGCTCCTGCCGCGTTGCTGCATGCAGATGCATGCCCCACGCACACCTGCGCTCGCAGACCTGAGGGCAGCAGCAGCATGGCTGCTCCAGCACCCAACCCCCCAGGCCTGGCTGTTGGGGGGATTATGGCCAGGAGGCAGGCTAACCCCGCGGGAGGCTGGGCTGCCTCTTGGGATCGTAGAATCATAGAGTGGTTCGGGTTGGAAGGGACCTTAAAGATTACCTAGTTCCAACCCCCTGCCCTGGGCAGGGACACCTCCCACCAGACCAGGTTGCTCAAAGGCCTGTCCAACCTGGCCTTGAACCCCTCCAGGGATAGGACAGCCACAACTTCCCTGGGCAACCTGTTCCGGTGCCTCACCACACTCACAGTAAAGAATTTTTTCCTAATATCTAATCTAAATTTCCCCTCTTTCAGTTTAAAACCATTACCCCTCATCCTATTGCTCCACTCCCTCATAAAGGGTCCCTCCCCATCTCTCCTGTAGCCCCCTTTAGGCACTGGAAGGGGCTCTAAGTTCTCCACGGAGCCTTCTCTTCTCCAGACTGAACAACCCAAACTCTCTCAGCCTGTCTTCATAGGAGGGGTGGGGGTGGGCTTGAGTGCTGCCCTGGGCTGGGATCCTGCCTCAGCACAGGCAGAACTGGGCAAGCCTGGGGCTGGTCCATCCAGCAGCCATTCCTGCCCACTCCCCTCTCCGCTGGGGCACCGGCAGCTCTCCCTTCCCTGGGAGAGCCGGGGTGCCAGTGGGTGGGGGGGTCCTGGGGGGCTGCAGAGCCCGTGCCCCCCGAGCGGCAGGCAGCACAGCTGCAGGCTGCGAGAGGAGAATTCCCGCAGCCCTTCCCCGGAGCAGGTGCCCGCAGCTCTGTGCTCGCAGGCTGGCACTGGGACAGCCCCTCGCAGCCCCGCTGCACGCACGCACCCCCCAGCGCGGCACCCGGAGGGGCCGGCAGCCCCCGCTCAGCAACTGGGTCAGCTATATATAAACGGAGCAGCCCCAGCAGCGCCGGTACCAGGCACCTTCCTGCCTTGCATCATTGCCACCCTAAAAACCATGGCCTGGAGACAGGGACTGGCTCAGCCCGGGCTGTGGCAGCCATGAAATGCTGCCGTGCTGCCAAAGGCACTGACGAATCTGCTCCTTCGTAGCCATCGCCCCAAGCCCTGCACCCTGCTCGGCCAGGGCAGCCACCACGGATGTGGGATGGACCAGGTGGGACTGACATCCGCCAGATGGATGCTCCCAGGAGGCCATGGCTGCAAGCTGTGTGCATACTCCTCCACACAGAGCAGGCCCTCGGGAGGGAGATTTCCACTTCCATCTATCGAAACCAGCCGCTCCAGCTCGCAAGCGCCAAGGCAACAAGCTCAAACCCCCTCATTAAGGCTGGGCAGACACCTCCTGGGCCCGAGGCGTGCAGGCATGCCTGCTCGGCAGCGTGCAGGCAGGGGTTTGGCTCGTAGGGTGACGCCGAGCAGCTCCAGTGCAGCACTTCACCAGATAGGAACATTGTGTGGGAAGACTGCAGCAGGGCAGTTTAGTCCCAGTATCCCCAGTTTGCTGCACCCCAAGGACAGATGCCTTCCCCAGCGCTGCACTGCTCCCCTCGGCTGCACTGTTGTAGTTTGTGGGTCCAGTAAATCCAGTGCTGGAGCCCAGGAGAGGCATGGTTTGGGGTGCTTTGGGGTGCTTTGGGCTGCTGCCCCCTTCACAGCCTTGCCGGCAGCGTGCAGGAGGAGAGGGCTGGTGTTCATCCTGTACCCCCGCAAGCAGCAGGAAAAGCCCTTCGCAGCTTGCAGGTCTCCAGTCGTCTACAGTCAAACCTCACCAGCCTCTCACCCGGCCCGGAGGGCTGGTTATTAGGGAAAAACACTTTAATGAGGCAGCTCGTTAAAGGCAGGAACAGATTAGCCCAGGAACCAGAGGAACTCTGTGACTGCCGAGTTCAAGAATAGGAGAAATAAGCCTTTCCCTGGCAGTGGTAGGAGATGCTGCCTCAAAGTGGTGGGCTGAACCCATGAATCCTCAAAGCCCTTTCAAAACCCTGCACCCTCCCAGGAGTCTGCGTGAGCTCTGAAGATGGAAGATGCTGGGAACAGAGGACCATAGCTTGAAACCTATGAAAACACCCACTGAAACAGAAGTGGAAAATACTCCATCCCCAACAGTCAAGTTCAGGCACTGCCTCCTCCACTGATCAAGCAAAATCCCAGCACCAGTGTGGGCTTCCAGCAGGGATGCTCCAGGGAGAAAGCCTTTGGCACGACACAGCCCCGCTGGACAGGAGCGACGTGGGAGGAGAGGCAAAGGAAAGCAGAGTTCAGAGTTACGGTCACCAGAGAAAAATTAACCCTGGAAAAGAAGTCCCTCTCCATTTCCCACTGCAGGGAAAGGTTTGCAGACCATTCCTTTCCACAGCCAAATGAAACGCTGGCGAGCGGTGGAAGCGCGGGGTGAGTGGAGCACCCCGGGAGGTCGGGCTTACCTCAAAGCCACTTGGGCAGCAGGGAGAAGAATCAGGCCCCTGCGATGGCTGTTATGAATGAAGGTGGGAATGGTGCTGCTCAAGACAACTTTGAGAACAGGTACTATTAATAGCAATACTATAGGGCTTTTTCTTGTGCTTTCTGCAGGGCTCTCTCTGGGATTGGTGAATGCTAATGGATCGGGCCCTGCTACAATGCCAGGGAAGCAACCATGCGTGCGCATCGCTGGAGCCCAGCAGCAGACTGATGCCCTCGAGGAACAAGGACCAGCAGCAAGTGGCCGACTTAGCCGGCCACCCGCCACCGCTGCGGCAGACCAGCGCCGGCCAGGCGCTCAGACCGAGGATCCCGCGCGGGAGCTGCTGGCGAGGCTGCCGCCGTGCCGGTTTCCATGACGACTTCAGCACTTGGCGTGAGATGGAGATGACGGGATCAGCCAGGAAAGTAACCGAGCGGAGCTGGCGTCCTCCGTCTGCCGTGGCCAGCGGCACAGCACTGCCAGCTCTGCGCGGATGGCTGGCACAAGGCAAAGCCCCGGGAGCCTCCGGGCATCTGGGTCCCCCTCGTCTCACAGGACGTGTGCTGGCTGCCTGTTGTCCCCGAGAAGTGGAGCCTGCCCATCCCATCGGTTCCTCCCTGACACCTCCGTGAAAGCGCAGTCCAGGTCCCGACCCCAGCCCCGTGCTGGCCGGGCGCACATCCAGCACTGGAGCACCCAGCCGGGATTGTGCCCCTGGCTCTCGCCCTGGCACTGCATTGCCACTCCTGGTGGGGCTGTCTCCCCGGCGGCACCACCTCCGAGCACACACATCCCTTCACTTGTGGTGTCGGGGCCAGCCGGCACAGCGGGCAGCCTGGCATCGCGGTACCCACGCCCCCACTGCAGCACTGGGGCCAGCCAAGCCCGGCAGTACCAGCCTGCACCGAAGACAACCCTGACCCTCACCGGCCCTCGGCCCCCATGAAAGCATTCCCTGGCTTCCAGGTAACCTAAGATCAAGCGCTCCAGCCAGACGTGCTCAGTCAGACGTCTAGGGACACCAGAGAGCAGTGGGGAACCGAACACTTGCAGCATATGACTCCCCAGCTGGCCCCCCCAGCATGGTCTCCCCCAGCCCCAAAAGCCACCGGCGCCCAGCCGAGGAGCGCTCCTTGGGGACCGTGTCCACCCAGCCACCAGCCTTGGTCCTGCCCAGCCACCACGCGTGGCCGCTGTGTCCCCAGGCTGCTGGCAGGGAGCGCGCGGGGCCGGGGCAGCGCGGCGGGCGGCCGGGACCCCCAGCACCCTCTCCCGCCCGCGCACAGGATCCTGCCGTGCGCCCTTTTATTCCAGCAGTGCAATTAGC
The DNA here is from genome assembly GCF_963924245.1 of Chroicocephalus ridibundus. Classification (NCBI taxonomy): domain Eukaryota; kingdom Metazoa; phylum Chordata; class Aves; order Charadriiformes; family Laridae; genus Chroicocephalus; species Chroicocephalus ridibundus. Next base: position 9,985,877 of record NC_086294.1, read on the forward strand.
CTTGCTGACCCCTGAAATCCTCAGCCTCTCTAAGCAGCCATGCATTAAATCCCGGATCCAAGAGTGGAAATAGACTTCGTAAAAGGCTTATGGCCCTATTTATTACATTTTACGCATGACGGAGTCCGACAGCACGGCAACAGCGCTGCGGTTGGCGCTGGCTCTGCCTCCACGCTGAGGCAGACGGACAGACGGACAGGCAGGGTCTGGAGCGGGCAGCAGAGGCTTGGCGGGTGTCTCCTCCTGGCCGGGCTTGGGTTGCCAGCTGAGTGCTCCCTCAGATGCAGGCAGGCACGGATATCGATCTAAATGAAAGCTAACACCGCTCTCGGGGCTGGGTAACCGTATCTGCTGCACATTTGTATTCCTTAGAGCAGGGCGGGAGGGCTGCAGCCATCTGCTGGAGCGGCTCGGGGATCTTGGGGACGCTGAGAGCCCTCCGGCCGGATCTCCAGCACTGCCTCCTCCCATTTCAATGCGCAGCCTTTACCTTCTCTATTTCACCTCCACCTTGCCAGGGCCAAATGACACAGCCCTGAGGACAGCATCACCAAAATGGCAGGGTCCTTCCTTCAGACCCAGGGCCACCTGCCCCCAGCAGGGACCAGTGGGGCTGCCACTGGGCAGTGCCGAACCTGCCTGGTCCCTGCCTGTGTGATAGGAGATGAGAGGCCGTCGTGCAAGGTTGCACAATGGCACCGTGTGAAGCCAGCGTGCATGTGTTCACCGACACCTCCCCGGGGGTCCCACCATTTAGCCAGGTGGCTCCTGGCCTGGTGGAGCCTGCATTCCAGGGTGAGGTGGTCCGAGGCTGCACAGCTCCGAGCTGGGCAGAGGGCACGGTGTGGGGCAGGGATGGGCAGCAGGCAGACGGGGAGGTATTCAGACATGCCAGCACCCGCAAGCCATGGTGTGCAGAGAACACAACAAGAAAAGCACAGAGATGAAGGCTCAAATATCTGAGGGACCCTCTGCTTTCCTGCAGCAAACATAAGGAATCCTCCTGCAGGTCTCCATCAAGGCCCGAATCACAAGACAGATCAGGGAGCCCCTGCAGCAGCCAGGCTCTCGCTGTCAGCGCTGCAAAGCGGGGAGGAGCAGAGGGGACACACAACAGTGCCCCCTCCATGCACTTATAAATAGCTGCTGCAGAGACTCCAGTAGCACACCATGTGCTCCATGTCCCAAGTCCCTGGGACATCGGCACGCACGGACACAAACAGCAGCTCCCCGCTTCCTCAGAAGGGACCCACAGCACCCTCATCACAGGGCAGTTGGAGACATCAAGAAACAAAAGCAAGGGTCACCCTGTGCACATCTGAAATACTCTGTTTCCATCAAAATTTGGTGCAATGTGCAAGCCTTGCTGATCCCAGGTGGTACAAGAGAATCATAGAATGGTTTAGGTTGGAAGGGATCTTAAAGATCATTTAATTCCAATCCCCTGCCCTGGGCAGGGACACCTCCCACCAGACCAGGCTGCTCCAAGCCCCGTCCAGCCTGGCCTTGAACCCCTCCAGGGATGGGGCAGCCACAGCTTCTCTGGGCAACCTGTTCCAGTGTCTCACCACCCTCATAGTGAAAAATTTCTTCCTAATATCCAACCTAAATCTATCCTCTTCCAGTTTGAAGCCATTACCCCTCGCCCCATCACTATATGCCCTTGTAAAATGTCCCTCTCCAGCTTTCTTGTAGGCTGCCTTCAGATACTGGAAGGCCGCTATAAGGCCTCCCCGGAACCCACCATGCCATGTGGGCAAGCTAGTGAGGTGGTCAGACCACTCAGGCAAACCGCTCTCTTGTGCTCACTCTGAAGGCAATGAGGGGTCTTGTATCAGGAAGCAGAAGCAGGTCCATGGGTGCCCGCATCCTGCCACCGACTGCATCTCGGCCGAGCCTATGGGTCCCAGTGCCCCCGAGGGTGGGGAGTTACGTCCCTGGCAAGGAGAAATGGCACCTGTGGGGCGACCCTCAGCTCGTCAGTTCAAAGGATTGGTCCCACATCCTTCACTAAAAGAGCTCAAAGGACTTTGATGCCTGCGGTGCCCCGTACACCCAAGGGCAGAAGGACCTTTGCCCTTCCTTGCCTTTGCGCCCAGCCCCGCGTCGCAGCTGTGGCTCTGCTCCAGCAGCCCTGAATGGTCACCCTGAGGTGCCACAGCCCCGTGGGGCCCTTTGGCAGGGCAGGACCCAAAGGGTTTACCCCGTAGCTCAACTCTGCTTCTGTGCCTTGGAGCACGGCTCCTTCCTCCAAAGGGAGGCAACGGCACGTTAGCAAAAAGCATGTTTGGGCATAGATGGGCTCCGGTCTCAAAAGGCATCAAGGTGTTTAGAAAAAAACCTGCAGTTCGCATCTCAGCGGGTTCCTGCTGCCCCACCAGCCTGGGCAGCCCAGTCACCGCTGCGGGCTCCTCACTGCCCTGGGACGGCTGCAAGCCCGGCCCGCTAATGGCAGGGGAATAACCCTCCCGGCTTGATTAAAAGAGGTTTAAACTCCCCCGAACGCCCGTCCACAAAGGTCCCATACCCGCCAGGGCACTCGCAGGCTAATCCTCCCTCCAGAGCAGCTGCTATATTTAGGTATCTAAATGCAACAGAGCGGCTCTTTCCAAAAAAGAGTTAGTTTGGGTTACATAAATACAGAGAGAAACTTGAAAGCTGTGTTTCCAGGTCCTTGCACGGCCATAAAAGCGAGCAGCAGAGATGGGGACATTCTCCCCCCGAAAATCTGCCTTTCATTTATTTTTGACTCAGCTGGATGTGGTTTCCAGCTCCTCTGGGCAGAGGGGCAGCAGGCGAGCGGCACAAGCTGGGACGAGGGAGCCTGGGCAAACGGACCCTCATGGGCAGCTCCTGGTCACCGTGGGGAGGCAGCGGCATGGGGGCTGCCAACGCACCCCATCCCAGGAGCGCTAACACAGGAACGGAGAAGCCATCAGTGCAGGCAGGGCAGGCAGCACAACCGATAGCATGAGCAGGAGGAGTCAACAGAAGTAAATAAACGGAGCAGCTCCAGCGCTTCCCATCACTGTCTGTCCTAACAGCCCCCCGCGACATCCCTCCCCAGCTCAGCAGCCGACTTCCTTCCTCCTGCATCCACTTCCACATCCCAAAGCCTCTCTGGTCCCACCAGGAGGGGCGGCACGCGTGCACGAGCATGTCCCCCACACCTACGGCTGCGCACCCCAAGCCGCAGGGCTGCAGGGCAGGGGCCGTCCCTGCTCCCCAGCTCAGCTGCTGGTACGAGCTGGTGGGGAGGGTTGGTTGCTGGTCATCAGCAAAGCCACGTCCCCCACCGCATGACAACATGCACCACAAGGGTTTCTGGGGACATGTACCACGTGCTTTCATTTTCAAAATATATATAAATAGACATACTTATTCTTTCCTAAAAGGACGTGGCCACAAGACCAAGACAAAAAAGCAGCTCAAATACCATCCAGCCTTTCAGCCTGAGAAAACCACAGTTCTCACAGGCTTGAGTTCTGTTACCTGGGAAATGGGTTTTATCACCCAAAACCCACATGCTCCCGTCTCCCGGTGGGGCCCACACAGAGACAGAAACTTCCTTTTTAAGAAAACCATTTGCAGTTTTTTCTTTTCATTATTAGCCCGGTTAGGTCGTGACTATCTGCGTGCAAGCCTGCTTGCAAGGAGGAACGATGCTGGTTGGTTTAAATCTCCAGCTCCGGCTATGCAGAGCCCTGGGGTTTATGCTGTTCAAGGGAAGGTTTAAAATCCTCCCGTCATTAAGATGCTGGAAGGTGGCTCTGAGCCGCACACACCTCGCGCAGGCAGGGCGGCAGGCCCCAGAGCAGCGGGGGAAGGCAGGCAGCTAAGCAGCTGCGGTTTAAAGGGAGTCAACAGGAATGCAAGGTTTAATTAGCTTGAAGCCAAGGGCCATGGAAGTTGCAAACGTTTGCAGCGAGGCTGTGCGAGTCCCGGGAAATCAGGAGAGAGGGACTTGAGCGGGAACAAAGTTCGCCCTCTCCGTGCTGGGTGCCAGGTGAGCAACCTCTGTGTGGCAGCAGCAAAGGCCACCGCTGGCTCGCCTGGCACCAGCCACCGCGCAGCCCCCGTGTCCTGCCCTGCCCTCCGCCAGCGCTGCCGGAGAGCAGGCAGAGCCCCGACCCCGCCGGCACACGGGCAGCAGCTCTGCCCCTGCTCCGAGCCCACGGAGCGCACTCTCCGCCGGGGACATGTGCAAGGAGCCAAAAGTCCACGGCCACCACGGCCCTGCAGCCACCACGGCCCTGTGGCCACCACCCCCTGCACCCAGCGGGGACGGGATGCTGGCAGAGGGGCTGGCCTCTGCAGGGGACAGAGATGCCAGAGCCTGCTCCTGCTTTGGTCTTCAAGGGGAGCTGTGCGAGTGCCATGTTTTACACCTCCAGCTCCTTGCTGTTATCCAGGCGGGGGTGTAAAATCATCACCCCGGCTGCAATCAGCGCTGCTCTTTGCTCTAACCCAGCCTGGCTGCTGCGGGGCCGGCTGGAGCCCAGCCCCGTCAGCCTCGTGTGTGTGCGAAGGGTCATGGCAGTGTCCCGCTGGGATGTTTCCTGAAACACCCCACAGCTACACTTGCACTTTCTTCATTAAAAAAAAATAACCTGACTCGCTCCTATCTAGGCACTTTGGCTAAAGATGAAGCAAGAAAGGGCTCAGCAAGAAGGCTGCCGAGGCTGGGGGACAGGGACCACGCTGCCCGCTGCCGGCAGCAGCCCCCCTGCACGCCAGCTCTGTGTCGAGGGACAGCTGGGGCTGCTGCAGCCTCGGGTCCTCTCAGTGGCAGGACAACCAGGTCCCCAGCTGTCACTTGCAGGCGGCGAAACCTGCAGTCCCCCCTCATCCGGGCAGGAGGGAGGAAAAGAAACATGATTAGAGGCAGCTGGGCTTCCTTCCGTCCGCACGGCACAGCCGGCCACCTCAGCACGCTGCTCCGGCAGCTACGGCCCCAGCTCAGCCTGTGCCGGGATGCTCTGCCATCTCCCCCTGCCACAGGATTTCCTTGCCCTTGATGCGCACGAAAATTAGGAAATGAGGGTTCCTCGGGGAGTAGGTGGGGAAGGCAGCTTTTGGCGGCGGGAAAGGCTGACACTTCCCACACCCCTCGCCCGGCGTCGAACAGGGTCCTGCAGCCTCCCTAGACAAAGGCCGGGGAAGCAGAAGCGACAGCAGCGATGAACTTGCTGCAAACTGAAAGAGGAACGGAGGAGCCTGAGCGGTGGCGCTGGCTCAGCAGAAGGGGCTGGTGGGGCCGGCGAGCTCCCCGCCGCTACAGGCAGCGACCGCAGGGCGCAGAAGCGGCGCAGAGGAAGAATTTAGAAAATGCATCTCAGTAAAGATACGCTGTCCTGACACCGTGGTCGCTGCAAGAGCTCCTGGAGGCACTCGTTTTATCCTCCGCCACCTCAGCACAAAAACATCCATATAAAGCATTTACCGCTGGGTCCCAGGGGAGGGGAGAAGTGTCACATCAGCCCTCCCGGCGCACCGGGGTCTCTCCTGCTTCATCCCCCAGCGCTCCCCCTCCCCAAGGGCAGAGGCCTCCTGCTCCCAGCTGCGAGGGCAAACGCCTGCCTGTGCGCTGCCTGGGTGGGCAGGGTGCCGTGGGAGGGGTGGGGATGCACAGGCAGATATAAAAAGCTCCTGTGATACTTCAGCAGAATCCTCATCCTGCTCCCGGGGCACACGACGCTGAGGAGCATCCTCCCCCACACAGCCCTCCTGGCTCACGGGTTGGGGGCGCGGGGGACACTGGGGAGGGACCCAGCACCCACCGGCTTCGCCTGGGGACAGCAGGGCTGCAAGATAAGCAAAGCATTTTCCCTAAGCCCCACACAGCTGCCCAGGAGCCGGCAGCGATCAAAGGTTAGTCTGGCTACTGGATGGGGCCATCCCAAAGAGCCCCCAGGGCTGCCACAGTCTACACACCCCCCACCAGCAGACACCAGACTTGCCGCATGGGGAACCCCTCCCTGGGGGGTTTCCAGCTCTTAGAGGGCCAAAGGAGACTTCCAGCTTTTATTTTTCCTTAATTCTGAAGAGAACCGGTTTAACATAGCAATTCGCAGCAGCTCAGCCCTGGGGAGGTGCAACGAGATGGAGCAGGGTAAGGAGCGGGCTGAGGAGACCCTGAGTGCAGCCAGGTCTGTGCAAAGTCCTTCGGCATTTCTTGGAAGCTCGCACTATAAAAAAACCCAATAAATAAATAAACAATAAATTGTGAGCCAGAGCTCAGGAAAAGTGCTGAAAAGCAAAACGGCCGAGCGATAAGGGAAAGGAAATGCATTGGCTGGACCATCACCCACTGCCTGCGGTGCGGCTGCCCCTGGAAGTAGGTCATTACCTCACCTGACCACCCACCCCATTAACTTCAACCTTTACACTCTGGCTCGTTACTACAAGCAGAGGCAGCTTAAAGCATCCTCTTCCAGGTGCTGGCAAGGGGGTGGCTCTCCAGGCAGCAGAGAGGTAGTGGGGACCTGCCCCCTCCTCCCCACCCCATGCGGGCAGGGGAGCCGGCTGCCTGCGCTGGGGGTTCTGCCCCAGCCCGTGTCCCCCAGGGAGGATGAGTGCCACGTGGCCGGGACCGCGGCGGTTGGCCCGGCATGGCCGTGCTGGCAGCGGCGGCTCCGGCGCGTGCAAAGTTCCCCCTCTGCTAAATCACTTCAGGCTGCCAAGCAGTCACGAGAAATATAAGCCCGCGCGGGGTTGCCATGGAGCGGGGCTCGGCTGCGGGAGCCCGCAGCAGATTCCTTCGGCAAACACGTTTGCCAACCGAGGCCCTGCCGGCACCTCGTGTCCCCGGCTTCTCTTGCCCCAGCTCCTTGGTGGTGGCGAGGGAGTACAAGTGTGGTCCCAGCAGAGCCTTATCTCTGGGGACAGCCCTTTCCCAGCAGAGCCAGGGCCCCCCCCTGTGCTGGAGAGCCCCACGGGGCGCTTGGGCTCAGAGTGCCTTGCAGGGACGGTGCCCCTCGCCCCGGTGACGCCACCTCCCCAAGGCCATGGGCAAGCAGAAGGAGCGGTGGCTTTGGTGGCGTTTGCCCTGCAGGCACCGGGCGGCAAAGGCACGGGCTGTCCCCACACTCCACCTCCGCTCCAGTTGGATGGGTGACATCCCTGAGCTCCCGTGGATGCTGGCACGTGCTGGCCAGGGGAGAACATGCCCTTGTTGGCACTCTGCCTGCTGGCAACACAGGACTCTGCCACCAGCCGGCCCCCAACCCCTCCAAGAGAAATCTCGGAGCGTGGAGGGCTCCTGTGCCTCGGGACCAGCAGGCAGCAGTGGCCGGCAGCGCAGCACATGGCCTGCTAGGAGCAAACCTGAGGCATCCCCGTCCCCAGCCCCGTGCTGGGGACCACGAGAGCCATTCCTCCAAGCCAGGAAGGGGTTTGGGGCAGGAAGGGCATCCCCCAGGCATTTTTCACTGGACAACCGACAGCGCTGAAGTGCTGGAGCAAGTGGAGTTTCTAACTACAAAGAGGCTTTTGACATTGGAAAGGTTAATGTGGGAGAGAGATCCGTCTCCTTGACAAAGCTCCCTTTGCTGGAGGCACTAGGTTAAGACCTTAATTATTCACCTGTTGGAGATGTGCCTTTCCATTACGGCATGAGACCGGGGCAGGGATGTGCAGGCAGGAGGGAGGAAAGCCCATGGCATGGGGCAGCCCCGGAGCCCGGCCAGGGTGGGGAGCACCGGGGTGTCTGGTCAAAAGCCGGGGGGTGAAGGCAGATGGCTGTGCGGGCAGGCTCTCCAAGGGGCCAGATTTCAGACCAGCCCTCCTTTCCCCGCGCCGCTGCTCCCTCCCGCCGCTCCCTCCCAGCTCGGAGCAGCAGGCTCAGCAGCACGCCACACTCGCCATCTCCCGCAGCCAGCTCTGCGGCGCGGACGGCTGCCGGCATCCCCAGCAACCGCCACCCCCTGCTTCGCAAACCGACCGCGTGGCCTCTGCCAACTGCCACCGTGGGTAACCGCCACCGCGCCACAGCCTCCTCGCAGGGCCTCACCGGGGAGCGAGGGGGGGTCTCCAGCCCCGGCGATGCTGCAGCCCTTCGACCAACGCTGCAGCAAATGCAGGCAGGCTGAGGATAATGCTTTGCACAGGCCCTTGGGCTGTCTCAGACATCCAGACTCCCCTCCCAAAAATCTTTGAGAGACAAGCCACAGAAAAAGCAGAATATCCGTCTGCTCAGCAAGGACTATCAGAAATTAGGGACGCATCCCCACTTCTTTACTAACAGTAATAACCCACCCGATGGACCGCTTTTCCACCGAGGGCTTCCCTGTGCCTTCTGCACTCGTCCATGGATTAAGCTGTTAGCAGGAGGCTGAGAAGTTAAAGAGGGAATATTGTATTTCAGTTAATGTGATCTTTAAGCATCTCTCTGAGAAGCAGCCTGGTTTGGGGGTTTTTCCCCTCCTGCCGTTGCACTTTGTTTGGGGTTTTTAAAGAAATCGAAGCATAAGAGTCGAAGCGCTCCTGCCTCTCGCAGGGATGCTGAGAGTCGCCGGCCGCCCTGCGCTGCTCGGGGCAGAGCTGCCCGGCTGGCACTCTCCGGCGCCTGGTGCCAGCACACCAACCAGCTCCAGCCAGCTTCATACCTCTGAGCGGCACAGGGTTGCACAAAATGGATTAAGTGGGCCCAGAAATGACGCGTTTGGAGTTGCAGCAAAACAAAATCACCTTTTTTTGTTGTTAGAAAGGGAAAAGGAATTGGCAGGAGAAAGGCAGGTATCAAGTGAAGAACCCTGATTTTCTTTCTGTAGCAATGCAGGTACCACGTGAATCATCGCTGTCCTCGATATGTAAATAGAGGTTAGCAGGCATCCTCAGAAAAAGCCCATGTAATTAAGGGACTGATGCAAATATCCATGTCAAACCTTCACTGTCCATCTCCCCGAGAACCCTCCCAAGGATTCCTCCACCGGAGAGAAGGGATCGCCTGGCACCTGCGCGCACCCAACTGCACCTTTCTCCAAACCTACTGCGAAAGCAAGGACTGGGGAGGAGCACGGGGGAGAGAAGAGGAGAGTCAGAGTTCCTCAAGATTTCCACGAAGGAAATGGCTAATATTTGTGATCTCATGGCCTCCTGACATTGTAGCCTCTCAGGATAATCTGATCTCGTGCTGGTGCACCGGGGACTTTGCGGAAGCAGCTTTCGGGCTTCATTGAGAAGTCAGTAACCCAGTTGTAAGCAGAGGCTCGTACAGTAGTAATGGGGAGAGACGTCAGCGGCCAGCCCGGGACCGCCTCCCGCTCCGAGTTATAAAGCAGGCATGTGACAGCAGCCAGGGCTGGAGCCTTCCCTGCAGTTTCATCAGAGGTTAAGGTACAAGCACAACACGCGCTTACAACTTCAGGCGTTTCTTAAGCAAATGCATGCAAATCATAGCTAGCAGCGAGGGGGGCTTTTTTATTTTTTTCTTCCTTTTTTTTCCCTTTTCTTTTTACCCCAGCCTTTAACCCCTCTGCGCACGTGGGGGCAGAGAGGAAATGCAGTTATGAGGAGCAGGCGCGGGGCAGGAGAGCAAACGCCGGCTGCGCGCCACTGCCGAGGGAGCCTGCAGCGGGGCTGCAAACATCCCGTTGCTGCTCCGCACATCATCCACCCCGCAGACGTCAGACGAGCACGAACTCTGCGCGCTACCCACTCCGCTCCCCACAGTATAGCGCACGGATGGGAGAGGGAGAGAAAAAGAGAGAGTTCGAGCGCAGCAAACCATATTTTAAGAGATGCCATAAAAACAGTCTTGTTTCACCACAGGCCATTTCGCAGTCCCAAATTTTGCAGGGGATGTTCACAACATGGTGGTTTTGCACTAGAGAAAGATGACAATTCTCGGGATCTTTTCCCCCCTGCCTTAGCAGTCCCTTTTTAGAATAACATTCCTAGGTTGGCATGTCAAACGCTGACCAAAAAAGCGAAATGCAACAAGCCTCGAGATGCGTGCTGCAATCACGGGAGCTTTTCATTTCACGTTAAGCATGCGGAGAACAGGCAGGTTATTGCAGGGAAGTGGAGCCAAGGAACTTTCACCCGCCCAGGGAGCAGCGGGGCCGGGGGGAGCCGCAGCTTTCCTGCCGTACTGCCTGGGGATGACATCCCACACAACCAGCCTCCTCGTCTCCAGCCGACCGTTCCCTCAGCAATAATAAATCCGTCCAAATCAGAAAACGCAAACCGCTTACAAAATCTTCTCGGCCCACTTCTCACCCTTCCTGACCCTTCTGCTGTAATCAACCTGTCAGCAGCTCTTCGTTAACGACCGAAGCCGCCGCCTCCCCCTTGCTCTGCGCCCCCCCCCAGCAACCTGCCCGGGTCCCATGCCAAGCCGGAGCACTCTGGAGCTGGTGCATGCGAGGAGAGGCGCCGGGACTACATCAATCTAGCTGGTGGCAAGACCTGCCTGGTTCTGTCTGGCACACGCACCAGGGGCAAATCTGATTTACCGAGTCTTGAGACCTTATTTGTTTTGAACCCAAACAGCAGGATTAGTCCCCGTCCTGTTTCCCCGCACACACGCTCCGGCTGTTTGCAATCCCGGAGCTAAACTGGTGAGAGAGCAAGGGTTGGGATGAATGTGCTAGCTTCACAATCGAAGCTATTTTGTAATCTGTGGTTATGAAAGTGAAGGGCTGGAGGGGTGATATATAACTACAGAAAACTCTTCCCACTTGCACCAGCCTCATCAATCCGACTGGGAAATGCACGGTTGTGCTCCAGATCAGTCAACGGCTCGTTGCTACTGCCCGGCTTATTGTATAGCGCTTCTCTTCCACCCCCCAAAATGGAAAAGCATGCAAGCCCTATAGCCAGCACGGCTCGCTCTCGTGATCGTGCGGGAGCTGCCAAGGAGCCTTAATCTGATTTTAATCCCCAGCTCCGTCCAAAAGGGAGCCCATCCAGATTTTGGAGCCGCCGACTCGCAGCACCAAGACCCCTCTCCCTGCCAACCACCCCCCCCCTACCCTCCCCCCACCCCACCCCCTTCCCCAAACCTCCATCCCCCAAGATCCCAGCCCGTATGCGTGTAACTGACGCTCGGCATGACTCATCCCACAGCCCGGCTCTTATCAGCCCCCACCGCGCAGCCCCCTGCGGAGCCCACCCCCCCCCCCCTCCCCCCCCCCCACGCCGCCCTGCACCGCGGCATCCCCCTCCCCACCTTTGCAGCGGGGTGTGTGTGTGTGTGTGGAGGCTGTTTCAAAGGGGAGGGGGGGGGTGCGTACCAAAACCCATCAACCCATCAACTTCTCCCCCCACCCCCCCAAAAAAAAATTCCCTGCAGAAAAAGGGGGGGGGGGGGGGGGGGAAGGATGGGGGGGGGGGGGGGGGGCGCGCGGGAGTCCACGTGCGAGTGGTGCTGAAAAGCGCCGGCGGGGGCTGCGGGGCTGCTGCCGCGCCGGGGCCGCCCCGAAGCCACGGGGATGGGCGCGGAGCGAGCCGCGGAGGGCGGCAGGGCTCTCTGCGCATCCGTGGAGCAAACGGGACCCCCGCAGATCCTCCGGGCACCTGGGGGAAGAGCCGGTCCCCGCACCCCCCCCTCCGGGGGGGGGTGCGGGGACCGGCTCTTCCCCCAGGTGCCCGGAGGATCTGCAAGGGTCTGCCGGCTTGCACCGCGCTGGGGAGCCGGACAGCAGAGCCCCCCCCCACCACCGCCCTCCCTACCTGGCTGTCAGCGAGGTAACTGAAGACGAAGGAGGAGAGATCCTCATCGAGCAGAGAGCTGCAATCCGGCCCCGGCTCCGCCATCTTCCACCTCCGGCTGGAGCTGAGGCGGCACCGAGCATGCAGCAGGCGCGGCGGCGGCGGCGGCGGCAGCGGCGGCGGCGGGGAGCCGGGCGGCCGGCGGGGCGGAGCCGCCCGTAGCCCCCGCCCGCCGGCTGCGGGAGCCGGGAAGGGCGGTGGAGCTCTTGGGGGGTGGGAGGGGGCAGCCGGCGTTGCAGAGTGCCCCGTGGGGTGCGCAGCCACGCGTGGGGCACAGGCAGGTCCCTGCAGGACACGCACCCACTTCAGCCACCGCCGTGGGCGCTTTAGAAGCGCCGGCCCTTAAAAGCGGGGGCACCCGGCAGCACCAGGCGCCACTCAACAGTCCCTAGGGCACCCCGAGTTGAGGTGTATAAACCCTGAGTGCAGCATGTTGGGCTGAGGCGGGTTGGGGGGGACATAACATCTGCAGTTGCAGAGCGTCCCCCAGGGCTTTCAACCACGCGTGGAGCACCAGCAGGTTCCTGCGGGACATGCACCCACCCGGTGCTCCCACTTCAATCACCGCTGTGCACGCTTTAGAAGTGCCAGCCCTTAAAAGTGGGGGCAGCCAGCAGCACCAGGCACCGCTCAGCAGTCCCTAGATCACCCCATGTTGCGATATATAAAGCTGAGTTGGGCTGAAGGTCACATCCAGGCTCAGTGGGGGTTCACCCATGATTGCAGCGTGGCCCGTTGGGTCTGCAGCCACACGGGGGGCACAAGAAGCTGCCCGCGTGACACACACCTACCCAGTGCACCCACTTCAGTCACCGCTGTTCACATTTCAGAAGTGCCAGCCCTTAAAAGCAGGGGCACCCAGCACCACCAGGCACCACTCAACAGGCCATAGACCACCTCGAGTTGAGATATATACACCCCGAGTTGAGGGTCACATCCAGGCCCAGTGGGGGGGACATCCATGGTTGCAGAGTGCCCTGTGGGGCTTGCAACAACAAGTGGAGCACAAGCACACTTCCACAGGACACGCACCCACCTTAAGCACCACTGTGCAGATCTTATAAGTGCCAGCCCTTAACACTGGGGGCACTCAGCATCACCAGGCATCAATCAACAGTCCCAGATCACCCCGCATTGAGATATAAACCCTGAGAGCAGCGTGTTGGGCTGATGGTCACATCCAGGCTCAGTGGGTCTGCGCTGGAGTGGGGCCAGGTGGCTGAGAGCAAAGCGTAACAAGGAGCGAAAAGTCTTCAGATTTCCCTCGGTTTTGCCTCAGTGCTCATCCTGCTGTTGTTGCAAGTGTCTTGATGTCACGCACGTCAATTTTCTGTCTGGGATTTTGAGGCGTGTGCTAAAAGCCCTTTCAGAAATAATTAATGATGGGACCAAAAATCTCATGAATGTTCTATTTACTTACCCGTAGCAATTACATGGGAAAGAGCAGGGCTTGGCGCTGCAGCCCGAATTAGCTGATACACAACCAACCAAGTGGCAACACCTGCAGCCTAATGGCTCCAGATCCTCAGATCCCCTCGGATGGCTCAGGCGGGTCTGTGGGACACTTCTGTGCACAAACGGCTGATGAAGAAAAGCTGTGTGGAATGATCCAGGTGGAGAGCACTGCGCCGGGCTCTGAGGAGTGAACAGAAGGTGGTTCTTCCTGCGGTAGGAAAGGCTTGCAGCCTGTCTGTGTTCTCGCCTTGCTTTTCTTTCAAAGGGAGAGCTGTTTCCAGCCACTCTCTAACACCCTCCCTTTGGTCCGGGACCAGCTGTGAACACCATGCAATGCAGCAATGTTGGGTTTTCCCGATGACCCCAAGCCTTGCACCAAAAGAAGATGTCAGGGGATAGCGTGTGTTAAATCATACGGCTGACGAGAGCTGGAGGCAGGGGTGGGATGGGACAAAACAAGAGAGAAGCTGTCACCAACTCTTCCTCGTTGCTGTGGCTCTTTATTCCTAATTACTCTTACAAAGCGCTGAAGCAGTTACCTGAAGTGCTTTTCCAGCTGCTCCACCAGCAATGAAACTTCTCTTCCCGTGGGTGAGAATTCTGGGCCCAGGACGGCGGTGGCCGGGATGCGGGGCTGCAGCTCGCAGCAGGCACGGCATCAGAGCACGGCGCAGGGAGAGGAAGGGCCTGGGGAAGGAAATTGCCTTGTTCTGGGGCATGTGCGATTCCTTGCAGACCAAGACTTGAATTCCCAGCTGACCCTGCTGGCCGGTGACCCGGAGTGCATTCCCTCCCCGTCCCTCCTTTGCAGGAGATGCAAGCGCTCAACGCCATGGGGAGAGGAGGTGAGCTGAGAACAGGAGGGATGGCTACCCCGTCAGGGGAAGCAGCAGGGCTGGAAGGCCTCACCATAAAAGTAGTCTTTGGGGAGGAATCTATTGCACAAAAGACGAG